>NW_025111061.1:600000-1200000 GCF_015476425.1 Leptopilina heterotoma
TCGACAATTAAAAAACTACTGAAAATTTCTGTCACACATATTGAAATTTTCAGTAGTTTTTTAATTGGCCAATCAGTGAAAAATGACTGAAATTTCAATCATTTTTAACTGATCTTCAGTGAAATTTCACTGATTCATATCGCGAGAATAGAGTCACTGATTCTCAGTCAAATTTCACTGATTCAGTTTTAGAGAGTATTTCGGGTTTAAAATTATAAAAGAAGTAAATAAAAAAATGTAAAAGAAATATTTGTAATTGACAACAATTTTGTTTAATTAATTTTTTAATCTTGAAAGTCTCAATAAATTAAAATTTTTATTAATTAAAAATTTCAAAAATTAAAAATAAAATTTAAAAAAAAAATTAGGAAACAAAAAGCAAACAAAATACTTTATTTATTCTTATTTTTTCAAGAATATAATAAATAAATAAATTTTTTTTAATTAATTAGTCTATATTATTTTTTATATTTTGTTTTTAACGTTTATATCATAATTTAAGAAATAATGAAAAGGCCTAAATATGGTTTTTTAGATATGGGTAGGTCTATGCCTAAAAAATAAAAGTTGCCCCCTAGTTCTTCGATTTTGTTGAAACTTAAAAATTTTAAAGTGGAATACATGCCAGTAAAAGCCCAAAATCGATTTCGTTAATTAAAAAAAATGTTTCATTAGCATTTTTACGGAAATGCGACACCACGATTTGAACCTTTAGTCGTATGTATATACTTTCTAAATCTGAATAAGTGAAATTTTTACTTTTTTTATGTGTGAACCTTTTTCTCACTTAATAATAAGTAGAATCTACTTATACATAAGTGAAATATTCACTTTTATATGTGTGAACTTGTTTTCACTTATCAATAAGTGAAATCCACTTATGTATCCTTAGTGAAATATTTAGTTAAAAAGAAATCCACCTGTGCTAATGACGTGACTTATTATTTCAATTATTTATACTTTTAAATGTTTAGAAACAATGTTTTTATCATTTCAGTTAACACGTTAAAAACTTTTTATTTTTGGTATTTAATTATGAAGATTGGCATTAAAAATTTAATAAAATTTTTAAAAAATATTTAATTTAAATATTAGACTAATTAACAATAATATAATTAACCCATTAACCCATTAACGCCCAAATGTCCAAAATTTTTGACTGAAGTTCAAGGTAAGAATTTTTATCCTAAATGATTAGTAGACTTTTAAAAACCCTTCAGTACTAAGGGGTATTGAGGTCCGCTCTTTCAGAATCCGGGGTCAAAAAAGCATTTCGACCATCAGGGAAACCAATATGGCGTCCAAAATGGAGAAAATACCGAAAAAATAGTAAGGTTTTTTTTTTTTGAAATACGCTTTTCACATCAATAAGATTTTTTTGGGCGGGTCTCATGTATGCTATAGGTGGATAAAATAGTTGTACTTTCGAACTGTGTACTTGACAACTTGAAAATTCAAGATGGCGGATCCAAAATGGCAGAAAAATCAGAGCAAAGTACTTGATAAATAGCAAATGCATCATCAATATTCAAAACATGATTTAAATCATTTGAAAATTACTTCTCGGGGGTTTTCGGGGTCGCTGATTACGAATATGAAGTTTAATTTTAAAAATTCAAAATGGCGGATAAAAATTTTTAAAAATCGATAAAATTGTATGAAATTACTCACTCGGGGGTTTTTGGGGTCGCTGATTACGAACATGAAGTTCAATTTTTAAAATTCAAAATGGCGGATCCAATATGGCGGATAAAATTTTTTTAAAATCAATAAAATTGTATTAAATTACTCACTCGGGGTTTTTCGGGGTCGCTGATTACGAATATAAAGTTCAATTTTAAAAATTCAAAATGGTGGATCTAATATGGCGGATAAAATTTTTTTAAAATAAATAAAATTGCATGGAATTACTTACTCGGGGGTTTTCGGGGTCGATGATTACTCTCACCACGTGGAGGTCGACTAATTTTAATGTTATAAAAAAATTTTAAATAAAATATAAAAACAGTTAAAAACACAAAAAAATTAAAAATGAAAAGGTAGGGTGATGTGGAGTGATGTGAAACATGGGGGGATGTGCAACACCGCCGATTTCTGATCTATAGTTCGATATTGAACAGAGCCAAGTATTGCCATTTGTTTGTATTCTCAGTAGCTTGATTTTGATATAAAACTCATGAGACAGCTCGCAGCCAGGTTTGCTGTACGTAAGTTGACTTAAATTTCTCGGGAAGGAAATATTTCTCGCGCTTTACATTTCTAGTCATTTCGTGAAGGGTTTTAATTTATTTTATAGATAAGAATGTGCTTATTGTTGCTTTTTTAAGTGTTTTTTAATATCTTTTTATATTTTGTGTTTCCTTTGCATTGTATTGCGTACAAATCATTTTTCGCAAAATATCATATTTGGGGTGATGTGCAACACTTTTTTTTGGGGTGGACGTAACTACTTTTTACGTGCCATAACTGCAATTCACATTATGAATAAAAAATGATTAGTTATTTTCCTTTAATTATATTCCTTATTCAGTTATAAATAAATAAAAAATTAAACAAAAAACAATTTTTTTCTTTGGTGAAATCTCCACTTTTTAAAGGTCAACTATACCTTAGTAAATTTTTTTTGTCAGATTTCGATTAGTTTACATTGAAAAAGTCTAAAATTAATAATTAAAGAGATTTTCATCGATATTTATGCATTACATACCTGAATTTTACTGGTGTTGCACATCACCCCAACTTTTTTGGAAAATGCAAAAACAGACGTTTTTGAAAAAGCGAAAAATTTGTAGGAAAAATTTAAAATTCTTAAAATCTAATAATGCAGGAATATTATATTATAATGCCTCTAAGTCATTCAATTTTAAAATATTTAGAAATTTAAATATTTGACATATTTTTCGTCCAACGAAAAAAAACGTTGCACATCACCCCACAACACCCTACAACAAAATTAAAAAATTAAAAAATACAAAAAAATATTAAAAAATTGTTCAAAAAATTTTTTTAAAAAGAAGACAAAGTTAAGAAACTTTGTCGAACTCCACGTAGTGAGAGTTAGGCAACTCCAGAAAAACGTGACGGTAACAAACAAAATAAAATCTCCAAAACAACTAGAAAATTATAAATTTGTAGTATTCAATTTTTAAAATTGCACTTTTAAAATTCGTAATCAGCGACCCCGAAAACCCCCGAGTAAGTAATTCCATGCAATTTTATCTATTTTTAAAAAATTTTATCCGCCATATTGGATCCGCCATTTTGAATTTTAAAAATTGAACTTTATATTCGTATTCAGCGACCCTGAAAACCCCCAAGTGAGTAATTTCATGCAATTTTATCGATTTTCAAAAATTTTTATCCACCATATTGGAACCGCCATTTTGAATTTTTTAAATTAAACTTCATATTCGTAATCAGCGACCCCGAAAACCCCCGATAAGTAATTTTCAGATGATTTAAATCAAGTTTTGAATATTGATGATGCATTTGCTATTTATCAAGTATTTTGCTCTGATTTTTCTGCCATTTTGGATCCGCCATCTTGAATTTTCAAGTTGTCAAGTATACAGTTTGAAAGTACAACTATTTTATTCACCTATAGCATACATAAGACCCGCCAAAAAAAATCTTATTGATGTGAAAAGCGTGTTTCAAAAAAAAAACCTGACGATTTTTTCGGTATTTTCTCCATTTTGGGCGCCATATTGGTTTCCCTGATGGTCGAAATGCTTTTTTGACCCTTGAAATTTTCTTACCTTGAAATTCAGTCAAAAATTTTGGACATTTGGGCGTTAATGGGTTAAGTCGCATTGCGGTGGTTCTCGTTGGATCATCAATATTGATCCTAATTATATATTTTCATTCAAAAAGAAATATATTTTAATAACTTAGACCGACAGATTAGCTCAGTCGGATAGATGCCTCGCTTGGCGGACGTTTTAGGACCAAGGGTAAGTACCCTTCGTTCGTGCCCATTTGGCTTGGTATTTTTTCGGCACGTGAGAAAATCTAAGCGGGAGGTTTGACGTCGAGGTATAATGATGTGCACCGTCGATTATTGTCCGGTACACACCATTAGAACTCGACTGTCGATAAACCGGTTGTACTCAGGAGAGGTTTTCTACGCAGTTCCCCTCTTCTCTGGCGAGAAAACCCATTAGATGGGTGGTCCAGGCAAATGCGAGTACTCCTAATTTCAAGCCGTTCTGTAGACGCAAAATTATGTATTAAGTTTAATAATAAAGAAATTTGTAAAAAAATTACGAAAAATGTATAAACACTTGTATAGCTAACAAGTAACACTACCCAAGTGCCAATCGGCGATTGACTTGAGTTTGTGAGCATTTTTTAGAGGACCTGAAAATATTTGACACGTATTTTTTTATATCGGCAATGAAGAGGTTTTAAGGGTTGAAAATAGGGGTTGAAAAGTAATATTTTGAGTGGCAAAATATGCATATCATGGTAGAAAGTTTAATTTAAAGAAACTTTAATTAAAATATTAATTTATTTATTTAAGAAATGTTTGACACATTTCAAGGGTAGAAATTACCCTTATAAACCTTTTTGAATGGGGTGAGTTAATCCTTTAAACCCCAACGGTTTCGATTAAAACTACTTTTGCATTTAAACATTCATAATTTTGTCAAAAATTAATAAATATTTGTTTACTAAACACAAATGTCCTACAAATTTGATTTACTTTATGAAAATAATAGTACAATATGTTTATAACAATTTTATTATTATAACATTAAAAAAAATGTTTTTGATAAGACTTGCAAAGAAAATGGTAATTTTTTTAATTACTCAAAGCTTATTATGAGCTCATAAAAATGAACACTCGGCGATTTTAGGGTCGCTGATTACGAATCTGTTGTCAACTTTTTCAAAATTCAAAATGGTGGATCCAATATGTCGGACAAAAAATTGGGAAGGGAGTGATTAACCCTTTAAGGCCATTTTAAAAAACTTGATAGATTCACTTAACCTATTAACGCCCAACTCGTGAAAATTCTTTGGTCATTTTCAAGCTACGTAATTATAAATAAAACGGTTGACAATTTTAGATGTGTTCTTTTCGATTCCGGTGTCAAAAATAAATTTCGTCCAAACCAAAATTAAATATGGCGGTTTTAATGTCAAAAAACAAAAAAATTTCATTTTTTCAAGTTTGACATTTTTTTACCTCGAAAAATTGTAAGAATAAAATTCTATTTTCAACCATCGGTGCATAAAAATTATACACTTTCGAGAAAAGTAAAGTAGAATTAAAAATTTCAAGATGGCGGACCAATATGGTGTCAAATCTAATGTAAAATTTAAAAATTTTGTGCAATATTCTTATGATTGCAGAAAACGCAATGAATTCGCCTGAATTTTGTTACTCGGGGGTTTTCGGTATCGCTGATTACGAATATGAAATTCATTTTCATAATTTCAAAATGGCGGACAGGAAACTTCAAATTTCATTCTATTGGCTTAAATCTTGTAACTCGGGGGTTTCTAATCAACGTACATAAAACCCCCGAGTAACAGGTTTCAAATGAATTTGATCAAGTTTAAAAAATTTTTTCGATACATTGAATTCGCCATTTCGAATTTTTGGAAATACAGTTCATATTTGTAATGAGCGACCCCAAAAACCCCCAAGTTACAAGATTTAAGCCAATATAATGATATTTGAAGTTTCTTGTCCGCCATATTGAATCCGCCATTTTGAATTTTTGATAATGAATTTCATATTTGTAATCAGCTACCCTAAAAACCCCCGTGGGACAAGTTTCAAGTGAATTGGATGAATTTTTATAAAACTCGTTCGCTATATTGTATCCGCCATTTTGAATTTTTGAAAATGTAGTTAATATTCGTAATCAGCGACCCCAAAAACCCCCGAGTAACAAGTTTCAAGTGAATTTGATCAATTTAAAAAATAAGTCCGCCATATTGAATCCGCCATTTTGAATTTTTGAATATTTGTAATCAGTGACACCAAAAACCCTCGAGTAACAAATTTTAGGCGAATTCATTGACTTTTCAGGAATATGAAGAATATTGCCCAAAATTATTATTATTTTCATAAAGTAAATCAAATTTGTAGGACAATTGTGATTAGTAAACAAATATTTATTAATTTTTGACAAAATTATGAATGTTTAAATGCAAAAGTGGTTTTAATCGAAACCGTTGGGGTTTAAAGGATTAACTCACCCCATTCAAAAAGGTTTATAAGGGTAATTTCTACCCTTGAAATGTGTCAAACATTTCCTTAATAAATTAATTAATATTTTAATTAAAGTTTCTTTAAATTAAACTTTCTACCATGATATGCATATTTTGCCACTCAAAATATGACTTTTCAACCCCTATTTTCAACCCTTAAAACATCTTCATTGCCGATATAAAAAAATACGTGTCAAATATTTTTAGGTCCTCTAAAAAATGCTCACAAACTCAAGTCAATCGCCGATTGGCACTTGGGTAGTGTTACTTGTAAGTATGTCAGGCTGAAGACAGGTGTATAAACCAATAAATAAATAAATATTTTAATAACTTATTCAATAAGTTAATATAATTCACTTTTTAATATGTGAGTATTCACTTATTTCATATTTGAATATTCACTTATTCATAAGTGCGTGTATGTACTTATTTTATAAGTGAATATAATTTACTTATTTCATGTGTGAATATTCACTTATTCTATACGTGGAAGAGTTTTAAAACATGGAATAAGTGAATATTGACTTATTCTACGTGGAAGAGTTTTGAAACATGGAATAAGTGAATATTATTATTATATTATATTATTATATTAGGGGAGACTGGGGTAAACCCACTCACAGGGTAAACCCGCTTACTAGAGATTTGACGCTATAAACTCAACTTAAGATGGAGATATTGGTACTGTGAATAGTACTTAACATCCAACTTATATTAACGAACTTTCGTTTAGTTTCATGAATTCAACATAGAATCAGAGTCGATCAAATGTTTTTGGAGGTGTCAGAAAAAAAACGTTTTTTGAATTTTTAAGTTTTTCGATCATTATTTTTAAGTCTTAATTTATTTGGCAAATTTTTTTTGTTGCTATTAGATGTCCTTTTTCGAAGTACATATATAGTTTTTTCTCATTTCAAAAAGATTTAATTAAATTTATTCTGAAATGTGAGGAATACACTCGGCGTAAAGTCGCTCACGTGAAATCGGGGTAAACCCGCTCACTTAGTTTTTAATTTAAAATTTAGAATGAAATAATTTCACGTATTTTATTTTAACAATAACTAAATTTATAACTTGTTAAAACCAAAATTGTAACAACAGTTCACTTTCTCTTCACAAAATATAACATTATTTAAATCCATAGTTGTAATTCATGAAACCTACATTCATTACTTATTAAACCAATTTGTTGTTTATAGAATGGTTTATAGAAGTTATAGTTTATCAATAATAAATCATACTTAAGACGGGAATAAGAAGATTTTTAATATTTAAAAAATAAAACTGTTCCGTCTAAAAAAGATAAAGTGAGCGGGTTTACCCTGGAAAATTGTGATTTCGAAATTTGGTATATGTGAATTAAAAAAATTTCCTCTAAGTAAAACTAAAAAGATAAATCAAAAAATTTTTATTATTTTTTTAGTAGAAATCATAAGCTTTCAAATGATATAAATTAACTTAGGTTTAGAGAATAATTTCCTAGATTTTTATTGATCTGAAAAAAGTGAGCGGGTTTACCCCAGTCTCCCCTATATTATTATATGTGGACGTCCACATGAAAAGGGCCCATATTGTCAATTCTAGTTTTCGAGATAATCGCAATTAAGTAATTTTGGAGCAAAATCTTAATTTTTTTTATTTTTTATTGTCAATCTACATGTTTTGACAAGCCGAATCATGCGGTTTCCATCAATTTATCGATAATTTAACTGTTTGATTTCATTGGTTCTTTAGAAAAATGAAAAGGGCCCATTTTGTCGGTCATTTGCAAAAGTAATCAGTATTTTAAAAATAGAGGTGTGGAAAAATTTAATGATAGATCGTCTAACGTCCTTCCGTCAGGACGAAAAAGACTCAGGTGAGTCCCTCCAAAATCACTAAAGAAAACTAACATGGATTCAGATAAATAAAAAATGATATATATCAATGAAAAGGTAACGAAACAAGCTTTCAGCGCATATAAATATCGAGCTTGTAAGAGCAAAACTAAGGGCTGGGTAGTTTAAAGAAGTTAAATTTTCCAAAAATTCACATAATTTTTAGTCACAGAATGACGAAGCCCGGTCCTGCCGGCAGGACGCTTTTCGCTTTATTTAAGAGACTACCTAGTCCAGGTTTATAAATTTAAAGACTCGATATTTACATCATTTAAAAGCTTGTTTCATTACCTTTTCAACGATATATTTAGTTTTCTATTTATGTGCTTTCATATTAATTTTATAGAGCAATTTCGAAGGGACTCGCGCCTGAGTCTATACTCAGATATACTAAACAATATTAAAAATGATTTTTTTTTATTTAAACAATTAGGTTTCATTCTTTGAACGTTTCTGAAGAGAAAGAGACTTGTACGGTCAAAAAATATTGATTTTTGGGGATTTTACATTAAATTTACGAAAAAATGTTTTTTTCACTGTTTAGAAACATAGCAAGTTTGAAGGTTTTAAAAAATGGTTTAATATTATTAGTTTAAAAAGTCAAAAATATTGATTTTTTCGTCTTTTCGTCTACTTTAATCCCAAGGAGTGCCAGAAAAGAAAAGTTGAATTCCCTTTTTTTAAAAGCCTTTTTTTTAAAACGTCCTTCCGGCATGACGGGCGCTTGGATGATCTATCATTAAAACCTCTTGATTTTTCATCTCTAAGGTGCCCTGGACTGTAAACAATTCTTATCTGAATAACTTCCCAGAAGAACCAGAGATATTGATGTTAGAGTCTTTTTTTCGTAATTGTCGAAATGAAAATTTGGATATTGCGTCAATTTTTTCATAATAGAGACTGTCAAAAAATTTTAAATAAGTTTAATATCTATTCTTGTTCTTCAAATGACACAATAAAATTTTACTTAATCATTAATTTTGTAAAAAAATATTTTTTCAATAGAAAAACTGTCCTTTTTAGAAAAGGGAACTGGAAACCATTCTTATCTGAATAACTTCCAAGAAGAACCAGAGATACAACAATTAGTTGGTATCGCAATCTTTAATTCCGTTTTTCTCGAAATGAGGTTTTTGGCGTTCTAAACTTTGAAATTCCGTAACTCAGCGAATTTTCTACCAAAAAAGTACTAAGACCACTCAAAATTTTCCAAATTTTGACAGGAATATGCCCATATAGATAACTCCAATAGTGCCAAAATGGGCCCTTTTCATGTGGACGTCCACATATTATACCTTAATAACTTCAGAAAAAACATGGAGAGTTACAATTATAAAAAAGTGAATTTTTGTATTAAAATAATTGAATTCTTGAACAAGTTTCGGAAAATTATTTTTAATAATTGATTTAGAAATTAAATGTAGTTGAAAATTGTAAAAAATAATTACAGGATTCCTACAAAAATCCGAATTTAAAATTATACCTTTTCCATAATTTCCAGATCAAATTTTTACGAAATTCCAGTGGAATTTTAAATCTAATTTCAATATTTTTGGGCTCTTTAAAAACACTTTACTTATTTAATAGTCTCCACCCTTTGGTAAAAATTCTAAAATTATCAAAATTTATCAAAAATTCGAAAAACCGAATTTCTTAAAATTTAACATTTTTTCCTCTTTTTTATGAGATTTACCTTCTTTATTTTTGGGCTCTTGAAAAATACTTTACTTATTTAATAGTCTCGACTCTTTGGTAAAAAATTTAAAATTATCGAAAATTATCAAAAATTTAAAAATCCGAATTTCTTAAAATTTAACATTTTTTCCTCTTTTTTATGAGATTTACCTTCTTTATTTTTGGGCTTTTGGAAAATACTTTACTTATTAAATAGTCTCCACCCTTTGATAAAAAATCAAAAATTATCAAAAATCCAAAAAATCGAATTTCTTAAAATTCAAATTTTTTCTTCTCTTTTATGCCATTTAGCTTTATTATTATTTGAAAAAAATGAAAAATAGAAAAAATTTAGAAACTTTTAAAAATTCTAGGCTTTTTCCATGATTTTCCTGATTTCCAGAAGCCTTTTAAAAATTCCATATCATTTCCATGATTTCCAGATTCTGTAGGAACCCTGTAATTGAATTCAGGAAGGGTTATAATGGTAATTTTTAATAATTATTACATAAACTTTACTCATTTTCTGTAAACTTTTATATTTTCCTGTGAAAAGAATTTTGTCTGGGAAAATAATTTTAATGTTAGTAAATTGTCAGGGAAATTGATAAACTGAAACTTGTGAACCACTCTGATATATATTGTTAAAAATTTGTTCAGTTTTTTTAAATCATAACAGGTCGTAGACGGATACGACAGTTAGTAAAACCTGTTGGTTTTTTATCTTCAAGGTGCCCCGAACTTAAAACAATTCTTATCTGAATAACTTCCAAGAAGAACCAGAGATACAACAATTAGTTGGTATCACAATCTTTAATTCCGTTTTTCTCGAAATGAGGTTTTGGGCGTTCTAAACTTTGAAATTCCGTAACTCAGCGAATTTTTAACCAAAATAGTTTTAAGATAGGTGCAACTGTATATATTCTCAATATATATATATTAAATAACATACTTGAGCAGGATCGTAGAACAACGATGACCGAAAGCAAACTGAAACTAGATTCGAAATACGGTCGTTAGTTTTGGTCGAATAATAGACACAATTCATGAAATTATTCAGAATCATCCACCATGGAAGATAACAATACATTTTCCTTAATTTGATAACTTAAAAAGATGTTTCTGTATTCTGTTTTTCTGTAACGTTACACGGAGAGAAATTTATAGTAGTGGGTAACATAATGATGGTTAGGGTGACCGTCTTTAATGCTACGTATACGGACAGCTATCTACTAATTAGATTGTAGTATTTGGGTAGGTCTATGCCTAAAAAATCAAAGTTGTCCCCTAGTTCTTCGATTTTGTTGAAACTCTAAAATTTTAAAGTGGAATAGATGCCAGTAAAAAGCCCAAAATCAATTTCGAAAAATTTTGGATTTACGAGGTTTTTAAATTTTGTTTGAAATTTTAAAAATGATATATCTCAAAGAAAAATGAATTAAATTTAATGAAATTTTCAAGAAATGCTTATTGTTTGCTTACAATTTAGAAAAATATTTCATAGGAACAAAATTTTTTTTTAAAACAAATTATTTAAAAAATAATTTTTAAATAAAGAATTTTTTGAAAAGTGCAACTTTTTTTTGCTTTTAATAACAATGATTCGATTCCCGCTTATTTCACGAGTATTTTCGAAAAAAAAATTTATGGAGGGTCTGAAACTTTAGGAGATATTGAATTTTTTGTCCTTGCGCGTAACCGTAAAAAGCGCACTTTCAGGCTATACTCTACATAAAAATTAATGTTCAAAATCACCTACAATTCGTAAATTTCAACCGAATTCAATTTTTTTTTTTGGAAAATGACAGGCTATAAATTTGTAAGAATACTGTGCATTTTTTAAATTTTTATTTGTTTAAACAAATTATTATTATTATTATTGTTAATTACTAACTTTTTACATATTGTACCTAAAGAGATGTATTTTTCTCTAATTTTTCAATTTACCGGACCTTACATAAATACAGATGCAGATTTAAAACATAATTATTAATATTTAAGCAAGATTTAAACAAATTATTATTGTTTATTTCTAATTATTTACAGAATAGTATACTAACAAGATGCAGTTATTTCTAATAATGCAAATCTACCAAACTTTTTTAAAATGCCGATATACATTAAAAATAAAATTATAATTTAAACAAAAATAAGAATAATAATTTGTTTAAAAATTGTTTAAATAATAATTGCACTTTTAATTTTAATCTGGGTAGGTCTATTCCTAAAAAATCTGTCCGCGCAAGCGCGGACACATTCTCATCCGCGCTTCGCGCGGGGGCTCGCATCGCTCGCAAGTTTCAGCGCGCCTCGGGGCGCGCAAATGGGTCGCTCCGCTCGCGGTGGTTTGCAATTATTGTGCATTATTTGTGTTCTTGTTCTTGTTTCCTATTATATGTTTCATAAAACATTTTTTTTTCTTAAAGTTACTACGACTTTAAGGATTACATTCTCATTACATGTTTTTGTTTGCTGATGATTGCGAGATTAAGTAGATTTAAATGTATATTTTTGGTCTTGATGATTAAAATTGTGAAGTTATTTTTAATTATACTAACTCTCTTAGCAGAAAAATTATTTGCAGAAGCAGCTAAAATATTCTTAAACCCAGTGGGAAATTTCCAACCGGCGCGGATCCTCGCCTGTACCGACGCCGGAGTAGTGGTACTGGCTGAGAACCGCCTGCCTACCGCCTGAGAACTGGTATTCTACCAAAAGATGACTTGGCCAGGAGCTGGCTGGCCATCCGTCTCGGAACTGGCATTCTACCGCCCGGTAACCGGCCGCGAAGAGCCGTTCCGTGTATAATTCAACCGGCTGGGACCCGGCACTGTACCGACTGCGGATCTTTCATTTCCTAGCCAGATATGCGCTGCCAATGCTGGCATTCTACCGCCTGACAACCGGCTCGGATCAAAATGATAATTTCAACAAATATCAATAAAAAATAATAATTAATTGCAAAAGATAAATACGGATGACAATTCATTGACAGTTCACTTTACACATTTTTTTATCTCTTTATACACTTAAACGCAATTTTTTATTACATACACATTTGAAAAATCCTAACGCTTGGGGGTACGAACCTACGCTTAACCGAATATTTACGCACCGAAATCTCGCACGCTAACCACTATGCTACGCTCGCATGGAACTCTCAAACCTTAAATGCTTTCAAGTCTCACTAGCTGAAATAAAAATTGTAAAATTACTACGCGGCAATAGGGAATTTGGAAATACGAACTGATGTAATACCGGTATATTTTCAATACTTTACTGAATGTGTATTTATGAATATTTCAATATTTCGTTTTAAAAAAAATGTTATATTTTTATTATTATGTTTTTTAATATTTTATTACATAATATATCGAATAATATGAACATAACTTCACTACAAAACAATTTATAACATATAAGTAATAGTATTAAATTGAATAAAATTTTAATGCACAACACATTTTTTTAATTATTTAATTTGCAGAAATGTGTCAATAAATAATTACTTAATATATTGTTTAAATTAAAAAGAGATTATTAATTAATTAATAATAAATTAATTAATAATAATCTCTTTTTTATATATTGTATTTAATATGTTATTTATTGTAGGCATTATAATATATTGATCACATTTTCTTTCAAGTTAAATATATTTTACTTCTTTCAAATTAATATATTATTTATTAAAAATTATTTATTTAATTGCACATTAATAAAGTTGGATTTTTATAAATATAATGAAAAAATTAAGTTTCTTATATTCTTCCTTTGCATTAATACTATTAATTTATTTATTGGTTAACTAATAATAATATTATAATAAATGCAATTAGTTATTGTAATAATTAATTATAATAATAAAATAAATTTATGATTATACTGATAATGTAAACTATAACAATAAATGACGAGATCCGCAGTCGGATCCGCCCCAGCACCGAGCCAGTACAGACCTAACATCCGCCATTCTTCCGACGTGCGTAGAAGAATGAAATCTGCAGGCGGAACAAATCCAGTACCGCGCCAGTACTGACGAAAGTAGAAAGGCGGATCCAAAAGTCGGAGCCTAATCTGTTCCGCGCCGGTTGCATTTTAGGATCCGAATCGGTACAGACCATCGGTGCTGGCGCTGGTCCTCCTGGGAAGTAATAATAGTATAAAGTTTTTTGTGTAGTGTAGACCGGAGCGTAAAGGCTAACTTTTTACTCTTTGTTGATTTACTCGGACATTTTTGTTTTAATTAAGTGTTTATCTTCTAGAAAAGTTACTCTGGTATCTCAGCTTTCTTTTAAAAAAACGAACGTCCCTATATTACTCCCCAGTAAAAAACTAATTCAAACGGATTGAAATGAATTAAGATTTTTGGTAGAAAGCGGGATTCATTCAAGCTTTTTGTATATTTGATTCAATTTGCCTGAATTTGTGCAAACGAATTCGCATTCGAAAGAAATGACCAAGGGATGCATTGAATTCGTGCTGGCGAATTAAAAAAATTAAAGGCCCCAAAACTTGACCATTAAATTAATAAGAATAGAAGATTTGGGATTTCAATACAGTTTGACGAATTTAGGAAAATTGCAACATAGCTCCAATTCTTATTTGTCACAAAGCGGAATTCACTGAAGCTCTTTGTGAATTCTTTTTAATTTATTTCAATTAGTTTTTGTTTACTGGGTCTTACTTTTTTTTCTACAATGAACGTACACTTCGTAGGTATCGTAGGTTGCTCTTTATGCATAGCGTGTTGCATGTACTTGGGAAATATTTTGTAACTTTTAATCAATACAGTAAGTGTGAATCAAAAATCTCAAATTAACCCTCAAAATATGTTTCAAGCTTAAAACGCGATTTCAGTTTCTTTTTTAAAGTTATTTTAAAAAAATTAGAACGAAAAAATGAAAATTTTGAAAAGTTACTTTCATATGTGAAATACAGTTTTTCTACTATATTTCTTACAATAGTGATTGAATAATAAATAATCAAACTTTGTAGAAACTTGCAGTACATCAAGTTGTCTTTGGAGCGAAATCATTTCGATTTACGATTTTTAAATAAATTACAATTATTCATTACGCCTCTTAGCCATTATGTCCCGTTCCCCCTATATACGTGATTTGTAAATATTATCAAATGTATGATTAAAAACATATCAATCGGGATACAGTGGATGTGATAGTTTAATTCTTATAAGAAAAACTTTAAATTTACTGACGATTTAAAAATGAACAATTAGATAAATTTTCTGCATGATTTTTTTAAAAGAACGTCCAAGCGCCTAAACTTTTGGAAGGGCCTTCCGGCAGGACGCGCCTCTGCACATTACTTATATAAAAATATCGGCGCGAATTTTAAAAGTAACCAATTAGATATTATCAACAACATTGTGATTCGTCAATTTTGAAATTAGCGCCTATATTTTCATGTCAAATGATCTTTATGTAAAATGAAATCTATGAGAACTGAATTTTATGTCAAATGAGAATGATTTGACTTATCTGTCAAATGAAATTTATATCAAGTGAACTTTATGTCAAATGAAAATTATGTTAAATGGTATTTATACCAAATGAAATTTATGTCAAAAGAAATTTATGTTAAATGATTTTTATGTCAATAGAAATTTATGTTACATAATTTTTATGTAAAATGGGAATTAAGTTATCTGAGTTTTATGTAACATAATATTTCTGTTAAATGAATTCTATGACAAATGATATTTACGTTAAATGGTTTTTGTGTGCAATGAAATTTATGACAAATAATGTTCATATTATGCACGGAAAAAAAGAAATTAGCTGCAACAGTAAATAGATGTTTGCTGTGAAATCTCTGACAATTAGCTACCACAGCTAAGAAGTTTGCAGTGGCAGCGAACAGCTGTGACAGCAAACATTAGTAAAAATTTATGCGAGTTTGCTGTCATAGCGAAATTGTTTGATCTCACAGCGAATTTTTTCGCTGTCCCTATTTCAACGAACAATGTTTGCTGTGGCAGTAAAATGTTCACTGCACTGTTAAAAAAGTTTGTAAATTTACAACACTTTAACACAAAAATGTTTGAAAGTTTCAAAAGTTTGTATGTGAAATAACTTCAATTATATATGTTTGAAAAATTTGTAAATTTACAATATTTTCAAACAAAAGTGTTTTAAATTTTCAAAATTTTTTTTATGGAATAACTTCAAATACATAGGTTTGAAAAATATGTAAATTTACAACCTTTTTATAAAAAAGTGTTTGAAAAATTAAAAAATTTATGTGTAAAATAATTCAATACACATATGTTTAAAAATATTGTAGGTAAATTTATAACTTTTTAATTAAAAAGTACCTAATTGGAATTTTTTGAGTTTTTATACGAAATTCTTTCAAACATATGTGACCGGGTCTGAGAAAAGGGACCTACTTACCAAAATCAACTTTTCGAGAAAAACGCGTTTAAAGTTTTATATCCAAATAAATTAGATTTCTTAAAACATTTTACGTTTTAAATTAACATGATAAGTGTTCTTTATGTATTTTTTTATGCTGAATCCGATTTTCATGGTTAAATAATTGTTCAAACAACCCTGTAATTATTATAAACAATTTACTTTGCAAAAATCAAATTATGGAATTTTCAAAATTAATTTAAAGGACTTCTAGATGTCCTAGAGGTCTGAAATTTTTTATGCACGTTCAGAACTGATACAATAATCTGAATAATTCTGAACTCTACAATAATCCATAGTTATTTTTTGACTTGCACAACCACGTTGCCGATGACGGGTATACTTGGGGATCATCTTCGAGGAATTAAGTCGAATTTTTTGTAAATGGTTTAGGCATTCAATTTAAGAATTAAGGGAAATATTTTCTTTGTCTGTATATTAAGAAAACTTTATTTAGTACTGCAGAGTAAAATAATAATAGATAATAATAGTAAACTAAACCCCTGTTGACGGTAATTAATTTATATAGATAGTTTTAGTTTACTTATTACAATTTAAAAACTAGTAAATTAAATAGAAAAATATTTTCCACAAAAAATCTTCACAGTCATTTTATTTTAAATATTATAAACGATTTTTGCACCTTCAAGTACATTATAAAAACTACAAAAAGAAAAAATTGTTTTGTTTTTAACCGTTATTTACGATTCGTAGAGGGCCCCAAAAATTGTCGATCTAAAATTTGTAAGAGTTTGCGGTTCCCCCTCTAGAGCCGCTCCTGACAGTCTAAAATCAAAAAAACAAAATTTATTTTTTAGTATACATTAATACCTAGTGGTCTAATGTGATGAAATTAAAAAAAAAGTAAAAAAAACGAAAATGCGGTACTTTTAAAGTCAAAAATTCAAAATATCAAAATCATGATTTCTTAAAAATTGACTTTAAAAGAACGCCATTTTCGTTTTTTTTACTTTTTTTTATTTCATCACATTAGTCCACTAGATATTAATGTATACTAAAGAATAAATTTTGTTTTTTTGATTTTAGACTGTCAGGAGCAGCTCTAGAGGGGGCACCGCAAACTCTAACAAATTTGAGATCGTTACTTTTGGGGCCCTCTACAAATTGTAAATAACGGTTAAAAAACGAAACAATTCTTTCTTTTTGTAGTTTTGATAATTTACTTTAAGGTGCAAAAATCGTTTTTAATATTTCAAATAAAATGATTGTGAAAAAAACATTAAAGTGGGGCCTATTTTTTGCCTTCGCAAACGCAAGTACGCCTTAATACATATAATAAATTTAACAGAAACGTGAAGAGAAAAAAAAACGTAAAGAATACTATGAATCGGTTAGTGAAGAATTTTAAAGATTTTGAATCTAGAAATTTAGACAAAGTCAAAAAAATGGTATGGTCCACATGTTTGTTACTACTTATACTTTGCAAGAGATTTTCATAGCCTCCCTTGGTCGAGCGCGTCTAGGCGCAGCTCCCAAGGTTGATGGCTGCATACAAGATACACTATACACGAACAACACTACTCTCTAAATCTGAATAAGTGAAATTTCACTTATTTTAAGTGAATATTCACTTATTCCATGTTTCAAAACTCTTCCACGTAGAATAAGTGAATATTCACACATCAAACTAGTGAATTATATTCACTTATAAAATAAGTACATACACACTTATGAATAAGTGAATATTCAATTATGAAATAAGTGAATACTCACACATTAAGAAGTGAATTATATTAACTTATTAAATAAGTTAAATATGGGCATATCTCTAGAACTTTTAAACTTTATGTTTCCGTTTATTATTATATTTTAAAAATCAAAAAAATAATTTTGCAGTACCATAATTTTATAAATTATTGTGCTCTTTAAATATACCTTGTGTATAATAATCATTTTAATTAGGTAGGGAACGACAAAAGTAAGTAAAAGTGTCAAAATCGCCAGTTTCTCGTGTGTGATTTGGCTTGAGGTGTTTCGGTTCGCAACATTGACCTCAAGCACAATTCAATATAGATCAATTAGCATCTCTCCGTAGAGGATTCTGTAAATAAAACGAATAACTAAAATATAAAAATCTTGTTAAATTTGAATCTTTTAAAGTAAAAAAATATGAATAATACTGTTGAATCCTCTATGGAAACTTTTGAAGTACGGAAGGATCGACTTTCAGTGGATCGAATCCTTTCAGCAATTCGGCACCGTGAGGAACCAGAGGTGGACAGCCTGGTGTGCGCTCGACACCTATTTCTAAGAGGGAGGCTCCCATCTGAGGCGTCCTCATTCTCGGAGGACGAATTGGACGAAATTAGACGTATTATCGCAGCAGCTCCTAATGTCCGTCTTACAGAGGAGGAAGAAAGATTCTTGCCTCGTCCTGAAAGTCCAGAGATCGAAATTCCGAGGCTAGTTCACCAGCCTGTTTGTGAGCCTGTCGAGGCGGGACCGTCGCGTGCTCAATTGGCCCCGAAACATTGGGTCTTCGAAATGAAAAAACAAATCGCTTCTAGAGCTAAGACACCTAG
Organism: Leptopilina heterotoma; assembly: GCF_015476425.1. NCBI lineage: Eukaryota > Metazoa > Arthropoda > Insecta > Hymenoptera > Figitidae > Leptopilina > Leptopilina heterotoma. The sequence continues at coordinate 618,757 of NW_025111061.1, forward strand.
CTACTGGGGCAAAACAAAGGCCCGCAGAGGAAAATGCGGCAAGTGCCTTCAAACTGGTCACGCATATCATGATTGCCCTCTCCATAAGAGCAATAATCAATAACCTTAAACAAATATGTTACTAAGATTTCATTAAATGTAACCCTTGTGAGGTAGGGTCAATAACCTTACCTTAGGAATAAAAAAATCAGTTAAAATAACTTTATCCATAATCATTTTATCTCTCTTTATTAACAAATCCTTATTCTAAATCTAATCTTTAACCAATTTCAGGTTAAATACACTGTTTATTTCAATAAAAATATGAAGCTTTTGTTGTTATATATTTTTATAGAAACAATAATTCACTTGATTAAGATATTCTAATAGTTTTGATTCGAAATAAGCTATACTAAGTTGACGTTCACATACGAAATATTATGAAATAGAACTAATATCAATTATTCAAACAAATTAAATTGACAATTTGACAGCTCTGATTAAAATTGGTGGATTCTCCTTCTCGACCCCTTGGGCCGGAGCTTAGCAGGGGGAGTTGTGACACGGCTATTTCAGCCGTACACAAAGTATTAATTTAGTCAATAGATTAAAAAGAAAAGTAACACCAGAACAGGAATCGAACCGTTTGGTTCCTTTTATTTTATTTATTATTATTTTTTAACAACACTTATGTTTACCTTAAAATTCGTCACTTCTGACAAAGATTAATAATTTGTTGACATTCACCTGCAAACTCGTCACATCGATGTTCAAAATTTACATAATAATCTCGGAAATTAATTGTTCCTTTCTTTGGTTTTTATTGTTTAAAATCGCGAGAGTAAGACTCTCGCCTCTCGTCAACTTCTTACTTAACGTCACGGAAAGACGGAATTTGAAGTCATCGTGGGAAGCGCTTCCTGGCATATATAGTTGGAAGAGATTCCCGATTATTCAAGAGTTCCAGGAAGACGAATTCGTTAACTGCGAGGAGTCACCTGTCAAAACATTGGATGCGGCTACATTGGATCGGTGGAGTTTACGTCCTCTGGGACTCACCAGAGGAGCTCGTTCGTTGCTGACAACGAGCTGATTACGAATCTGACGTTGCTTTTCAAAAATTGAAAATGTCTGATCCAAAATGGCGGACGTATTTTAGAAAAAATTAATCTATGCTTATGAAACTCAGTATCTAGCGGTTTTTGGGGTTGCTGATTACGAATCTGACGTTGGATTTCAAAAATTCAGAATGGCGGATCCAATATGGTGGACAATTTAGAAAAAAATAGTCGATACCTATGATTCTCCGTATCTAGAGACTTCTGTAACTGCTGATTATACAGTGTTTTTATTAGTTCTCTTAAAATAAGAAATTCCAAATTTATCAATTTTTGAATACGAGAATTAGAATTTATTGTTTAAAACATAAATATGTTGAAAAACAGCATTAATCTTAAAACAATAGAGAAACTGTTAAAACTTTAAATAACAAAACTATTAAAATAACTTCAAAAATGGAAAATAGTTACATTTGACTGAAATGAATGCAAACAGATATTAACATTTAATCATCATCGGTTTCGTCATCTTGATTAATTTCAAAATTCTCTAGAAGTCGCAATTCATCAGGTGAAATGCGGTCGCTTTTTTTTGGTTTCTTAACTCGAAAACTGGTTATGCGAGGATCTGAAGAAAATAGTAACATGTTCATCAATTCACTCATTGTATCACTTCTGGAAAATTTTCGAGTGTGATGTTCCCTAAAGTTTTTATAATCTTTATTACGTGCCTCCTGTGCCTCTTCAGATAACATTCCAATCGGTAATACAGCTTCTTTTATTATTCTTGGACCATGAATAAGTAGCTTGTAAATACTTTGTGGCATGTAATACCACTTATACTTCTTCACATAGAGTTCTGCTGTTTCAGAGCAATATTTGTCAAACGCATCAATATTGATACTGAATCCACTAGAAATTGTCTTTAAAATCATAGCAAATCTTCTAATAAGCTCTTCGTCAACACTAGTTATATCTGCTGCTAGAGATGGATTGTCAAAAAATCTTCTTGCTGTATTCCCGTCATTTGTGGTTCCGAATCCAGGTTTCGGAATATCAACCAAAAGTCCCATTTCGTGGCGGAAGCGTTCCTGCAAACTTGTTTTTCTATTTTCTACTTGAGCTTTATTTTCTTTCCTTATTTGCCAGGTTTTTATTTCTAATCTGTAAGATATGTGTAAGGTACACTCAAACGATAGTGTTTCCTCATTTACAATTTTTTTTTCGAACAAAATTGAGATCGTTCATTTGAGATGGAGTTGCGCCACATAAATGACAGTTTTGCGAAGACCGATCAGAGATAGTACTACATACTTTGCCATCAACCATAGTAAGAACAAGTTCTTGTTTCACTGAAATTTGGCGACCATCTACATAAATTGTTGTTGGAGTCAGATCTGCGATTTGAGATTTTACATTGCCAATTTCTGCTTTTGTTAACTCGCGAGTCTCTTTTTTTAGAATTAATTTTATAGGCCGACAATATTTTGTTGACGAAGGCAATGGATTCTGCCATAATACTATTTTTTTACTATTTATTCCAAAAGAATGTGTACTCATTTGCAAAGGTACAATTGAAATGACAAATATGTATGAATCATCCACACCTTCTTCAGTTTCTGAATATAACTGTTTGTACCGGCCTTGTCCAGAGGATCCATCGCAGCCCCATTTAAAAATAAAATTAAAGGTTGGAAGCGTATCAATACCTACACGCACGTGTTGTAGTACCTCCATTTGAACTGATGTTAAACGATCTATAGTGTGATCCAACAATGACTGTAATTTTATCTCTCCGGAATAATCTGTGATCTGAATATTTTCTGGAAAGCCACACTTTTTTGCTTCTAGGAGGATTTGATAATTTGGAAAAATGTCCGCATTATGAGCCTTACTTATTTGACGTGTCGAAATATATTGATCTTTAGTAAATTTTTTATCGATGAAAAATGCTAATGCTTCATCATTTGACAGTTTTACAGTTTCTTTTAGATTGGGAGTGTGATACGCTTTTTTATTTTTGTAGCTCTGATTGGAGAAGAGGTTGAAGCTTCCCTTACTAAAGCAGCAGCATCACGTTTTCCAGCAGATCTTAAACTTATTTCTGCGGCAAGAACAATTTCATCGGTAGAATTTTTTTCCATTAATGTTCTAACCTGTCTTTTGCGAGTTTTCTGGGAACTCCCATCGAAAGACTTTCGAGGACGTCCAAAATGTTGCTTCGATTGAACATCATCAGATTTCACAAATATTTCATTTTCATTCAGCCATCCATTATTTTTCGTCAGAAATTTATCTTTTGAAGAGTGGCATTGTGTCCATCGATGTTTAAGATTTTTACAAAAATTTCTGCATTTTTCTCTCACTCGTTCCTTAATATTTTCTTCAGAATTATTTAAACAAATTTTCTTAAAAACATAATCACACACAGTAGTTAATCTATCGGAAACATTTTCTTCACTGACCCAAATTTCAAAAAGCTTTCGTCTCGAAATGTTACATTCCATTATTTATGAATCAATTTTTGCATCTGGAAACAAGTATTCAATTTAATTTAAACTTAAATTTCAGATATTTACACGTGTGTGTGTCTGTATGTGTGTAAAGAATTATATAGATAAAAATAACATAATATTTTCTTACCTGGATATTAGCACAAACTTAATTCACCTTTTTCTCTAGCACTATTGCATTTGTAGTGTCACATTTGCCATTCTAAAACTTTGACATTTATACGAAAGTTTCAGCAGTATTCTTTTGTTTTAAGTTCTTAATTTCTATTGGAGCTAATGTAAATAATGGAATCATTCTACAATTATTTGAGAATAATAGCAGATAATATATATAATTAATATTTTATTTTTGAGAAACCTCAGATTCGTAATCAGTGACCCCAAAAATCCCTAAATATCATATTTCATAAAAATTAAATAATTCTTAAAAACATTTATCCGCCATATTGGATCCTCCATTTTGAATGTTTCAAAACTGACTTCAGGTTCGTAATCAGCGACCCTAAATACAACTAATTAACTAGTTTCAGTAAAAATGGATCGATTTTTGGAAAAAGTTGTCCTTTATGTTGGATCCGCCATTTTGAATTTTTGAAAACTGACTTCAGATTCGTAATTAACGATCAAAACTACTTATGGGTACTAAGTAGCAGAACATTTGGGTGAGTAGATTCACCAAAATTATATTTACCTTTTAAGCCATATCAGTTATCCGCAGGATTTCAAAATTAAATTTTAAAGATGGACGATAATAGACGGTTACAAATAAAGCATGATTTAATACAAAAGTGAGTACTTTAAAAGTAAAAAATAGTTTTACAACAGCCAAATCCAGCCATTAAAAGTTCTAGTCTTCCGAAATGAATAAAATGAAACGTAATTATATAAGTGCTATTTATAAAGAATTTATATTCTTCAAAGACACTTTCATTTTCACTTTTGTCCAGCTAGATTTGCGATTCGTACCACTGTGCGCGCCATGGGCAAATCCATACTCAATGAATAATCAAAATAGATAACAGGTTTTATATTATGCAAATTGAATCTCTTTGTTTATAAATTAAAAAGTAGGGAAAGTAATAATTCCAAATTAAAAATAATATAATTAAATTTCGATTAAAAATCAACTCAATATGATAAAACCTGTTACACTACATAATAATCAGTAATTTGAACCCTTACAGGAATACGTGCCACTTATACATTAGGAATGCAGTGACTTCAAAAGTTAAATTTAAAAACGAAACTCATAATAAAAACCCACATTTTTGAAGGGCACATGTTGAATTTGACTTCTAATCACTTTTAACTCATTGTAATCTCTTCTCGTACATTATAAAAGTATACAGAGAAATCGTTATACTCTACACTATCCCTAAAAAGAATTTATCTAAGAAAGAATATGAGCTTCTACTGTCATAATCATCGTTCCCGGACGATTGTCCTAATTTAATTTTCCTAATTGCATTTTCCTAATAATCTGTTTTCCTAAAAATCATTTTTCCTAATTTTTTTCCCAATTTCATTTTCCTAATTCAATTTTCCTAATTGTAAATTCCTAATATATAAATTTTCCTAATGGTTAATTTTTCCTAAAAGACAACTTTTTTTGAATTATGAAAATAGATATTTGTCTGTCACGATGTTCGATTTTCAATTGTTTTCTATTCGTAAATGTTTATATTTAAATAACCGTTAAGTTTCACGTACACCTTTCAAAATTAGTAGTAACAATTTAACCTGTTTAATTGAATTTCTAAATTGAAAGTTAAATTTAAAAATTAATCATCATGGACATGGTTGCACGCATTGTAGGAAAAAAATTGCATATCGATGGCTACATCTATTACAGATCTAGGGTTGTAAAGGGTCGTACTTATTGGGAGTGTAGAAGAGCTAAAGGGATTTAGAAAAAAGAATGCTCTGCGAGAGCTATCACAAAATTGGATGGTGATGATGTCGTCGTGATTAAAGGTTCGGTTTTAAATGTGCATTGAAGGTAACATTCTTATATAACCTTAACGTTTCAACTTTAGGCTATGATAAATCACCTCACTCTCATCCTCCTTGTCGTGAGGAAGCTGATGCTGAGGAAGTTAGAGAATCAGTCAAGAGAATTGCCGAAGAAAATCCTGAATTACCTCCGGCTCAGATTCTTCGCCGTGAACTCGCTGACATTCCAGATGGTATTTTAAGCCAGTTGCCGAGTCGTGAAAATTTAAAAAAAAGTATGAGGACGAGACGGCGAAAACAATTTCCCACAAATCCTACAAATTTAGAAGATCTCGATGAATTGCCTTTGAAATTTCAAAATAGCCAAACCGGAGAAAAATTTCATCATTGCTTCATGGAAAAAGAACGAATTAAACTCGCAAGTTTGGCTAAAATTTATTATTTATAGGTTTCTGGGGTCCTCTGATTACAAATCTGAAGTTAGTTAAAAAAAATTTTAAATGGCGAATCCAAAATGGCGGACGAAATTTTAGAAAAATTATCAGATTTTAATATCTTTTGACATTTAAGAGTTTCTTGTTTTGCTGATTACGAATTTGAAATAATTTTTAAAAAATTTTTAATAGAAAATCCAATATGGTGGATACATTTTAATGTGTTAAAATGTTTTGATTGCCGAATGTAGATATTATGTATTTTATTTAAATAATACTAATTATGGATGAAGAAAGTGAAGTAAAACTTTCAATTTAACGTTATTCATTTTTTGTTCATACTGTTTGTACTTTTAATATAAAATAAAACTAGAAAATTTTTTAAAATATTAAAATAATTATATCTCGTGGTCATTTTTTTATTTACTTCTATTGCTTTTTAATTATAATTAATCCCAAAATATTTTTAAAACAGTATTTAAAATATCAATAATTTTTATGACATTTTGAAACCACTTTTAAAATTTTTAAAAAACTAAATTCAGATTTAGTACCCACTTCTGTGCAAATTAAATTATTTTTTAAATTTTCATCTGCCATATTGGATCCGCCATTTGGAATTTTCGAAATCCGATTACAGAATCATAATCAACGACCCTAAAAACCCATAAATATCCAATGCTGTGGAAATCCATTAATTTTTTTTAAATTTGTCCGCCATATTGGATCCGGCATTTTGAATTTTGAAAAATTAACATCATATTCGTAATCAGCTACCCTAAAAACCTCAAGATACCGTTTGATGTGAAAATCCAACTTTATGAAAAATCTATGCATTTAAAAACATTTTCTTGGGGTTAATCTCTTACACAGGGGGTTAACAATGTGTAGAAATGAGTATCGCAAGGTTTTTTCTACTATTTGATCAATGCACAAAACAATAAAATTAATTTCAAGAATGTGGCTTGAAAAGAAAAATTAAGTTTTACAATACCTGAAAGTTTAAAAGTTCTATGATATGCCCATATATTTCTTAATGAATGTAAATAAATAATCGGAAGTAATATTATATAAAAAAATATTTATTTACTATAAGCTATTTAATACTCTCTTCTATTCTCATTATCAATATGAAACATATAAACATATAAATTTTTAACATTTCTTAAGCTAAATCCTTAAACCCATCCTAATATTAACCGCACGCAATGTCGCTTAACTTTGATGATCAACGAGAAACACCACAATGCCACTTAATATGTTGCCTTATACTTATAGGAAATTATTGGGTGCTCCTTATAAAGAGTTAGTTTATTGTGTTATACTTTGTTGGCTATTAGATTACTGTTAATATAATATTTAACTGAACATTTTTTAAAAATTTTATTAAATTTTAAATGACAATTTTTATAATTAAAAAAAATTAAATTTTTTTAACATATTAACTAAAATGATAAAAATATTGTTTCTAAACATTTAAAAGTATAAATAATTGAAATGTAATGGGCAGGTGGATTTCTTTCTAACTAAATATTTCACTTATAAATAAGTGCGGATTTCACTTATTGATAAGTAAAAACAAGTTCACACATAAAAAAGTGCATTTTCACTTATGTATAAGTAGATTCTACTTATTGATAAGTGAGAAAAAGGGTCACGCATGAAAAAAGTGAAAATTTCACTTATTCAGATTTAGATAGATGACTACCTCAAAAACGAAAATCTGAAAATTGGTAGGGCTAAACCGGACACCCCATGGCACAGTGGGGTAAAATGTAGTAAGAGGCGTCAAAATTTTGTAAGGAGTCGTCCATATACCACGTGGACACTTTTGGACAATTTTTACCCCCCCACCCCCTCGTGGACAATCGTGGATTTTTGACAAACCCCTCTCCCCCCTGATTGTCCACGTGGACAATCGGGTTTTTTATTTTAAAATAGTGAATAATAAAAAGATATTTAATAAGAAATACAATTAAAAAATTCTTTAAATTTTTTTATAACAAACTTCTTTAAAATTCAATAAAGATTAAATTATCTTAAAATATTATTAAATAGGCAAATACCAATTTTAGTATTATAGAGAGGACTATGGCAGCAATATATCTTCAATTATTATATTAGTAGAAATACTTAATCTCTTCGGTAACAAATCTTAAATTTTCTAAAATCCAATAGCTTTAAGCCTTCACATAAACAATAATAGAAATTATTTTTTTTAGAATTTGTAAGAGTTTGTAGAGGTTGCTTTGTATTCCTAATTGTCAAATTTGCATATATTCATATTTGTGCATTGACGATAATGATTTTGTAACATAAATTAAAAAAGAATTTGGCGTTTTTTTGACAGTTAAATCAATTTCAGATTACAAATATTGTCTGATCACAATCTAATAATAATAATCTAATAATAAAGTTGAATAAAAAGAAAAAAAGATATAAAATTAAACTTTTGTGTCCACGTGGACATTTGTATTGACCCCCCCTCCCTCCTCGTGGAAAATCGTGGATTTTTGGCGAAACCCCCCCTAAACTGTCCACGTGGTATATGGACGACCCCTAACCACGTCAATTTTTAATGAAAATGAATGCACTTTGGTGGCAAGAAGCTTCAAGTATTACAGAATTTGAAACCCTTGCCGCATTTACAAAATTCAAAATGGCGTCTCTGCTGTAAGTGCCTAAATTTGGTTATATTCGTATTTTTTAAAAGTTATGAACATTGAAACTGAAACAACTTGCACAAATAAATTCTAGAAATGTTGCTAAAGGTATATTTTGGGACTGAGGCCTATACTCGTTAAGAATCTGCATTGCAACTTTCAAAATTCAAATTGGTTGATCCAATATGGACGATCAAACGACAAAAATCCTTATAAATGCATATTAAAAGAAATTCTTTTCATGAAAGTCTATACTCCAAGGTTATTTTCGCCGCTGATTACGAATCTGAGGTCAGATTTTCAAAATTCAAAATGGCCGATCCAATATGGCGGTCGAAATTATAAGAAATTAGGCAAATCATTCTGATACTCAGTATTCCAACAGTTTTCGAGTCGCTGATTACGAATCTGAGGTCTGATTTTCAAAATCATGGCTTCACCATGGTAACAAAATAAGTAAAAAAAAAGAATATCTAGATAGCTATTTTTTATTTGTATGAAACTTCATGTATTCAGACAGTCTTTTTTTTAACTAGAGTGGACTTCGTTAATGCTGTTTACGTTTTTAAATTTTATTTTCCATTTTCTCATTTATGCTATTTCTTAATTACAACCTATCTTTAATTATTTTTTGTTAATATTTATTACTTTGTTCCTTTTTATCATATCAAGTTCGGAATTATCTTATTTTCAAAGTGAAGCTTCTCTTTGTTTACTGCTTACTTTTTATTGTTTGTATTTTGATTTTTAAATTAAAAATAAAAAATATCGGAAGATATTCTGATGGAAAAATTAGAATATAAATTTATCTGTATACAACTCTAAGAATTTTGAATCTATATTTTTTTTTGTTTATACTCCTGCCCTATTGGCCTTACGCACTTCGACAAGAGTCCCCGAAAAATACTTTTTTGGATTAAGCATAACCATTCTACATATGAAATTTTTTCTATATATTAACCTAATTTTGCGTCTACAGCCGACTTTATTAGGAGTACTCGCATTCGCCTGGACCACCCGTCAATGGGTTTTCTCGCCAGAGAAGAGGGAAACTGTAGAAAGAATAAGTGAATATTCACTTGAAATAAGTGAAATTTCACTTATTCAGATTTAGAGAGTACTATTGCTACCTATAAAGTATTTCAATTTTTCTAAATTGCCGACTGTCGGTAAAATAATTTTCTATTGAGAACTATTTTTTTCGAAAAATCCCACATAATGATTTGTGTTTGTATTTTGCTTATAGCTAAAAGTTAATTTACTCTTTGATTGTTAAACGAGCAGAGAAAATTAATTGTTTTGTGAAATAAAATTAAATAAATTACAATTTCCTTTGTTAATTATGCCCGAATAAATAGTAGATATTTCTGTGTATATCACAAGAGAAACGAAAAACCAAATTAAGTGAACGACTGTGTCAAAGGAAATAAATAATTAAATAATAAATAAACAATAAATAAATAATAAATAAATATTAAATAAACAAATATAGATATACATATATATGCATGTGCATTAGACATCGCATGAATAACCATCCGTCTATAGATATACAAAATAATATAATCTCGTACCTAGCTATAATAATTATGGTTCGACGGACATTTTTCAGTCACACCTTCGTTCGCTCACCCGATCATTCGACCGGAAATCGAATGAGTCTCCTCTTCCCACACCTTCTTTCGATTTTGTTCGCAATTCCATTGCATAACGATAGTCAATTCAATTTTAATCGTACCAAAACTCGACGGGACAGTTAATTCCACTTGAATGACGGCTTGGCTTCGCGGGGGCATTTATATGATTCCATTCAAGCGCAACGAATTGTAAAGGTTTTTCAAATATATACAACTTTTTTTCTTTTTCCAAGAGGGGGGAGTGTGTCAGTTTTATGTATGATCGTATGTACAATAGAAGTCCTGCACAATATTAAAGAAAAAGACGCAAGGACACTCAAGCAACAACAACAAGCGTGTTTTCAATTGTTAAAATTGGAGAAAAGGAAAATTACAACTTTTTTTTAATTTACTAAATATGTTCATCTATAATAAATAACGTGATGCTTATTTATACATTTACAGTATTACTCTTTAAATCGTAAATCCATCTAGCGAAGGAATTTTGTCTCTAAATTGTCTTCTAAAGAAAAGTTCTGACGGTGTCTTTCCTGTGACGGAATGTGGTGTACTGTTGTACATCATGAGATATTCTAGTATACAATTTTTCCAGTTTCTTCCTTCTATCTGGCTTATTTTTAGTCTTTTAAGAATGTCTCGGTTTTGCCGTTCAACTTCGCCATTTTGTTGGGGACAATATGGTGTTATGTGAAAAAGTGAGGTGCCGCACGTTTTGCAAAAGGTTTTAAATTTTTCACTGGTGAATTGTTTTCCATTGTTTGCAGTGATAGAGGCAGGAAATCCTAGGCGGCTGAAAACTTCTTGTAGTACTTCTATCATCTTTCCGCTAGTAATTGTTCGGCAAATTTTTATTTCTTTATATCTACTGTAGTAGTCAATAATCACGAAGAGGTAGTCATTGCTGGGTAACGGACCAAGAAGATCAACGGCAACATCAATCCAAGGTGCTGTTGAAAGTTATCGTCTTTTCATTGGGTTTGGTGGATTCGGAAGCGAAACTAATGTGCAATCTTTACAGGTTTTTACGAGGTTCTCCTCATCCTTATCTATCCGAGGCCACCAAACTTTACTTCTCAATCTTCCTTTCATGGCTACGATGCCAGGATGACCTTCATGAGCTGCGTCTAGTTTTTTTCTTAATGCGCGTGGAATAACTATTTTATTGTTTTTCAATAATATATCTTCATAGAAACATAACTAATCTTTAAATAGTTTGTAATTTTTTGTAGATTCGTCCCAGGTGTTTTTATTGATTTCTTTCTTGATTTTCAAAATTTCGTGATCATTTTTGGAAACTTCAGTAATCTCCTTCAGAGTGATGGAAACTGGTTTCGAGTATTGGACAATTTAACAAATGTGACATTCATTGTCAGAGATATCTAAATCGGTTTAAAGTTTGCATAATCTTGATAAAGGGTCTGCGACATTCGTTTTTCCAGGTTGATATATCACCTTGTATTTGTAAGACTGCAATCTTAAAACTCACTGTTACGTATGACTTCGTAACATTTTTATATTTTTAGTAAAAAACATATTGTATTTAAATGAACTCAATAAGCATTTATTCATGTCGATTTATGAGGTAACAATCACACTTTTAACACATGATGACACTTTGTAACACACATATTACAACATTCAGTAAGGAATTTTGTATTAAGATCTAAATAATGAAATGAAGATTGTGATACTTTGTAATGTTCAAAACTGTGTCAAATATTCTTTAAGAGTAAGTAGAATTTACTTACGATATTTCTCAATGTAAAAAGTGGTTCATCCAAGCAACAGAACTTGGGTAATGACATTGAAACAAATCTGCAAGGTAGCAGATAATCATTAAGTCATAACTTAATAATAAGTAGGTCTTTCCCACCAAAATGTCGTTAAATAAAAAGAATCGACAAAGGGAAATCATGGCAGTTGCCCGTGAATCTTGGCGAAACAAAGTATGTTTGGCCATAGTAGCCGAAGTTAGGCAAAAGTTGCCTTTAAGTCTCACGAAGGGACTCCAGAGATTTTCATTGCGTGATTTAAAAAGAGTAATTGACATAGTATTTTTATATGTGAAAAATATTTAAAAAAGTTAAAAAGATAATAATAAAATAAATCTTGATATAAGGTTCCAGACACTACAACTCAGTTAAAGTGAGTATACTAAATACGCAAACACAAAAAGAACACATACACAATTCATTATCATAAACGATTGTTTTCAATATAAAATAAAAGTTTGTCATTTAATATTATTTTATTGCTGATTTTACTTAAAAATTAGATTATCCTATTAATAATTTCATTCCTTTCCAAAATACGGTCTCTCACCCGATTGGTTAAAATGATAACCAAGAATGAAAAGGAATCCACTACCTTTAAATAAAATTATTTGTTTCCTTAGAGCATTGACGTTCACTACGGGGTGAAATAATTTAAATATTTAATATTTATTAAATAATAAATAAATCATTCTTAACACTCACCTTTCTATTCTTTCGCATGGTCTTGATTTAGGTCCAAAGATAACTTCCAGTGGTTTATGATCTGTTATCAGTTCAAATTGTTTGCCGAAAAGAAAGATATCAAAGTGCTCTATTGCCTATACTAATGCCAGTGCCTCCTTTTCCGTTTGACAATATCTCCTTTCACATTGAGTAAATGTTTTGTTTCCATATGCGATGATTCTTGGACCATTGGAATCTATTTGTACTAACACTGCGCCAAGTCCAACTGGACTTGCATCTGCAATCACTTGTGTTCTGTCTCGTACGTCATAATATCCCAATGACTTAATATTTGCGATATTGGTTTTAAGTTTGATAAACGCTTGTTCTTGTTCATTAGTCCAATGTTTATCAAGACTTGCGATTTTTAATAATTTTCTTCGTGTCAGTATTTTCAACGGTTCTGTCGATGTGGCTAAATGAGGAATCCATTTTCCTACAAAGTTAACGAGTCCTAAAAAACTTTGTAACCTGTTGACGTTATGAACGTTGTAATGTGTCGTGAATCAGGGTGTATTTCTACTTGGTGAAATGCAAGTTTTATGTCAATCCTACTAAAAAAATTAGCTTTATTTATTTTTGGTAGAATTTGGTCCATTGTTGGTATTGGATGGTTTTCTCGTAAAATTGCTGCATTAGGTCGTCTCATGTCGATGCACACGCAGACATCTCCATTTTCTTGTAATAATGGCACCATCGAGGAAACCCATTTATCTGGATCTATGACATTCTCAACAATATCGAGGGCTATTAAATTTTCTATTTTCCTTTCAACTTTTTCTTCTAATGGAATTGCGATTCTTCTATATGGTTGCGAGATTCGCTGTACAGAGTGGAATGTGGATTAGTACATCTTTAAATTTTGAAAAAGCAGAAGTTTCAATTTTGTTAACTCCGATGCCTATTTTCAACACACCTAAACATTTAGCCGTCTCTTTCCCCAAAAGGTTGGCGCTCCCATTTTCAATAACATAAAATGTAGAGAGTTCTTTATGGTCTCCTAAACAAACAACTGCTTGGAAATAGCCTTTTACATTTAAGGGAGTATCACATCCATATGATTTGAAAACTTTATCAGAATTTTTTATTTGGTTGCATACTTGTATATTATTTTGTTTCATTATTTCCCATGTTTGACTTGTTAATAAATTTAACTTACACCCCGAATCGATTAGGATCTTCGTTCTGACTCCCCCAATACAACACTCTACGACTGCATCATCATCAATGTGGAAAATATAATTTACGTCTCTTGTTTCTGATTTTTTAAATCGTTTTTTTTCGTCCTCCTGTTCGTGGTTTTCGTCCGAATGTCTCTTTCGTGGTAGTCTTGTCCTGCAATATTGACGAAAATGTCATACAAGTCCACATTTGAGGCATTTTTTGTCTCTCGCTGGACATTTTGGATCACGTGATTGATGTCTGTAGTTTCCACATCGTCCACAACCTTTATTTTCTTTCACTGATTTGTTGTTACTCTTAAATTTAGAGTTATCTATTTTATTGATTTCTTGAGTTTTATTTTCGATGGTCGTGAATTCTTCTAATTGTCTTTTTACTATATCTAGTGTATTAGCTTCTGTAATAATTTTTTCTAATGTAACGGTGTCCCCCATTTGTAAATTTTTTTTTCTAAGTTCTTTCGAGACACATTTTTCTACAATTTGATCGATGAGAATTATTTCTAGGGATGTGAATTGACATTTGTCTGCCTGGTTTCGCAATCGAACAAGAAATTCTTCAAACTTTGCATTAGTTTCTTGTTTTACAAGTCGAAATATATGGCGTTCGTATACTTTACTCTGCTTAGGTGAAAAGTACTAATCTAGTTTGTTTATAGCGGTGTCAAACACATCTACGTTATCAGTTGACTCGACATTAGCACCGGGTATATTATAATAAATCTCTTGGAGTTTAATACCTCCTAAATGCAAGAGATGAGCTCTTTTCTTTTCATTATTTGTGATATTTGCTGCTTTCAGGTATATAGTTAGTGCTCGTTTCCATCTCTCCCACCTGATGCTGATGGAACCATGGTCACCGTCACAATCAAATTTTTCGAGACTTTGTGTCAAATTTGCCATTGCGTCCAGTAAGGGTTTTGCCTACACAGAGAGATTAAAATATATTTATTTATTCCATATGATAAATTTGTTAATTACAAAATTGAAGATTTGACAATTTTGTGGATAGATTTGAAATTTAATGCGCAATGAGATAATAATGTTTTAGTGAAATTTAAATATTTCGTTATAAATTTGTTAATTACAAAATTAATGATTTGACAATTTAGTGGATAGATTTGAAATTTAATGCGCTATAAGATAATAATGTTTAGTGTATTCTTTTCTTTGACAAATTTCATGGCTTTTCCTTTGTTTACTTTTCTTTAGACCTTCTTACTTGCTTTATTCTCGTTATTTTACAAGAACCCAATTTAATGGCCAGTATTATCTACGTCTACTTATATATTCAACAGAAGGTCAACATGTATATTTATTTTACTCAATTTAATGAACAGGATTGTACCAGATTCTTTTTTTTCAACAATTCAACGCAATTAAATGCCTTTTTATATATATATACCTTTTTCGTTAATTCTCGTCGCCAATTTGAAGTGTGTATCTCCCTCTCACTGGCTCGGCAACGCCCACACCTAAAGAGTCGGTCGCTCTATCCGCTCCCTCTAAAGGACTGGCACAGACTGACTCTCCTCTCGTATGACCGCTCGAGACAATGCGCTCAGGTATAGGAGCCGAAGCACCTACTCCCACCACTACACAACAAATCTCACTTTATTAACACTTCACTTTTACCTCATTTTCACTTTACTCGTGCTTCATTTCTAATCTAATCTAACAACCGAGATCCAGCTAGATTTTCCTAAAGAGGGGAAAGTAAGCACCTAGATTAGAAATCTCTTTTATCGATAGGTTGCTCACCTGTTTAGGGTCAATAATTGCTTGACCCTAACTAGATAGCCTGATCCTAGCTAACGCTGGGCATTCAGATAATATGTGAGTCGAAGTTTCGTTACTCTTCTCACACAATCTGCACATATAGTGATGCATTTGAGCGATACGATCCGATATACGAACGATATGCTCGCTTTTCTCAATTTGACAATCGAACTGTCAACTCGCTTTTGTCTCAGAAAACCGAGCATCTCGGTTCGTCGAACGAGTATTTCGAGCGCCTCGTTTTTAAAATAGGTTTAATATGAAGTTGTATAGGTAGTTAATAGGAAAATTACAAAATTTAAATATTTATAAAAAAAGTAAACAAAATTTACATTTTTTCAGAAAAAATGTAAAATTTAAGTGCAGGTTTTATTTTTTAAAAATACTGTTAGATATAAATTAAATAGTTAATCTTTTTGTTAAAAAGTTCAACAATATTGAAAATTTGCAATTGTAAGTAGGAAATAAAAATAACTAAAAATTTAAGTAAGACAACAAAAATTTCGCTTTAAATATGTAGGTACTGCTGTGAAAAATATCAGAAAAATAATTTTTTGAAATTCTAAATCAAGTTTAATTTAATACTATCAAGTTGATAATATCAAATAAATATAAACAATTAAACAAAAAATTCTAAAATATCAATTTGGGATTTTTATTTTAAAAAATTAATTCGTTAAATTTTTTTAATCGCAATTTACAAATTTATTTGAAGCAAAAATATATTCCTACAACAACCTAGCCATAAATAAGTCATAAATAATAAGAATCAAATAATAAGAAATAACATTAAACACAATTAAACGAACAGTATTTTTTTTCTCTGCTTTCCGTAAAATGAAAATCCTTTTTTCTTTCTCTTTTTTATAGGTGGAGCATCATTTTCCATTTGTTGATTACGTATTAAAGGAAAAAAATTATTTATATTTAATTATAAAGTTTATTAGTGTCATCAATTTTATTATTTTTTAATAATTATTTATTTATTCAAAAGAAGTTTTCTGCTTTATTCTTTGACATTTCAAAAAATAAGTGACAGTTTTGAAACTTCCGAGAAGATCGTTCGAAATTGTTTATAAAATGAGACGAGAAGATATGAAAAAAACAAAACAATATCCGAGATGATCGCCCTGAACTTAACTAGTAATATCGAACGATATCGAGCGAAATAACCAACTTTCTTGGATCGTTGTGCATCACTATGCACATAGGAGAAACTAGTCTACCTATTTTATGCTGATGGTAATTCAATAGTCCATGACCTGTAAGCAGACGAACTACGGTTCTAACTATGATCTTATCGAGTTTTAGGAGATCGCTCGCTCGCTTCTTGTTGAGTACTAGCCCCAACAGAGTTTTCGCTTGCCTTCCCACCCCAATGCCCGCCCAATACTTCTCATATTCCTTTTGACCCTATCTTTCTATGGCTCCCTTAACCAAGCACGGCATTATTGCCACTGCTGGTTCAGGAACTATAAATGCCATCTGGGAACCGATTTTTGCCAAGACGTCTACTCTTTCAATACCCTTGATTCCCGAGTGACCCGGTACCCAAATCAATAAAAGTTTATTTGCTGAACCCAACTCATCTAGTACGCTACGGCCGCGGCATTCCCAGACGAGTTTTGATTCCATTGTGGGATTTTTCAGAGCCCCTAAGGCCGCCTGACTATCCACACAAATACTAATCCTCTTGCCCTTTGTTCCGTTGTAAATGGACATTTGGGCGCAAGTTAAACTCGCACAGACCTCGGCCTGCCAGACCGTGGCGTATTGTCCTAGTGACTCAGACACTTTAATGCAGCCAGTTTTTCGATAGATTCCGAAGCCTGCACCGCAAACCATCTTGGAGCCGTCTGTATACCAGACTTCGTCCGCAAGTGGGAAACCTTTCTTCCAGTCCGTTCTGGAAGGTGTAATGATCTTAAAGCGGGGTTTAAATTTCACCCTCTTGGTCATTCTATCTTGCACCATACTTAATTCTGGGATTGATAGAATTGAGCGTGGAAGCTTGGTGTGTATACTTCAAAACTTCCACCTTCCCTGCGCGGTTAACCTGATCATAGTAAGAGCCGCCTTTTTCACCGCAGCAATATGCAGAGGTACTTCGGCTAATATGAATCCCAACGCAGCTGTTGGCGTGGTCCTCATAGCCCCCGTAATACCCCTGAAAATCATTGCTTGCAGTTGGTCCAGTTTCTTTTCAACCGTTATCAGTTGAGTCCTAGACCACCAAACAACCACCGCGTGAAGAAACCTTGGTTTTAAAATCATCTGATAGAGCTAGTTGACCATATTAGGCCTTAGTCTCCACGATGACCCTATCGCCCTTCTACACGCCCAAAAAGCAGTACAGAACCTTCTATACTGATATTCGAAATGTTCCTTCTAAATCAGCTTTTTATCCAGGATTACTCCCAGGTACTTAGCCGATTCAGAAAAAGAAATTTCTTTTCCATAAAATATCGGTTTCTTCAAACTCGGTACCTTATATTTTCTTGTAAAAACTACTATATTCGTTTTCTCTGGGTTTACAGAAAGTTCAGTTAGATTGCACCAATCCTTGACAATCTTAAGTGCACGTTCGGTAAGTTCTATGAGGGTCTCAATTGAGTGCCCTCTTATAATTATAAGAAAATCATCCGCATAACTATGCGTATAATATCCCTGGCTTTTGAGGTTTCTTATTAACTCATCTGACACTAAGCACCACAATAAAGGAGAGAGAACTCCTCCTTGTGGGGTCCCTTTTGAGACAAGGCCTGTTACCCTAGCCTCACCATACACCGCTTCAAGGGCCCATCGCGAAGCATGCTGTCGATCCACTTAATTAGCGGCTCAAGCACACCTCGCTTTCTGGCTGCTCTACAGATTACTTTGCTGGAGGTGTTAGGGAAGGCACCTTTAATATCAAGAAAGGTACCAACCGCATAGCCACCACTACTAATTTATTCCTCTATTTAACCTACTGCAGAATGGAGGGCTGTTTCTACTGAGAAACCTGCTCTATAAGCATGTTGTCCCTGGTGTAGAGGATGATCCCTAAGACATTCCTGTCTGATAAAATTATCCACCAGTTTCTCTAACGCCTTTAATATAAAACAAGTTAGACTGATTGGTCTGAAGTCCTTGCAGCAGTATACCCTGACCGACCGGCCTTCGGAATAAACACAACGCTCGTCTTTTTCCGAGACTCCGGTGTGTAACCAAGAGCTATACACGCTCTCATAATTTTACACAGGGGTAGCCTAATACATTCCAATCTCTTTTGCAAAAGAACTGGATATATACCGTCCCCCCTGAGGCGTTAAATGGTTTGAAAGTGCCTATTGCCCAATTAATTCCTTCCGGAGTTACAACTTTGGCTGCTAGTTTTCAGTGTTCCCGATTTCCTCGGGCCCTTCTGGGTCCCACGCCATAGTTATTCTCCAACTTTTCTCTAAAGTCCGGGAAGTTTACTTCCATCAAATACTTTAGACATTAGGTAACTTAATGGTAGTTAGTTTGGCCATTGGGTCTCTAGCTATTACCTTATGGAGTCTTAATGCTTCTGGTACTCTTTCGATTCCCTCGCAAAAGCTCCTCCAGCTGATACCCCGTGCCTTCTCTACCTCTTTCTTGTAAGAATTACGAGCGGCATGATATTCATCTCATGCTTGCTGATTCTTACGTTTCTTGGCTTTATTAAAAAGCTTTCTTACTGTTTGCCTATGTCCCTCCAAACAGAAGTTCCACCATTTACTACCCCTGTTGGAGTCAACTTTTTTGACTACACAGCTTCTTTCAAAAGAGCAGATAATCGAATCTCGCAGATATTCCGCTGCGAGTTCCAACTCTTCATATGTTCCATAAGAGGTGGGGAAGCACTCCATGGAGGCCTTGAGGTCCTCAATATATGAAGCCCAATCAGTACTCCTAGGATTACGTACCCATTTATGTTCCCGATCTTTCGATTCCATTCTGAATGTAATAAGTCTGTGGTCCGAGAGGGAATCTGCATCAGACACCCTCCAGTCCCTCACACCACTCCACACAGACTTGTTACAGATAGTAATATCCAACGCTTCTTTTCTGTTAACAGTAACGAAAGTTGGCTCATTACCCTGATTTAAAATTTCTAAATCCGTATCTATCAGAAATTCTAAAAGTCTTCTGCCTCTGTCGTTAACGTCAGTGTTGGCCCATACGACATGGTGCGCATTGGTATCACAACCTATTATCAAAGGGAGACTTTGCCGTTGACAGTAATCTACCAACTTCTCCACCTCTGTAGGTGGTGCGGGGTCATCCCCCGATCCCGGAAAATAAGCGGAAGCTACTACAACCTCCCTTTATTTCCGTTCTTTTCCAAGTACTTAGCCTTAACAACAGCTAAGTTGTTAACATCCACTTAGACCTATAATCTTTCCGTTGTAAACCCAAGGTTCTTGAACAAAGGCTATAGCTGCCTGCATCCTTGTAAAGTTCCTGGCTAGAATCGCCGAAGCGCTCTTACAATGATGCAAGGTAATCTGCATACAGTGGATCCCGGAAGTAGCCATATTTAAGACTGACTCACGGTTTCCTCTGTCGCCTCGACACCCTGATCGCCAGCATCGTGATCCCCCAAAAAGGGCTCTTCGACGCTCGCGTGTGTGGTTTTATTTTTTTTCCATTAATTTCTGTAGTATCCATTATTGTCCCACGAGAAAAAAAGGAGAAGAAGGTCAATCCTTAAAGAGCCTCTATTTAAGGAAAAGGGTAGTTACATCTGAGAGGTCGCCTGGTATCCCAGAGTCTCGTTTAAGATACCTCCATTCGGAGCCCCACCATGGGAACGTGGCGCCCACAAGGACGGGCCCCTCCTGTAACGCAACCGCTTCCAAGCTTTACGAGAGCTAAGCCCCCCGGAAGAACCCGAAGAATTTGGTAACCCTGATATCATTCATCCATGAACACGAGTTTATCACGGATTGGGTGGCAGAGACTCACGCCTCAATCGCCATGGCTCAGCCAACGAAACCATGGAAGGGTTTCTTCTTAGTCAGACTCCGCCAGCAGGAAATCTTCGGAATGGACCCGCGGTTAAGCCTCTGTCCATCCCGTCTCTCTCGATATCCATCTAAATTCCCGTGCCCTGGGACACTGCCCAGCGAAGCACAGAAGATTCTGTTTCTAGAGCGGCCGACCCATTTTGAAGGGTTCGCCCCCTCAGTCCCCGCGAGAGATATCGAGAAGTAGCCTCCCGCTGGGTAAGAGCCCCTCAAGCAAAACCTCCCACCAACGGAAAAGTCTTGAATTTTCACCTCATTTTACTCTCACTTTACTTTCACTTTACATTCACTTCACTTCAATTTCAGTCCATTAAAACACTTCACTTTCACCTCATTCTCATATTACTTTTATTTCACTTTCACCTCATTTTACTCTCACTTTACTATTACTTTATATTCACTCCAACATCGATTCTGTAACTTCACTTTAATGAATGAAGCGTTTCTATTAAAACGCTTCACTGTCACCTCATTCTCACTTTACATTCACTTCACTTTCACTTTATTCTTACTTCACTTCACTTTCACCTCATTTTACTCACCCTTTACATTCACTTCACTTTCACCTCATTTTATTCTTACTTCACTTCCACTCTAACATCGATTATATAACTTTACTTCAATTTTATTCCATTATCAGTGCGTTCAAAAAATATTTTTTCAAGTAATTAACACTCTACATGTGTAATATTATTCATAAGCTTCACTCTTTTATCATATTCATACTTACAATTAACAACTTAACATATTGAAAAATCTTAACATCTATACAGATTCGAACCCTACCTAACTTATTTTTAACGCAACCTAAAATCGCACGCATTTACACTAAATCTTTCGGCTACGCAATCGCTATGAAAAAAAATTTTGGTTACCCGCATATATCCCTTTCCCATCCCAATGGGAAATCTCTGTACAATGCCAACAGTGACAAATGGCCAAACCTTGTCAGGTAAATCTTGGCGCAGTACAGAATAAATGTTTTCGCCATAGTTATGACCAATCTTGGCAAGTAAACTTCGGCTTAGTACTGTAAATATGCTTTTAAGAACTTAATTTCAAAATTCATAAATGGAATAAATTTTTTGTTAATTATTCACTGGAAAAAAAATTCAATACGAAATTAACAATATATCGTTAGTTAAAAATGTTAAAATATTTGTAGTCATATTCTTATATTAACTAAATTTTTAGTAATATGAATTAAAGTTGTGAAGTTAAATATACTTTTTCAGATGGTTAAAATGACTTTTGTTGAATTTGCTTCGTACTTCATTTTGATGACAGTTGGTAAAGCAAACTACATTGAACAAGTTAAACAAATTTAATGAATATTAAATATTAATAATATTTATTTATTTATTTAATAATAAATATTAAATTTAATTTTGGTGACAGTTGGTAAAGCAAACTACATTGAACAAGTTAAACAAATTTAATAAAGTTAACACAAGCCTCTTGGTAAAACCAACCATCTTGTTAGGCTGTTTTCATTCACATTTCACAAAAGGAAGCTCACTTCCTTCGTATGTATGTATATTCTAAATTTCCATACATGAGCCTCCGTGGTGCTGTTTGTAGAGCATCCGCTCCTAGCAGCGTCTTGCGTTCGAGACCTCATGCTGGTAAATATTTAGGAAAATAGCAAAACAAATTTTCTTCGACAGGTATTAACATTCCAAGCGTACATAACATGAGAATAGCATAAAATATTTTTTTTACTTGAATTTATAAATTTTTTTTATAAAAATAAAAGTAACATCGGCGTGTTACTGAAAATATGTATTCACCTGTACTGCCGCAACACTAACATTCTGTATTGACGCCAGTACTGAGTTAGTACCGATTGTCAGTACAGAACATTGTCTACATGCCTACGTTATATCTGTATTTTCCGAGTACTAATTATTAGAATTTCTTCAAGTAATATTTTCACCATATTGAATGTAAAAAGTAATACAAATTTTAATAAAATTTACAATGACGATGTAAAAATTCAAATTCTTAAAGCAGTTTTTAAAAGTGACTAATGTAATAATTACTATTATTAATTTTTACTACCAGAAATAGCTACTTCATGCGAAGTACATTTTACAATGAATAGTAATTTTTAATATAAAAGTAGAATTATTACTATTCCATAGGATCTTTTACTAGAAACTCACCACCATTTTTCTCCGTGTAAGAGCGTAGTTTTTATCAAGGTTCTTCGAAATGCACGTGATGGTGCAATTAAGACAAATTCTTTTCAAGTTCAGGAAGAAGAACGCACTGAAGTCTATATATTTTCCTAAATAAAGACTAAAACGAGCAAAAAGTACATATATATATATATATATATATATATATATATATACTTTATGTAATTAGAACATTCTTTAATTACACTTTGACTCTAGATTATCCTTTCAGAATTTCTCTTTCATTGGAAATGTTTTATTGTTTCGTAAAAGAGTTTGATTAAAATTATAAAGTGGAAAAATATTTCTTAAAACAGAATGTTTTATAAGTTTTAATACATAATTTTATTAGTTTTAAATTTTAACTGTAATTTGAAAGATTTTACATGATACATAATTATATTACATACACACATGTTCCATAATATTTTTAAAAATAATGATAACAATGATGATAATAATAATATTAATAATAATAATAATATTAGTAATAATAATAATATTAATAATTAATATAATATTAATAATAAAACAAATTAATGAAATATAAAACAATTTTGTCGAATGATTATTCAACTAATAATAATTGTTGAGTAACGCACTGGGAGAATATTACACATATATACGATATTGTTATAATGGAATGACATAATATTCATAGGTACCATAGCTTGTCCTTTGAGTCTTCTAATCAGTTTGATTATTCTGATATGCTTATATATATACGAATATTGCAGACGCATCACGATTACTCGTAATATATTTCGTCTTCGTATTGGTGTATATATAGAGCGAAATCAACATCAAATGGGCTCACTTAAATTAGCGAGAACCATTAATATGTATTAGAACTATTCCATCGTGGATATTGTATTTGTCCAAGAATCACAGTATGCGTATATGAGGCATTTTACGTGAAATGTCCTAAGTTGAAATTTCAACTTCTTGAAAAAAATTGAAACTCAGGGAATTTGTTGTTCTATCAAGTAGAAATGTGCCCCAAAAAACATTTTTGATTTTTTCGAAAATTTGGAGGGGGTAGAGGGGGGTCAATTTGACCAATTTTGCGAACACCGGCTACTTTGTGAAGTTTCTCCGAACATACTTTTTAATGGGAAAAATTTTGTAGAACATGTTTCTGAAAGGTTTTTTCGTCCTCTTTCCAATAGTGAATTTTATTTTTAAATATTTTAAAAATTTACCCAAATTTTTGATAATTAATATTTAATTTTCAATTTCCCAAAAATCGGTCCGCCAGTTGTAAATTTCCCATTGGGTTATTGCATTTAACATTTTACAAGTGGTAATTTTTAAATAATTTTTTATTCATAGTAAGAAGTATAATAGTATTTTAATAAGAACCAAATTATTGTTGAGATTAAAGTTTAAATTTTGTTTTTAATTTTAATTTGTTTAAATAATTTATTAATTACAAAATTAGACAATTAGGTATGTTAAATTATTATTATTATGAAATTTAATAAAAATAAAAAATGAATAAGGTAAAGGTACCAGTTATGAAACGCGGTCATAATTTTGTCCCTATTATGAAACAGTATTACAAAAATTAAAATAAATGCAATTAAAATTGCTGTTAAGAAAATTCTAGTTATTTCAATAAATTTTACACGATATAAGAATTATCATTTCTGTATAGTATTTAATTTAAAAAGAAATGTTTAATTACATTTTAGCTTTTAAATTAAGGTTAGCCAGGTTTTCGTCAAACTACACGGAGAGAAAAAACAAGGCTTTCCCCGTGACTTCAATTCATGCCTTTTTCAGGTAGCAGTTTCACCGGATTTCCCGATGAATTTCTTGCGTTTAGCGGTTAGGCCTTGCCTTAGCCCCTATTGGCCTTAGCTCGTTGCAAGAATCTCACCGGGAAAACCCGTGAGCGTCCTGCATTTTTACTGTGATAATTTTCACGCGTTAAATGCATATTTTTTCATGGGGAAAAGCCTTGATTTTTCTCTCCGTGTACCGTTTCATATTAGGTACACTTATTATTTGCATGTCCCGATTGATGGAACAGACAAAAAATATGCAACAAATACAACCTCAAATATTTTCAGTATTTTCGCATTACTTTCCTACCGAAAAAATTGATTACACGGAAAGAAAAAGTCCGTCAATCATTAATAGACTAGTATATTACTTTGAGACGCGACACAAAATCATTGAATGGATAACATTCTTTGAGTCACAATCAATGACGAGTTGCTTGCTAAAATTTAGAAAACTGTCATCAATATATAAAACTCGTTCACTAAAATTTAGAAAACTGTCTATTAAATTTCCTATGACTATCAAAAGCATTCAAAAAATTCAACTTTTTTCAGAATCATCCCTAATTTTAGACACTATTTGGTACAGAATGAACACATTTTTTTCGTTGCACAGTTCCGATATTTTATTTACACTCTTAGACGCTTCAGACCAACACATTTTCGCATTTTAACGCAAGTAACCTAAAACCCAAGACTTACATATATATTCGCATACTTAATAACTACACGTAGAAACGCACACTTATAACACTTTACGTTAAGAAGCGAACTGTTCTTATATACCAAATAACAAAATTTTTCACAACTTGTGAGAAATGATTTTGCACTAATAACTACTTTTTAATTAGCGAGAAGTATAAAAGAAAATATATTTTCATCGAGGTCAATTTCTAGACGCAATTCAACTGCAAATTATTAGTTAAGTTAAATATTCACATTACACATAATAGTATATAGGGATATGTATAGCAGACAGCAAAAACACATGGACTATAGAGAAACCGGAGGAAATGCGCATCGGTACACTGCGCAACAATGCGCTAGTGAAGAGCACCGATTTAGAATACGAGTCAACTAACGTTTCACAAACTTTCACTAATGATTCGTAAACATTCAAACAGCCATTGATAACAATTCAGCATTAAATCTAAAACAATTGGTCACATACTGGCATTCTAATCAATCCATGACTTGTTTTTTAAACTTTTATGAAGTTTTTCAATCGTTAAGTAAAGTTAAGTAACCATCAACGGAAAAAGAGTCCCATCTCAAAGTAATATACTAATCCATTAATGGTTGACGGACTTTTTCTTTCCGTGTATATAATTATCTATTTAACTAGAATTTATTCTTCGTATTTAATTCTTTATAGTCAATATTCAAATTACTGGGATAAGTCAATACGATTTTAATTATTAATTGAATAAAATTGGTGTTTCATAATCGGGA
Source organism: Leptopilina heterotoma (assembly GCF_015476425.1). Lineage (NCBI taxonomy): Eukaryota > Metazoa > Arthropoda > Insecta > Hymenoptera > Figitidae > Leptopilina > Leptopilina heterotoma. Next base: position 644,904 of record NW_025111061.1, read on the forward strand.
CATTAATTTTGAAACACCCGTACATACAGGAAACCATCGTTTCATAATCGGTACTAGTGCAGGGTTTCACATTTTAATTAATATTATTTTTATTTCATGATAAATAAACATTTTAGGGCCTAAATACTGTTCACAAAATTCCAACCTTTCAATTTATACCAAAATTATTTATATTAACACTCCCTAGTAGAAAAATTTGGTGGCGCTAGCATGGTCCACTCTTGAGTTCCATTGCGCTGTAGTGGCGCTGAGAGCATTTGAAACACTTTTGTAGTCTAGCGCCTTTCTCGCATTCTGCTCGCAGTGCTAGAATGAATATAACCTCACCTGCCAAAACTTTATTTCGCGAATTGAAAAATGATTCCTATGTCGTTTCTTTTGACGAATATAATTAAGAAAATCATGTACATATAAAAAATATTTACTAATTATCTGCCTACAATGAAGTTTTAACATATTTAAAGAGTTAATACACGTTTCGTTTAAAGTTAAATTCAGAAAACGGTAACCTTTTCTTAATACCAAGCCTAATCAAAATTTTTGATCATTATTTGCTGTATAAAATTGTTTTTTAAATATGGAAATTTTAAGAATAAATTATTATTATATTTCCATAAAAAATTATTTATTTCTTTTTAGTAACAGTGTCAAAAATAGTTACACAAGTTAAACATTGAAATTAAAATTTTTGAAATTAACCAATTCTTTTATAATAATAATTGCAAAAATTAAGTTCCTATTTAAAATCAGTAAATCTTTTCCGTCAGGTCAATTAAAAATAAAGAAAAAATAAATCCAGTTTGAGGTTATGTTTTCTAATTTGAACTTTTTTTTATAATTTTTTTCAAGTTTATGTCAAAAAAGCAATGTTGGCAAAGAGCGTCGTGAACAATTTTTCAATACTCAGCCAGCACTTGCCGCCGTGGCTTGTCCAAGCTTTGGTGAAACAAAAATTCTGTACTGCGCCAGCACTAATTGTCGAGGCTCGGCTAGACTACGCCGAACAATCGTCTGAGTACTAAGCCAGTGGTGAACAATGGTACTACACTGGCATTTCCCATTGGGTCGCGAGAACTCACTGTAATTCAAGTTATTTGAAGCAAATAAATATATTTATTAGAACCAAATAGAAATTATTTGAATCAAGTAATATATTTCAAATAATTTGAATTAATAAGAGTAATTTTTTTATTGTAATAGTTGGTTCGTTTGTTTGTTGCGGTTAAGGTTAGAGATCCTAGAAGGAGAGATGAGACACGTTTCCCCTTCCACTAGTCTGGTGCCAAACCGGAATCGGATGTTCATTATATCCCCGCGAAAATTTGAATTATTTTTAAACAACGATTGTTGAAAGTGAGGTTATGTTTATACGTCACACGCGATATTGCATTGCCTGATTGTATTTGCGTCGCTTCGAGTATTTTTCACTCATGAGGCTCATGTGGTAAATATTTTTAAAAAAATGGTGCAGTGTTGTATTTTATACTGTAAAAGTGTTTCGGGTAAAGGCATAATTCTAAAATGTTTCCCGAAAAACGAAATTTTGAAAGACTTGTGGGTAAAAAGTATAAATCTACCAGATTGGGCCCCAACATTGAAATCATGTGTTTGCCAGGTAATTCTCTTTATAATTATAAGGTAAAAGTAATGTAAAAAATATAAATAATCTCACGCAGTAACAGTTTACTTTGAAGTTAAAGAAAAATTACAATTTAAAAGGAACATTTGTTTGGTTAACCTAAAAAAGTTCTCAAAACATGTGTGTAAATATAGCAATAATAAACTAGAATTACAATAAAAACAATGTACAAAAAATAAAAAGATATAAATTAAAATTTAAAGTTTACTTTTAAAAATTTTAGTTGCATTTTACCTCGGATATGTGGGAAACTGTTGACAACATAAAACGTTTAAAAACAGATGCTGTTCCAAGCAAATTTCCAACCTCACCAAAGCGAAAAAGATTATCTGGAGAAATTTTTTGTAGATCAGGAAAAAAGGTAAGTAGCATTCTTTTTATTACAATTGTTTCTTTTACAGAAATATTTACTTAGTGAGAATTATAAAATATGTCAAGTATTTAGTTCCTTTTTAATTCATAAATAAGGCTTCTAAATTAAAATATGTTTTCTTGCAGCAAAGATTGGCGACAAAGATTATTTCTGATAATTCTTCGGAAAATCCAACAATTAAACCTATAATGATTGTTTCTGATGAGCGTTCTGAAAATCCGACAAATGAATCGACAATGATTATTTCTAATTTAGCTTCGACTTGTACAAACCCTGAAAATCTAACAACTCCTGCGATTGAAGTAGAATATGAAGTTGGAAATCAGGTAAAAAGAATTTTGTTTTGACGAAAATTATATTATTTAGTACAATCACCTTTATCTGTAATCAGAGTAATAATTGGATATTTTTATTTTACTTAATAGATAAAGATGAGCCAACAGAAGTCTGAAGAAAATACTGATCCTACACTGATGAAAGAGCAAAATAAATTACCTAAATGTGACGAAGAGAGTGTTCAGAAGTTATTTGCTAAACAGGAACATCAAATTAAATTTTTAAAAAGTCGATTAAATAAAGTTGTTAAAGAAAAAAGAAGATTGGTTTCAGAGAAACACAGCACATACAAAGCAATATTGTTAACTTTATTCACAGAAGATCAAATAAATCACCTGATCAAACAACAAAGAGCTGGGGAGAAATCAAAGGTTACCAAATGGTCAAATACCACAGTTAAAAAAGCTTTACGTTTAAAATTTGCTTGTGGGACTGCAGGATACGAGGAGCTGTTAAAACAAGGATTTCCTTTTCCATCTCGCAGAACGCTAACACGAAAAATAGAACACATTAAATTTAAACCTGGAATTTCCGATGAAATGTTAAAATATTTGGAGTATAAAGTGGCCAATTTTAAAAATGATCGCGACAGAGAATGTTCTATAGCATTAGATGAAATTAGCATATTGGGAGGAAAAATGTTTGATCCTCAAACAAAGGAGAACATAGGAGAAATAACACTTCCACCAAATGCCCAAGGTACAGTAAAGCATGGATTAGTTTACGTTTTAACTGGAATTCATGCACGTTGGAAGCAAGTGATCGGTTACGAATATACTGGTGCTGGGTTCGACGGCTCATTATTGAAACCAATAATTTTACAGATCATCTCTAAAGCCGAGAACATCGGTTTACGAGTCAACAGCGTCACCTTTGACATGGGACCATGTAATGTTGCCTGTTGGAATTCGTTTGGCATAACAGCTAAAAGAACTGCGGGAATCGAAAATTCGATTCCACATCCACATCCTCGTGGCGATTCCAATCGACGACTTTACTTTTTTGCGGATGTGCCACATGTAATGAAAAATATCGTGCAAGGTATTATTAATAATAAGGTAATTTATTTACCAATTGACATTCAAGAAAAATACAATTTACCGACAAACGTTGTTAACGCCGAACACTTAGTTCAAATGTTAGAAGTTCAGGAAGATTTGGTCTTTACCTTAACCCCCAATTTAAAAAAACAGGATATACTTCTTCCAAGTAATAAATCTTTTCAAAAAATGAAAGTGGGCAGAGCGACGAAAATTTTAAGTTCAGAGGTTAGCGCAGCACTATATTTCATATCTCATGAAAAGTCTCAGCCAGAATTTGAAACTACAGCTTGGTTCGTTGGCTTCATCGCCAAATGGTTTCGACTAATGACATCCAGGAATTTACAATCTGCGATAAGTAAATTTGACATTGTTAAATACGAAGAAACAATTTTCTTTTTGAAAGAGATGGTGGATCTTATTACTCGAATAAAAATTGGGAAAGCAGGGATTTTTAAACCATTTCAAAAAGGATTCATGTTGTCAACTATGTCTGCAATTCAGTTAAGCGAATATTTGATCGAAAAACAAGGGTTTAAATTTGTATTGACTTCGCGATTTACACAAGATGTTGTCGAAAATTTATTTAGTGTAATAAGATCAAAACATGTAACGCCTAATGTCCTACAGTTCAAATACGATCTACGAATAATTTCAATTGCACAATATACGAAACCAATCAATTCGAGTAATTACGACTTTGATGATTCTCATTTTTTGAATGACTATCTAAAAAAAACAACATCAATTCTGGGACAGACATAGAAAACAAGAGACCTTTAAAAACAAATACGTTACTAGAAAATGTTGAAAATGTACAAAATGAGTCACAATTAAAAGCGTCGTCAACGAATTTTCAATTTATAATAAATAATGAAAATGTATCCAACGATTTGTTACTGACATCTGTTGAACCGCTAAATAATATTGAAAAGAATTGTTTATATTATGTTGCTGGTTATTTAATCAACAGTATTCAAAAAACAACAAAAAATTGCAATTTATGCATTGCTTCTGTAGGTTCAAGAAACTACGATAAAAATAATTTTGATTTTGCCACTTTCGTTGCTTTCAAAGAATTTAAGGAAAATTCGCTATTTTATGTCAACGAAGATACGTTAAACCTATTTCTACAAATTGAACAAAAATTCCGCTCTTGGGAACCAATTGTAAATAGATTAAAAAATGTAAACGTTTTTAATTTCTACTCCTGTCATTTCGAAAATATTGAGAGTAGTCATATTTTACCGTGCCACGGTCTAAGAGAAAAAATTTTGCGAAGATTTTTACTTTTTCGCCTCAGAATAAACAACCAAGCCAAAAATAAAGAAAAAGAGGATAAAATATATGACAGCAAAAGCATGGCGATGCATCGAACCTTCCAATGAATTGTGATTTGTTTTTGTACCAATTAAGAAGATATATATGCATAATAAATGTTCTTCTTTCACTTAAATACATTCTTTATCCTAACGTAATGTAATATTTATTTATATTTAATTCCAAAATAAAAATTAAATTTTTTTTATTAAATTTTTTAGTCTTATTTATAATTTTATCTATTAGGTAATTCATATTTTAATGATTAAAAAATAAATTATTTTATACTTTTATTATAAACTTTTCATATTATAAAATTATTGTCATTCTATATATTATTTAAAAAAATTTTAATGATGTTGATGGGTTTCAAAAGCAGTTTCAGGTTATTTATACATATATAATTCATATATTTATTTTGACGTTTCAAAATATTATTTTGAATTATTTTTTTATTACTATTTTATTTTATCATACTTATTACATTTTACTTAAAGCTCTTAAAGTAAATTATTTCATAATCAACATAACCTGTAAGTAACTTCGTGAATTATAATTGGTTTATATGAATATTTATCAATATTGTTCTAATGATAAAATTTTCTTTTTAATTGTATTTTCTGAAAAGGATAACCGATCAAACTTCTTTGAAACTCATTAACATCATTACAATTTTTTAAAATTTATGAAAGTTTTGTAAACATCAAAGAACATCTCCTCTATATATTCTATATATTATATTTATATCTTTTTCGTTTTATTAATATACTTTTTTATTAATATTAATGAAATATATTTTTTTGCAATGTAATGTCTTATTATTTATTTGAAATTTGTCCACTTCCCGCGCAAATATGTGAACTTCCGATTCCGGTTAGGCGGAACCAATCAGAAAGTGTGCCTCACTTGTCTCATCTCTCCTTCTAGGATCTCTAGTTAAGGTCTTTGGTTAGCAACTGTTGAACATGCGGGTTCAATTCCCAGTCCTCTCGAATTTATTTTCAAAATATTTCTCAGGAATATTAAGTTACAAAATAAAACAACTAAGGCATAATTAATAAGAATGGATGTCGAATTCCCAGCAAATAAAAACCCTATCATTACAAAATAAAAATCTAAAAAATAAATTTTTTTAAAAACTTGCTGTAAGCTTGCATATAGTAAGCTTGCAGAAAATAATATACTATTAATAAAATACAATACCATAAAATTCTTTCTACACTGTAAAAAAAGGGAGTTAAATTTTAACTCCCCAGGAGATTTTATAAAAGTCCTCTCATTGGGGAGTTAATGCCATATAGGGGAATTGGATAAAGAGAGTTAAAACTTTACACCCAAATGCTAACTCCCCAAGGAATAAATAACTTACGCAGGTGTTGATGAAGGGAGTTAGTAAATTAACTCTCTTTTGGAGTTGATTTTTAACTCGAAAAATTTCACTCCCGAGTCCGTTAACTCCCTAAATTTTTGACAGTGTAATAATAAATTTAATATTTAAAAAGTACAATTATTTTTATAAATATAATAAAATAGAAATATTTTTCTAACATTTGCAGCTCTCTTACAACCAACCCAGGTAGAAATTTGTCAAGTATTATTTGTTTCCTTCCAGTAGCTGTAGAGTCGAGAACGAGATTAAATTGCCAAGACAATCTGGCCAGTCCTAAATAAGTGACTGGCCAGTTTCACTGTGTAAAAACAATTCCGCTTTGTGAACAGTACACGGAGAAAAATGGTTGGATAATGTATACAATTTTTATTGGATAAAATAAAATTAGTTGCATTATCTATCAAAAATGTTTAATCAGCTAACTGGGATGGTCACTACAACATTTAAAAATTTTAATCTGTAGTTGGATATTCCATCATTATAACTGGTTATTTTATCCAACGTGTTGGATAAAGTATCCAATTCGCAAGTATACCGGGTCAGTCACGTGACGCGCAAGCGCTGTGTACAGAAAACTAATGGATGTCACATGGTTCTTGTCGTGAAGGCGTCTTTGACATTGCGTTTTCGTGAATTGTTTTCGCTTTATATAAATGGACGAAAACACTGAAAGTTTTATTCGACTAGCTGTTCCAGTCAATGCCGAAGTTTATATTGTTTCATTTAAAGGGTAGTTTACATATATATATATATATATATATATATATATATATATATATATACATTTAATACAGTGAAAATTCCACAAAAGTTTTATCCTAACCCTACTTTATTTATTTTTTATGAATGTGATTTTGAAACTAATTTGCAGTTTATTAGTTGAAACTTTTAGAAGGAGACTCATTATTTTTTAAATTTTATTTAAAAATAAGTTATGTTTGAAAAGAAGAATGTAAGTTTTTTGCCTACTTGAAATTAACGTAGTAGTTATGAAAGGGTTTTTCATATTTATACTTCTCAGATACTCAATATTCAATATTATTAATATTATTAAATAAAAAGGTAGATATTCTACCAGTGAAAAATAGATGAACTAACTAACTCGAAAGTAAATGTGCACTAGAGAATTGGACAAAGCAACCAAGAGAATATTTCTTCTAGCTATTGGAATTGGTTAAAATATCAAACTTTTAAGGATCCAATAAAATTGGTCGCACTATCCAACTAATCGGATCGCGCTCCAGAGTCTATCAAAAATAGATACAGTATCCAATACTTAGTATAATCTATCCAATTATTTTTCTCCGTGTACTTTTGTCAAGTCACTGACCAGAAAATCTGATCATAATCGTCATAAGAATTTCTTTCCAGACACTGGTCAGTCACTGATTTAAAGAATTATTTAAGATTCCACCTAGAAAAACTGGTCCATCACTGATCAGAAAAACTTGCCGAATCCTATTAAAAGAATTATTCTAGATTTTTCCAAATCTCTAGCCAGAAAATCTTGACACTATCAAAAAAAGAAACTGCGAACACAGAAACTGACCAATTACTAAGGGAAGAAACAAAGCACCAGTCCCATAAAAATTCACTCTTAGTCAATCATTTATAATTAGATATTAAAAATAATTTTTATGTTCCATACGGTCAAAAACAGAAAAGTCTAAAGTAACTTTATATAAAAGTTATGATCGTTTCACTGTCACATTACCAAAGTTAACATTTTTCTAAATTTTGACAAGATAAGCTGTCAAGTCTGACAAGTGGCTGAACAGTTTATCTGGTCTTGATTTCTGATCATTACTTCTGGCAAATCACTGGCCAGAAATTCTGGTCACAATCGGAATAGAACTTCAGTTCTAAAACTTGTAGTTATGATAAGTTAATATCTAGTCACCGTGGCTGCGTGGTAACGCACATGCGTTGTGTCTCCAGGGTCTAGGGTTCGATCCCCCATGCGTGCGAATTTTTCATTCTTAGATTTAAGTGTTATTGGTAGACGCAAAAAAAAGGTTGGATAATACATCTAATTTTTATTAGATAGAAGGAAATTAGCTGTTATATCTATGTAAAATTATATATGAACAAACGGCATTGGTTCCAGTGACAATTTTAAATTTATACTTACTAGCTCCTCCGACTACGGTGCTACGGTGTCTACGGTGCTAGTTTTTATATGTCCATTGTCCAAGTCCATTTTTTCATTAATAATAATACAGACATTATAATATTCAAATTTTTTCAGTTAACAATTTGCTTATTTATATTTGAAATGTTGACGTTTTTTTTGACAATGTAAAATAAGATTTATTATGAGTACTTTCTCTTAACAAAAATAAAATTTATATATTCGCGCTCTTTTTAAATAACATACGACTGCAGCGCCACGTTTACATGTCCAAACAATTTTGAAAACACCCTTCTATTAAGATTTTACATTCTCATTGCCCATTCTTTATTTCGATACTTTTCGATACATTCGACCTTTCCACTCCATGTCTTTTTTAAGAAAGGATGATTAGTCATTATAACTATTTAGTTGGATACGGTTTCTAACGAGTTGGATGTAGTAGCCAACTGAAATTTATAAGTCCCGATTCCTATAATGTGCATGCGCTGTCAAAAAGTTGCGACTCGATTCCGACAATTTCGTGCGTAAACGTGAACTGTCAAGACGAAAATACTATAATGGATGAAAACACGATAAATTTTTTGAAAATAATCGCGCCAATAAACTGTGAACATTTAATAACATTGTTAAACGAAAGTGATTAAGTGAAAGTGAAAGTGTCAAGTAATAAAGTAGCAAAATTGAAATCAAAGTTTGTAAAATTCTGTTTTCGCTTTTATAGAGAATCTTATAGATTATGAAACACTATTATCTCTTAAAGAGAATATAATTTTGATAAATTGATTTATTTGTGATGAAGAACAACCGCTCCACGATGAGGAATACCTAACGCGGAAAAAATTTTTAGGTTATGTTTGTTAATTTTAAAGTAAAAAAAATCATAAAGAGAATTAATTTTCAGTGATAACTAATGATATTTAAATTTTAATTATATCTAAAACATTCAATAAGAATTAAATTAGTAAAGGTTAAGACTCCGTCAGAAAAATTACAATTTGCATGGGGTCTACGGATTATTCTGTAATTTGCGGTGAAGTTGTTATATTTGATAACAAAAATAAGTGTAGGGGAGAGTCTCCAGTTGTGAGACGGGTTTTATTTTTGACCCGTAAATTGTAAACGGGTAAACGAAATTGTAAATAAAATACACCGTTCGAAAGGTAACAGAAATACGCAACTTTTATTAAAAGAAAGTGTAGTGTTTCGATGAACTCAAAAAATTTTACGATACATTTTCCGAGCACATCGCTTTTTTCAAAAAAAAAATGTCTCCAGTTGTGAGACACTCATTAAAAATTGCTAAAATTTAATAAGTTTGACATAAAACGTTATGTTTAGTAGAAATAATTAAATATATTAATAATATATATTTATTATATACTAAATAATAATATTTATTCGCCAAAATATGACTATCAAATAAACACAATTTAATAGCTGCAACAAGAGCATTAAAATTGATTTCTTCTGAATCAATTGACTTTTTTCCACTTGACATGCCTAAAAATACTAGAAAAATAAATCAAAACAACATTTAAATAGTATGCCTGCAAAGTCGTATTTTTTATGCTGCCCAGATGGGTGTTGACACCGTCTCACAACTGGTGATATGCTGTGTCTCACACCCAGAAATTGGCGCTATTTTGAAAAAGGAAAATTAAATTATTTTCAACCGTAGATTAGAACAATGCAATATTGCATCACAAAATATAAGAAAAACACTAAAAGAAAATGCATTACATTTACCTTTTCCAATTAATTAACTTGGAAAAAAAAGTACTTTGCATTTATTGAAAAAACGCTTTTTAGTCGATTATCACACATAGTGTTGGTATTTAACAAAAACAGTTTATATATCCGCTTCGGCGTACACGAAAAAGTTGGCTTATATAAAAAGAAATGTTTTTATATAAACCAATCGGCTTTTTAATATTGCATGTTAAAAAAATTGACTGTCTCACAACTGGAGGTGTCTCACAACTGGAAACTCTCCCCTACCAAAGGATTTTAAAAAATGTTCAAAATTGTAAAGATTACGCCATTTTGAATTTTTTTATAAGATTTTTTTCAAATGTGAATATTTCCGAAACAATTTAACGGATTTTAATAAAATTTAAATATGTTATAGTTAAAATCATGTCAATTCAGAATTTTTCAAAAGAAAAAAAAATTTTTTGTTTTTTTAAAAAAAAAGTAAAAAAAATTTTTTGAATCGATTTATTAAGCACGGGACCGATTTTTGAGTATTTTTCGATATATAATAAAATATTCCTTATAATTTCACCTTTCATTTACAAAAAAGAAAACGATGGAGACTTTAATAGTTTTCGAGATATTGCAATTTTTGTGGAAGCGCGACCACGTTTCAGTGCCAGCGCAGTATCTTTTACCCGGGACGCCTCACAGTGGGATTTTTTACACTTTACTCTTCAAAATTTTCTAGAGCTTACAAATTTTCTTGGATTTTGATGTTCTTGGTCTTAAATGAAAGGGGATAAAATTTCTAAGAGATCTCTTTAAACCGATTTTTGAATTTTTAATTGTTTATTTATTTTTTTGTTACTCAAAGTTAACAATTTAAAATATTTTTGTAAAAAATACTGTTTATTTTTTATTTTTCTATTGCACAAGATCGAAATCAATTTAAATTAGTCTAGTCTGACCACCTGACAAATAATAATGCATAATACAGTTTATTTAAATTGTTAAAAAAAACAATTTAAATTAACAAATAGATAACTTTGGTCTTTTTTTTAAAAATTGTTTTTTTTGTAGACAAATTTATGTTTATTTAAGTAATGTATGTCTATTTTGTAAAAAAATGATTTGAAAGTTAACAATTATCATTGTTATTAATAATTATATAACCAATAATCTATTTTCTTTTGCATTTATAAACATTTCCAGCATTTTTTAAACTTTAAATATTTATATCATATGTAAATTCTTTCAAAAACTTAAAAAATTTATTAGCTTAAACAATTACATTTGTTATAGAGAAATTATTCATTTTATAAACAAATAAATGGCTTATTTCTGAAAAAAAATTGAACCTTTTTGAACGAGTTTAACATTTTAAAGCTCTACTTAAATATCGATAACTTGAGTATTCTTAATATCAACGATAATCATTTACTTTAAAATCATTTTTTTTACAACGTAGACATGAATTACTTAAATAAACATAAATTTGTCTAAAAAAACAATTTTTTTAAAAATACCAATATTATCTATTTGTTAATCAAAATTGTTTTAAAATCAATAAGTAAATTTTACGAGTTTTTGAAAGAATGTACATATGATATAAACATTTTAAGTTTAAAAAATGCTGGAAATGTTTATAAATGCAAAAGAAAATAGATTATTGGTTATATAATTATTAATAACAATGATAATTGTTAACTTTCAAATCATTTTTTTACAAAATAGACATACATTACTTAAATAAACATAAATTTGTCTACAAAAAATAACAATTTTTTAAAAAAAGACCAAAGTTATCTATTTGTTAATTTAAATATTGTTGGCTGCTCCAACAATATACAGCCAGCCATAGAATATGGATGCAGCAACCTTAACTATGGATATCCCGTATTTTTCAATATAATATGGCTGTGATATCCATGTATCTGGATGTGTCAACTGTTGACACATCCAGATACATGGATATCACAGCCATATTAATTACTATTCCTTTTTCTCCGTGTATCTAAAATAGCTGGGGTATTCAACACATAGTATACTGTATCCAACTATTTTTCTTCGTGTAGAGTAATTGTTCATTAGTCTTAACCTTTAAACCGCACCCTGGGTGTGCGACACCCATATTCCAGCTTTTTACTCTAATATTTCGGTTAAATTCGTAAAAATTGAACATGTGTTGATATTAGACAGTACATTTTGTACTTTAATTTATGTTTCGTGAGTGACATTAGTCTGCCAAGTGTCTTTGATAACTTTATGAAGTTGACGGCAAAAAATTTCTGTTTATCTGACACCCAGTTTTTGGTTTTAGGTTATTTCAGTAGTTTTAAAAAACTCTTTTTTAATTATTAAAATTAAATAGGGGAGAGTGGGGCAAAATGGGGTAGGCGGGTCAAATGGGGTACCTCTGTTTTTCCATGATAGGTACTTTTAATTTTTTTTCCCTCGACATATATCATTCATGTTGATAAGAAACTGTTATTAATTATGAAGACACTCCAAAGAAATTTTTTTTTTGAAAGTTATACAACTTTTAAGTTTTAAGCAAAAAAAATATGAATTTTTTTCAAAATTAAAGTGCTCTCCAAACTTTTTGGGATAATGCATTTAATTTGGCAAGTGTGGGATTTTTTCAGTACTTATTCTAGAGTAATTTCCAATAGAATAGATTGTTTAATTGTTTACAATAACTTGTAAACATTGCATTTTGTTTTAATATGCAGTGTGGGGCAGAATGGGGTACCTAAGTGTGGGGCATGCCGGAAGCTACGCCGTTTCATTAAAACTATTTAAAAACATTATATTATGCATATTTAAAGGTTTCCTGCAGAAGAATCGATATTTTTGCTTTGAGGCATTTATACTATCGATGTTTCATTATCGATATATCGATATTTTTCAATATCCATGTTTTTTTTGTTAAATTCTAATAAATATTACTTGTTTTTTCATAGTAATAAAGAATCCTACTTTTTGTTTGTATTTATAATCTCATACAACAAGAATTGAATGAATTTTGAAAAAATACTCAATGTTTTGTATAGTTATTTGATGCCACCCCATTTTGCCCCACGGGTGGGGCAAAATGGGATTTTAGCACTTTCTTAGAAAATACGATATAAGTTCTTTCAAAAATTTTTTTCTCCGCTATTATCATAATTTCCTCAAAGCTAAGTGTACAAAGAAGAATTCTGAAGTTTAGCTGAATCGATTTATTCGTTTGGTTCTCTGTAAACAGCCAATTTCAAAAAGGTACCCCATTTTGCCCCACTCTCCCCTAAATCATTATGAAACCTATTTTCCTTTAAAATAGATGTACTGAGCTATATAAGATAATTTTTCCAAAAGATAATATCCTATTCCAGCTTGGAGAACAAACTTAAAAGTCCCCGGGTGTCGCACACCCAGTGTGCGGTTTAGGATTTATTCGGCAGTGTGCGGTTTAAGGGTTAAATATTTGAATAAACACAAAAAAATAAATAAATATGTAATTATAAACAAAATAGAAAGAGCCGGGAAAAATTATATTTTATTTTAGATTTTGAGCAGAAAACTGTCCAGTTACTGGTCAGTTACTTGCCAGTCCCTGGCCAGATAATCTAACCAGTGACTGCTAAAGCAGCGCGTTACATTTCCAATCAATCACTTGCCAGATTTTCTGGTTAATCACTGGCCAGAATCTATAAAAACTTCCCAGTGACTGGTCATTATAGAGTTAAAATTTCTACCTGGGAAGTTGACTTCAAAGCGTTTATCGTGTAAAAATATTGACACAAAGGACAAAATTTATTTTTCATTTTGATGAATCACATCATAAACGTTACGTTTCTTTCAATAAAAAAAGCCCCTGAGTGTCACTTCCGCAAAACCCGGAAGTGTTCACCAAAAGAAATACGTATACATGCGATCCTTTTCTCTCTTTCTCCTCCTTGTTTTTCAAATCCTCCATAATTGATCTTGTCGCATTCTAGTGTTTATATTTCAAGAGTTCCATTTTTCTTCCTCTTCTTATTTTTTGCACTTTGCTTCAAAAAAAAAAAAAAAACAATCGTTCGTTCATTTTTGGTTGCTTGCAATGACGCGCGCTACTTTAACATTTACGGCGGCATGGTGCCGGATTGGTTGCAAGAAACGCGGCGCCACGCTGATTGGCCGACTCTTCGGAGATGCGCTCAATAGCAAGATTCGACTTAAACCCCCCAGTACCCGGCAGAACTTCGAACCGGAAAGTTTGTCCTGGTTGCGTGTCGGTATTTCAAACAGAATTTATGTATATCATTAATTCAAAAAACAAGAAATAAAATTCTCTTCCCCTCTCAGCATTGTGTTGTGTCTATGTGCATGTGGGTGTTAACAATTTTTTGTATAACAACATTTACTCGTTTTTATTATTATTAATAATAATAAATCATAAATAAAACAGTGATCCCCATAAAGTAGAAAATTAAATTTTGTTCGTTAATTTGAAATTCGCAATTATCGGGCCACGGGACCCAAAAGTGTGTGCAAAAAAAATTTTCTTCTTCTGTTTGGAAATTTTTAATAATTTTTTTGTGTTTTGTGTTTAACAGTGACAAGTTTCTTATTTTTGGAAGGTTTTATTTATAACAGTGGAAAGGCGCCAAAAGTGATTTTCAAGTAAGATTTCTAGATCTAGAACTATTATTAAATAATACTGATTAATCAATAATGAAAATGATATTAATAAATAATATCAATAAATTAATAAAAATTTCATTAACAGAAGTAATAAATAGCCTTAATTTTTATAATAATGTAAATTAAATTATTATTAATTAGGGTCAATTGGGGTAAATGTAAACGGAATATCTGTTTTTGACCAAAAACATTAGTTTTTTTTGTTAAAAGGTAAAACGGACGGATTTCTTTTGCATGAACTTGTTACTTTACTTCCCTAGAAAAATTTTACGAGGTACAAAAAAATATTGATGCACCTGAATCGCCTAAAACTGAATGTTTACATTTACCCCGAGATTTTGAAATTTTCCTAAAATTCGGGGTAAATGTAAACACCACTGTAGTTAAGCAAGGTTTGAGAAACAAGTTATTTCAAGTATACTACTGTTTTAAGGGATGGAAAAACTGAAAAAAAATTCTTCGTAGATGTATAGTAAATCAACCAGTTGACTGATAATGTATCACATAAAATAAACAACCAACCATTACAAAATTAGTAATGTAAAAACTTGAATAACTTGAACAAATTTTAATAGATTTTCATTCAACTTGGTAAAAAGAAGTTTTTTCTTTATTTTTATGAATAAGAATCTAAAATCGAATTTTTAAATTTCAAAATGGTGGATCCAATATGGCGGTCAAACATAAAATATTGTTAAAAATTGATCAAATTTGCTTGAATCTGGCTACTCGGGAGTTTTTGAGGTCGCTGAATACGAATTTGAAGTCAAATTTCAAATTTTCAAAATGGCGGATGAACCTAAAAATATTTTTAAAAATTGATCAAATTTTCAAAAAAAAAATTTTTTTTTCAAATTTTTTTTTTAAAGAGGACCTAATTTCCTTTTCTATGTAATTTTACATTGAAAAATTAATTAAATTGTGAAATAGAAGCAAATTTATTCAATTATTTTCTTTTAAAATGTAAACACTTAATTATTTATTAACTAAATTGACGAAAATGATAAATCAAAGTTAATTTTTGTTAGTGCATTAATAAGGAATAATTACATATTTTTGGTTGATTTTTAAATTTATTTTTATGCAAATGCGAGACAAAATACTGAAACAGTAAAACTTTGATTTTCAATTTTTTTTGCATTAAAAATAACTTACACTATGGCATTGCCAATTGTTAAAATAAAATATTGGAAATACTCAGAACATCTTGTAGGTGAGCTGAGGTAAAAATATTGACGTCGTACTTATTTTTAAATTACTAAATTTAGCTGAAACATCTACTGTTTACATTTACCCCTTGTTTACATTTACCCCAAATGACCCTATTTAAATATAAATTAAACTTTTATTACATTAATATTTTCACTATCTACAATATTACATAGTTTTTGATTGTAAAATTTAAGTTTATAATTATTGCAATTATTATTTTATGTAAATATTTTTAAAAATTTTTGTTAAATTTAATTAATTAATTAAAATTATGTATTATCATTTATTATTAATGAAAATTAAAAAATTTTTTTGTTTAATCGAACGCAAAAATTTGCGAATTACAAATGTCAAATTGTACCTAAATATAGTGTTTTATTCCTTTTTTAAATGTATTTTTATAAATTAAAAAAACATGTAGAAAAAAATCATGTGGGGTTAAAATAAAAAATTTTTAAATTCAATTTTAAAAAATGGAAATGAAATACGTTGTAATTTAATTAAAAGAAATTTGTTTTAATTTGACAAAAGGATGAATTTGCGAGAAAATTAGTGGATGTATAAAGTTATTTTTCGTTAGCTCCTCGTTTGCTTTGAAGTGATATGTCGCTTCAGAGTGACACCTGCAGCATGTGATTTTCTGCCGCTCCCGCGGTTACGAATGCAAGCACACAACTGCGAATATATATATATATATATATAATAGGGGTACAGAGCCCTACCCTACGGAAGTAACGTTTTAGAATTTACATACATATATACAAAAACACAGGTCAACTATATTTAATCAATAAATTCTCAATTATTCTGCAAAAAAAAACAATGCTAATCTAATTTTATTCGCGCAAATTTTATCACAAACAAATATTAGAATATTTATTATTTTTATAAGCAGTTATTTCGAAAAGAGATTACAATACTACACTAAAAAAATTAGTTTTATTCAAATAACCGATTATTACTTGTCTTTTAGCAAATAAACATTTACTTGGGTCAAATAAATTTTATTTAGATCAAATTAATTGTATTGCAATCAATAATTTCAGTATTTGAATCAAATACCAATATTAGTTATTCGAGAAAAAAATATTTGATTCAAGTAAATATTTTTTTGATAATAGACAAGTAATCGTTAATATTGAATAAAATAAATTTTTTTACAGTGTATATTTATATTATTTTACATATTACTCGATAGCATGGAATATTTCCTATTCAAATGAACGGAGATGCGACTTTGATGATTTTCAGAATTAAAACATTATTTTTAACTACGAATTGAACAAAACACTGTCAAATTAACATTTTTATTCAATTATATACCCAGGTGCGAATTTAGGTTGGCCGCCAGAGTTTGAAGGTTGGCCTAACTTTGGCAAGCGGAGTTTTGGTTGCCAGAGTTTGCCCAACTTTGACAAGTACTAGTGCCCACAGTTGGCCCGACTTTGCAAGCCAACCATTTAATGTTTAAAAGACTTTCAGTTTCGGTTGGCCGAACTCTGGGCCACGGTTGGCCCGACGGTTGGCAAAACTCAAGAAAAGCAGTATAATTGACTTACAGTTTTTTGGTCGGCCGAACTCTGGGCCACGGTTGGCCCAACGGTTGGCAAAACTTTGTCAAATGCAGTTTAAATGACTTGATTTTTCTTGGTTGGCCGAACTCTGGGCCACGGTTGACAAAACATGTCAAGAAATTTGCATTGCAAATATCTTGAAAAATAATAAAAATATTTAATTAAAATTTGGTATAGTTGTTTAGGACCCAAAATACTATTAATAAGCAAAATATAAAAAAAATCTGAGACATGAACCTTAACTCTCCTGCGAAATGACCCATATGCATTGTAAGTTGGGCCAACTTCCTTATGAGTTGTCGGGCCAACCATCGTCGCCATTAGACGGCGAACCGTTATCATCTGTATGGTTGGCCCAACCTCTGGCACGAGAAGTTGGACCGACTTTGTAAAAGTTGGCCCAACTATGGGCCGACCAAAAAATCGCACCTGGGTAACCATAAAAATGACCAAAAACTGTCAAAAACTAAGTTCAGCGTTGATGCACTACACCGCGCCAATATAATTTCCATTAGAACTTTTAAAATAATTGTCGCTCCTAAATTTTCTCAACGGATTTTGATTTCTTATATAGTTTTAAGCGTATGTTAATATTTTTAAAAAATTTTTAAAAGGCGCAGAACATTAAAAAAATTCTGAACAAAAGTATATTTTATCCCCTTTATAATCCCGCTTGGTTCATTTAAATCGGTTCATTCATTTAGGAGAAATTAAATTTTGTTTAAAAAGTTGCAAAAAAATTAATTTTGCAATAACTTATAAAACATAATTTTTTTTTCTGTTTTTTGGTGAACACATTCTTAAGGCCAAATAGAAATGTTTTTTCAACATTTCGATTTAAAAAAAATACTTTTTATTTTCTGTGAAAATTTCACGAATTCTGACCCATTCACATTCCTCTAATATTCCAATTCAAAATTTGGAATATTATTCTTTTGGATTAACCCCCAATAGCATGGAATATTCCATTAACATTCCTGGAATATATAATTAGGACGATAGGAATATTACTTTGAAATATTTCTTTGAAATTTTAGATATATTCCATAAACATTCGTGGAATATTTCAACGCAACATTGGGAATATCCCAGTGGGAAATTTGCAACCGGCGCGGATCCTCGCCTGTACCGACGCCGGAGTAGTGGTACTGGCTGGGAACCGCCTGCCTACCGCCCGAGAACTGGTATTCTACCAAAAGATGACTTGGCCAGGAGCTGGCTGGCCATCCGTCTCGGAACTGGCATTCTACCGCCCGGTAACCGGCCGCGAAGAGCCGTTCCGTGT
Organism: Leptopilina heterotoma; assembly: GCF_015476425.1. NCBI lineage: Eukaryota > Metazoa > Arthropoda > Insecta > Hymenoptera > Figitidae > Leptopilina > Leptopilina heterotoma. The sequence continues at coordinate 663,570 of NW_025111061.1, forward strand.
ATAATTCAACCGGCTGGGACCCGGCACTGTACCGACTGCGGATCTTTCATTTAATATACAGCCGAGCGCTGGCATTCTACCGACTGACAACCGGATCGGATCAAAATGATAATTTCAACAAATATCAATAAAAAAATAATAATTAATTGCAAAAGATAAATACTGATAACAATTCATTGATAGTTCACTTTACACATTTTTTTATTTTTTTATACACTTAAACGCAATTTTTTATTACATACACATTTGATAAATCCTAACGCTTGGGGGTACGAACCTACATACCTAACCGAATATTTACGCACCGAAATCTCGCACGCTAACCACTATGCTACGCTCGCATGGAACTCTCAAACCTTAAATGCTTTCAAGTCTCACTAGCTGAAATAAAAATTGTAAAATTACTACGCGGCAATAGGCAATTTGGAAATACGAACTGATGTAATACCGGTATATTTTCAATACTTTACTGAATGTGTATTTATGAATATTTCAATATTTGGTTTAAAAAAAATTGTTATATTTTTATCATTATGTTTTTTAATATTTTATTACATAATATATCGAATAATATGAACATAACTTCACTGCAAAACAATTTATAACATATAAGTAATAGTATTAAATTGAATAAAATTTTAATGCACAACACATTTTTTTAATTATTTAATTTGCAGAAAAGTGTCAATAAATAATTACTTAATATATTGTTTAAATTAAAAAGAGATTATTAATTAATTAATAATAAATTAATTAATAATAATCTCTTTTTTATATATTGTATTTAATATGTTATTTATTTTAGGCATTATAATATATTGATCACATTTTCTTTCAAGTTAAATATATTTTACTTCTTTCAAATTAATATATTATTTATTAAAAATTATTTATTTAATTGCACATTAATAAAGTTGGATTTTTATATATGGGTGATTCTCCGCGTAGCGCAGAACTTGGTTTTTTTCATGTTGTAATGGAAAAATAATAAATAACTTTCATATATTTTTACAATTCCAACGTAAAAAGGTTATCTATATGTTTAGAAACAAAAACCAATAATTACTTTTGTATCTAATATTATAATTTTTCATAAATAAGCGGTTTTAAGGCTGAAAACGTCAAATTTTTACCTGTCCCCATAGGAAGTTTAGAAAAAAAAGTTAATAATTTTAGTAATATGCAATAATAAATACAATTACTATTGACATTTTAGTATTGTCTACTTTAGTACAGTTGAATAAAAAAATTTTTTTTTTAAAATTCATTTTATATATGTTTTTTTCAGTTTATGCTTGACAGCAAATTTGGATGCTATTTATTATTTTATTAACAAACAGTGAATTATTTAAATGAAAATGAAATGTTAACTTAAAATTACTTTTGTAAACACAAGAAATAACTTCCTTAAGTTAATTCAGGAAAAAGAATCAATGTTCTAATTGATTTATTCATTTTTCACTCATTTTATGTTGGGAATTTGAAAAGGAAATCACAAAATAGTCTCCACCGGCATCCACCGACCCTTAAATATTTTATTACAAATTAAACAATTATTTATAAAAAAGGTTAAATGAAGCGTAGTTATATTGTTTTAGTCAATACAAATGAAGTCCATTTGAAACCGATTGAAAATTAATGATATTTTTTTTTAAAAAATAAAAATAACTGAAGGCGATTGAAAAAAGTTTCCACCGACCTTAGTCTCCACCGGCATCAGAATTTCCACCGACCTTTGTATTACGAAGAACCTAGTGCAAATGTAGTGTTATGGTGCCACATATATAAGGAATAAAAAAACCTATTGCTCAGAAAAATTTACCATAAATTAATTAAATAAATTTCCATAAATTACCACGAAAATTTTTATAAATTACCGCAAAAATTTCCATAAATTACCGAAATAAAAATTTTAAATTGTGATTTCTACTTTGAATATTTTTAAAAATTACCGCCACAATTTCTTTAAATTACCTTACAAATTGCCATAAATTTCCATAAATTACCGCGAAAATTTCCATAAATTACCAAAATCCAAATTTTTAATAATAATTTAAATTTTACATATTTTTATGAATTATCGCAAAAATTTCCATAAATTTCCAAAAATTTCCATAAATTACCAAAATCCAAATTTTTACTAATAATTTAAATTTTACATATTTTTATGAATTATCGCAAAAATTTCCATAAATTTCCAAAAATTTCCATAAATTACCATAAATTACCGAAATAATAATTTTTAAATGAGATTTATGATATAATATTGTTTAAATTACCGCAAAATTTTTTTTTGACAGAATGTGTCCAAACAGTGAATTAGTTAATTACTACACTTGTTTACAACAAAAATTATAAATAATTTTTCCGGCCCGCTATGGATTTTTCTTTCTAAAGCCTTTATCTTCAAAAAAATATATTGATATTAATCATAACGAAAAAAAAAATTTTTTTAATTTCATAAACCAAATCGTGCGCTACGCGGAGAATCACCCATATATAATGAAAAAAATTAAGTTTCTTATATTCTTCCTTTGCATGAATACTATTAATTTATTTATTGGTTAACTAATAATAATATTATAATAAATGCAATTATATAGTTATTGTAATAATTAATTATAATAATAAAATAAATTTATGATTATACTGATAATGTAAACTATAACAATAAATGACGAGATCCGCAGTCGGATCCGCCCCAGCACCGAGCCAGTACAGACCTAACATCCGTCATTCTTCCGACGCGCGTAGAAGAATGAAATCTGCAGGCGGAACAAATCCAGTACAGCGCCAGTACTGACGAAAGTAGAAAGGCGGATCCAAAAGTCGGAGCCTAATCTGTTCCGCGCCGGTTGCATTTTAGGATCCGAATCGGTACAGACCATCAGTGCTGGCGGTCCGTACGGGCGCGGATTCAGGCGGTTGTATAATCCGACATTCGTCCGACTTTTCCTCCTGGGATTCTTTTAGCATTCGAAAGGAAAATACCATCCACATTTTAGGAATATTAAAACGTTCTAACTTTGGAATATTCCTTTAGAATTATAAAGGAATATTCCATTGGAATATTATAGCAAGGATACACGGAGAGACTTTTAGTTAGAAAAATTACTTTATCGTATTTCGATATTTAAGAATTTAGGGATAATCGAGGTATAGTTAGAAGAATTCTAATAAAGATTATGAAAAGACATAGTCAACGTCACTTTTGGTAATAAGTCTCAAAGTTTTTTTAATCTTTTCTAAAGCTTTATACTAAAAGTGAAGAACAGGTGACGCTACATATATATAGCATATATAGAGTAGGGGTATACAAAATGCGTTACTAGGCACGTGTATACGTATATAATACATATGTATATAAATATATACATGATTTATTTTAATATTATTACACAATTCAATTGTTTAATCACTAATAACTTTTGAAACGTTTTTAACAAAATACTTTCAAGACGATGATGACGCTCGGTTGTTTGCTGAGTGTTCGCCTAACATTAACTGGTCTTCGGTTGTGGACGGAACTGTTCGGAAACCTTCGTGAAAATATTCTAATAAAATTTTGTAAAAATTCAAACTGCTTACCATTTCAGAGCGTGTTAGTATTAAAAATAATACAGTATCTAAACTTTTTTTACATTTAATAGTATTCAAAATAGTGGGTTTACAAATAAAAATATCAGAATGTATTATAAATAAGTACCATATTCTCGTATTTGCAATTGTCTTAACATCAAATGATATTCTTTCTAAACTTTTATACTGACTTCTGTTTACTCTCTTTTTTTAAACAATGATAGACAACAATGGATTTTCTTCTTAACACACACACACATATACAAACCACATATAAAGCATTGAGAATTCTCATCGGCTAACGCACACTAACGACGAAACGCATACAAAAACGCAGTGTATAAGACTTCGCTTATACAAATACATAATTCACGATACTGTGGAAATGTACGAGCTGTCTTATATACTAAACAGACTGATTTTTCTGCGCTTGTGGGATAGGTGAAAATATATTTAAAAATGTTTAAAACCAAAAATAAAAATTATAATTTATTAATAAAATATCAAACATTGTATTATTTTTTGAAAAACAATTTTTATTTAACACCTTCAAAATAAAACTGATAAACAGTTAACGCCGTACAGACGTAATAGATCGTAGTGATGCGTCGTGTCGGATTTGTTACTTCGTTCACAGTCGGTTAATTCAGGCCAGACTCATTCGTTCAACTTTTGCAAGTTTCGACAATTCTCGTCAATTTTTGCTTCCTCATAAGGAAGCTTTGCATTCGTGACGATTTTCAATTTTTATAAAGAAGGTTATATGGACTCATTTTCATCTATAACATATGTATATTCAATTCTGAGCAAATGTCCAGATGTATGTGTGTGTATGTGTGTGTGTGTGTGTGTGTATGTCACAAAAATTGTGTACAAATTATCTCAAACAAATTTTGATGGATTGTCTTGAAATTTTGCAGGTTTATTGCAGTCATTAATACCTAAAATCTGACACAAGGATTTTCAAAAATATCAAAAAAAAAATTTTTATACAATTTTTTTAAAATTCAAAAAAAAAATTTTTTTGTATTTTTGTAAATAATTTTTTTATTTGTTAATATTTTAATTAATTATTCTCAAAATTACATTCCTGACAAGAAAACGAATCGATTAATGTATACAAAGTATATTTTTTATCAAAATTTATAAAATTAATAGAAATTTTTCTTTTTCACAAAAAATTCAAATTTTGTATTTTTTCATAATTTATTTAATATTAATATTTTTAAATGATTATTCTATTATAAAAAAAGAAGCAATTTGCATATGAAATAGAGGTGTGCATTTAATCGAGTCGAACCGAACATTAATCAACTCGACAACAGAAAATTCGAATCAAAATTTTCGAATTGCAAAAGTTTGCAAACCGCAATATAATTACATTTAATTTATGAATATATCTTGCTGCATCAAAAAGAAATTTCCTTAAGAAGAATGTATGCTTTGATTGTTATGCTTTTGAAAAATCATAATTTGGTTTTCATGGATGGAGTTTGCTAAAATTTTGTAAGTGAATTACGTCACGAATTTATATTTTATATGTTGAGGAAGCTAAATGGTCATGAAATGAACAACTTTTTCTTTTTATTTTTCGTGCATTTTCATATCAACTCCCGTGCAGAAACCCGATCTGACAACCCGACCTGGCCCCGGCCTGGTTGAAACACTAAAACCGACCGGGGCCATAGCACTTTGCCCGATCTGGCCGCCCTGTCGGGACCCGGTCGGGGCCATGGGATTTCCCCCGATCTTTTCGCTACCCAGGTAGAAATCCAATACTGACTGCATTTTATTATATTAAAGCTCGTTATTTGATTATTAAAGCATGCACGGAAAGAAAAAGTCCGTCAACCATTAATGGATTAGTATATTACTTTGAGACGGGACTCTTTTTCCGTTGATGGTTACTTAACTTTATTTAACGATTGAAAACGAGTCATGGATTGATTAGAATGCCAGTATGTGACCAATTGTTTTAGATTTAATACTGAATTGTTATCAATGGCTGTTTGAATGTTTACGAATCATTACCCAGATAGCACGCAAGCTTGCTGCAAACTTGCAGCAAACTTTTGTAAGATTGCAGTGCAAGCTTTCTGCAAGCTTGCTGCAAACTTGCAGAAAGCTTGCACTGAAATATTGCAAAACTTGCAGTGCAAGTTTGCAGCAAGCTTGCGTGCTATCTGGGTAGTGAAAGTTTGTGAAACGTTAGTTGACTCGTATTCTAAATCGGCGCTCTTCACTAGCGCATTGTTGCGCAGTGTACCGATGCGCATTTCTTCCGGTTTCTCTATAGTTCATGTGTTTTTGCTGTCTGCTATACATATCCCTATATACTATTATGTGTAATGTGAATATTTAACTTAACTAATAATTTGCAGTTGAATTGCGTCTAGAAATTGACCTCGATGAAAATATATTTTCTTTTATATTTCTCGCTAATTAAAAAGTAGTTATTAGTGCAAAATAATTTCTCACAAGTTGTGAAAAATTTTGTTATTTGGTATATAAGAACAGTTCGCTTCTAAACTTAAAGTGTTATAAGTGTGCGTTTCTACGTGTAGTTATTATAAGTGCGAAAATGTGTTGGTCTAAAGCGTCTAAGAGTGTAAATAAAATATCGGAACTCTGCAACGAAAAAAATGTGTTCATTCTGTACCAAATAGTGTCTAAAATTAGGGATAATTCTGAAAGAAGTTGAATTTTTTGAATGCTTTTGATAGTCATAGAAAATTTAATAGACAGTTTTCTAAATTTTAGTGAACGAGTTTTATATATTGATGACAGTTTTCTAAATTTTAGCAAGCAACTCGTCACCTATACTTTATGTAACATTATTAAGAATTATACACAAAACACTTAAAACTAAGACGGAAAAATATCGCCCGCACGGGGGATCGAACCCTAGACCTCGAGGACGCAAGTCGAATACACATACCGCATAGCCACGCAAGCTTGGAAGCGACCTCGCTTAAACTTCCTTTTGAATCATGGGACCGTTATATGCAGTGTTATCATAATAAATTGACTGTATCATATTTATTTATAGAAAAATTATTAAAAATTTATGTTATATATATATATATATATATATATATATATAAATTAATATGTTTATCATAATAATATGGTAAAAATTATTAATTTTATTATTGGTTCTCTATTATTTATAATTTAACTATTTTTTAAAATAATAAAAAAAATTTTATTATTAATAATTCACAATAATACTAAAAAATATTAATTAATAATAATTTATTTTTTTGCCTTAAACATGGAATTTCAATTTAAATGTGAAAAATAATTAAGAGTTTTTAAGAGTTATAAATGTCAAAAATAATATGTTAATATTATAACCACAAATAAATTTTTTCATAACGCAATCATAAAAATGGCGTTATTTGTCTCTCCGTAGGCCAATGTAAAGTTATTCTTTTTAGTACGTAGTTACGAAAATACTGCGAATGATAGTTCAGTTCAAAAAAGAGCTTTGTTTGTGCTTGTTCGAGTATTTTTGTAACGCTCGAGTAGTTGCAATTCCGTCCAGAAGAGGCGTGATTATGTTTTCGTTCAGTTAACTACATTTACCGTGTCTTACAGCAGCAACACAGTATCTGTCAAATACTGAGAGTTTCTAACCTCCTTTTCGTGATCACTCGTGTGAAAAATTCTGTTTTTATTCTTTAATGAAATTATTTTTATTAATACGTCGAAGTACACGACTAGGTTTCGGGGGGCTTCGCCCCCCCGACGCGTCCGGTGGCTTGAGGTATTATAAAATGCGATTCTTTGAAATGTCGAATATTATTATTATTCATTTAAGTTGGTTTTTTTGTGGTAGGGGGGATTCGCCCCCCCCCACCCCCCGACCGGGGCTCCGCCCCTGGACCCCGTCTATATTTGAGACACTTTTGTCCTCATTTGTAAGACGTTTTGGGATGTCTTTCAGGAAGACGTTAAAAGTGACTATTTTGGAGACGTTTAAAGTGTCTTCATTCAGATGAAATTTCTGCTTGAATCGATACATAACCTAAAAATGCATGTATGCATTGATATTGCGCGGGAAACTTTCATCGAGACGAGGCAAGACGAATATTACCGAAGATACTCGAATACACAAAATGTCTTTTATTCAAAGTGTCTTACTTCGAAAACGTCTTAAATTAGCAAAAATGACTTAAATGTAGACACTTTTACCGTCTACATTATATGTCTTAAATTATAAGCACTGAAAGTGACTTGTTTACATTTGTAAGACGCAAGAAGTGTCTCAAATTTTTAGACACTTTGCATGAAAGACAGATGAATTAGTCATTTATTCCAGACTAGACGTTTTCAAAACGTCTAATGTCTTAAAATAAGACGTTTCGAAGACGCTAGTTTTTGCAGTGTTTTAGGCAATATTTTTGGTTATCACCATGATAACATCGACAAATGGTTCACCCTCGACAATTGGTGCGTTTGTCCTATTGTTTTAAATTAAAGGAGAATAAATTCTTAAGACATCCCTCGAGGCCAATTTTTGAGTTTTTAATTGTTTATAATTTTTATTTTCAAATTTCAATCAAAGTTAACAAATTAACACAATTTCTTAAAAACGGACGTTTATTTTCTTATTCCGTTACTGCACATGCTCTAAATCAGTTCAAATTAATCCAATATTACCAGCAGACAATTAAAAACCCATAAAGTAATATATTTCAGTTGTCATAAACAACATTAATTAACAAATAGTTAACTTTGATTCCGCTCCAATAAAAAATATTTTTTTCACATTTTCTTTTTAATTTCAGTTCATTTGAAGAATATTTTTCCTTTATGATTAGAAAATAACTTATTTAAATTGTTATAAACAATATTAATTAACAAATAGTTAACTTATGATCCTGTCCAACAAAAAATTTTTGTTACAAATTTTCTTTTTTACTTAGGTTCTTTTAAAGAATATGTCTTTTTTGCTTATAATATAACTTATTTAAATATTTAATATTATATATCCGTGGTCTTTTAACATTATCTAAATAAAAAAGTAAACGTGAAAAAAAAATTTTTGGTGGAAAGGAACAAAATTTAACTATTTGTTAATTAATATTATTTGTAACCATTTAAATAAGTTATTTTTTAAACAAAAAGGACACATATTTTAAAAATGAACTTAAATTAAAAAGTAGACGTGAAAAAAAATTTTTTTGGTGGACAGGAACATAAGTTACATAACTATTTGTTATTTAATATATTGTTTATAACAATTTAAATAAGTTATTTTTTAATCAAAAAGGACAAATATTCTTTAAATAGACTTAAATTAAAAAGAAAATGTGAAAAAAAATTTTTAGTGGAATAGGAATCAATGTTAACTATTTGTTAATTAATATTGTTTATAACAATTTAAATAAGTTATTTTATAATCAAAAAGGAGAAATATTCTTTAAATGAACTTAAATTAAATAGAAAAGGTGAAAAAAACATTTTTTAGTGGAAAGAAATCAAAGTTAACTATTTGTTAATTAATATTGTTTATAACAATTGATATAAATTACTTTCTGTTTTATTAATTGTGTGGTGGTCATATTGTATTAATTTGAACTGATTCAGATCATATGCAGCAACGGAATAAGAAAATAAGCCTTCCTTTTTTGAAAAATTGTATTAATTTGTTAACTTTGATTGAAAATAAAAGTTATAAACAATTAAGAACTAAAAAATTGACCTTAAGGGATGTCTTAATAATTTATTCGCCTTTAATTTAAAATAAAGAATACTGAAACCGGTTAAGAATTGTAGGCTGTAGACAGTTTTGAACAGTAAATTGTAAAAAAATCCCATTGTGCGCTGTTTGTAGATCCTTGGGCAAACCCGGCCTGGTCCTGGTCGGGGTCACGAAGTCGGGGCCAGATCATGAAAACCCGACCGGGGCCAGGGCGGTAATCGGGAACAAAAGTAGCGATTTCTGCACGGGCTTTATCAAAATTTGAAACTATTATGGAATTAAACCGAATTCTAACTGCGGAATTTGAAATATTTGGTTATAATACTTCTTAAAGGGCGTATCAGAATTTGACATTTCTAGTTTTAATACAAAAATTTTAAATTTTGTGAAGATTATACTAAATTATCTTTTCAAATATATTATACTTCCTTATTTTACTTATAAGCATTCTTAAAAGTACACGGAGAGAAAAATCAAGCGTTTGTAGCATGGAGCCCTCCTCTATGCTAATTTTGTATGGACGTTCCTGCTTAAAAGGCGTGGCCATGGCCACGCCTTATAGTATATAATATATAATATATAATATATAATATATATAATATAATATATAATAATATTTATAGTATATGCATATACTACAGTTGCATGAAACATATACCGAAAAAGCATAGTTCTCTTGCAATCGTACACGGAGAGAAATGTGTTACGAATAATGCTACACTGCAAAAAATGGCGTCTAAAAATAAGACGTTTAGACGTTTATAAACGTCTTATGTAAATAAGCGTCTTATTTGAGCGTCTTAAATGAAAAACATAACCTCCAAATACATGCATTTTAAACCAAGACACTCTTTTTTTACATGTTGGTTCGCTTTTCGCATAGACGACTGTACCTAATTTTGCAAAGGCCGGTGCTAACTTTGCTGTAACTTTGCACAGCTTGTACCCACTTGTGCCACAGTTGCTCAAATTCATGAAAAATCAGCATGGATTTCTTGCAACTTACGCATGGTGGTGTGTATGCGCTTTTAGTACGGCCTGCTCCTGCGCTAAGAGCAACAGATTTCTCTCCGTGCAGTAACGAAAATCCTTACTATAAAAAAATATGTACCCTACACTTGTAACAAAATATACTAAAAAGTGACCCCTAAATATTAAATATTATATAACAAAGTTTCTTTTAGTGTATTGAAATTTACAACTAAATTAATAATTTGTTTAAAAATCATGAAAATTGTTTAGTATATTATTCATAATGCTAATAACAATAAGAATTTTTATACAATTCCAGTGGAATACTACCACAATATTTTTGTGGAATATGTCTACATTATTCCGAAGAAATATTTCAAAAGTGGGACATTTTAATATACCTGAAATGAATATGAAATATTCCTTTTGGAATAATCTCAATGCTTCAATAGAATATTCCAGGAATGTGTAAGGAATATTATGTGCTATTTGGGTAGTTATTTGTTTTAAAAAATTTAGATTTAAAGGGTGGAATATTTTTTTGAAGTTTTAAGAGTATTAAACAAAATTTCGGGAATATTAGAAAAATAAATTGATGTGTAACCCGTGTAGAAAAATTTCGGGGCAGTCTGGAGTCCAGTGATTGCCCCAACTAGACGCATCTGGACGGTCTAATCTGGACGGTCTAACTGTATATTATATGGGATTTTTGTGGACGGTCTAATTTAGATTGTCTAACTGTATGCAATATGGGACTTCATTGGCATCACTAGAATTCAAAATTTTTAAAGTACAAATCACAGTACAATCAAGACTTTAGTGCCCGATTTGTCGGTCTTCTTTGAATTTATACACGGAAAGAAAAAGTCCGTCAACCATTAATGGATTAGTATATTACTTTGAGACGGGACTCTTTTTCCGTTGATGGTTGCTTAACTTTACTTAACGATTGAAAACGAGTCATGGATTGATTAGAATGCCAGTATGTGACCAATTGTTTTAGATTTAATGCTGAATTGTTATCAATGGCTGTTTGAATGTTTACGAATCATTAGTGAAAGTTTGTGAAACGTTAGTTGACTCGTATTCTAAATCGGCGCTCTTCACTAGCGCATTGTTGCGCAGTGTACCGATGCGCATTTCTTCCGGTTTCTCTATAGACCATGTGTTTTTGCTGTCTGCTATACATATCCCTATATACTATTATGTGTAATGTGAATATTTAACTTAACTAACAATTTGCAGTTGAATTGCGTCTAGAAATTGACCTCGATGAAAATATATTTTCTTTTATATTTCTCGCCAATTAAAAAGTAGTTATTAGTGCAAAATCATTTCTCACAAGTTGTGAAAAATTTTGTTATTTGGTATATAAGAACAGTTCGCTTCTAAGCTTAAAGTGTTATAAGTGTGCGTTTCTACGTGTAGTTATTATAAGTGCGAAAATGTGTTGGTCTAAAGCGTCTAAGAGTGTAAATAAAATATTGGAACTGTGCAACGAAAAAAATGTGTTCATTCTGTACCAAATAGTGTCTAAAATTAGGGATAATTCTGAAAGAAGTTGAATTTTTTGAATGCTTTTGATAGTCATAGAAAATTTAATAGACAGTTTTCTAAATTTTAGTGAACGAGTTTTATATATTGATGACAGTTTTCTAAATTTTAGCAAGCAACTCGTCACTGATTGTGACTCAAAGTATGTTATCCATTCAATGATTTTGTGTCCCGTCTCAAAGTAATATACTAGTCTATTAATGATTGACGGACTTTTTCTTTCCGTGTACATGGATTGCCACTTCATAATTCAATGGAATAATTTAGTCAATCTAAAGAATCGTTCAAAAATAAATATTGTAGGTTTATATGAATTATTATAAATAAAATTTTCAATGAATTTAATTAAAAATTCTAAAGAACTTAGATTTTTGAAAAATGCCTAATAATTCAAATTCTCCTAAAATTAGATAAATTTTTTAACATATTGTATTTGATTAATTATTAAAAATAATTTATCTGTAGAAGAATTTTAGTTAAAAACACTATAAACAATTAAGTGTTGGAGAAGTTGCAGATTATTGTAGAAATTTAATTATTTTCAAAAGTAACAAAATTCTACACAGAAATTCAATTATGTTCAAAAATTTTTTTAAATTCTCATCAAAATTTGAATTATCTTTATAAATAATAAAATCGTTCTCTGAAATTCAATTATTTTCCAAATTTTTAACAAGATTCTTGGCAAAATAAAATGTAAGCAAAAATTTAATTACTTTCATAAATAAAAAACCTTTTACAAAAATTCAATAAGTATTTACAAATTTTTTATAAGTTTCTTCTTAATAATTCAATTATTTTTATAAATAATAAAATTCTCAGAATTTTTTTATTATTAAAAATTTCTTAGTTAATTTCAGAATTTCTTAATTATTTTTAATACAATTTTAATCGAATTCTTCGAAAAGTGTATAATTATACTTAAGAATTCTATTGAAATTCGTCATAAGAATTCAATTATTTAAAAAATTTTTTGATAAAACTGAAAGTAATACTTTAAAAAATTGTTTAATGATTATAATTGTAGTAAGAATTATTTATTTAAATATTCATATATAATAATTAAAATAATTCGGATTATTATGTGTAATAATTTTAGTCATAGTTTTCACTTCGTCCTTATAAGCAACAGAATATATGACACTGGCATTGATATAGTAAATTAAGAGAGTTCACACCCAGACTTCAGTGGCCGTGCGGTTAAAATGCTTCGAGTCGGGTCGTCAAGGGTGGGGGGCGTGAGTTCGATCCCACATGCGAGCGGATATTTTTCATTGTAAGTGTTATATAAAATAATAAAATTACTATATTTAACCTGTATATAACAATAATATTTATTATTATTAATAATTCATATTTTCACATTACATTGAATAAACGTGAGAACCGAGTAAATTTGGGTAAATTGTTTAAAATTAAAAAACTGAAATATTGAAATCGAACCTAAAATTTTAAATATTAGCACTGCTCATTAGCCCTGATTAGCACGTCCAGTCTGGACCAACGCGTGGTTCGATCGTCACTGGTCTGATAAGCCCATGGTCAGACAGTCTTTTCAGCGCCCAGTTAGAGAATAGACTGTCTTTCTGGCACCACACTAGAACCCAACAATTTTTCTACACGGGAATGTCTAACGGAATATTCCTAATATATTACTACTAGCTGTCGTACCCGTCTTCGACGGGTTTTAGTTTCTACTAATATATTTGAACAGGTGTCTACCAATTGGGAATTTAATTTGACTGGGAAAAACTAATAATTAGTTACCATTAACTATTTCATTAGCAAAATATTACCATTTGAATCAGTAAATGACTTTTTCTATCAAATACTATTTTCAACTAATTCAGATTTACAGAACAGTATTTGTCAATTTGTAGTACTTTATGCGTTCGTAGTATTTCAATTAATGCATTAATAATTAATACTAATTTTTTACCAGCTTTTGGAGTTATGTAGAGTATAATTCTAAGTAATTGTATCGCAAGTAGGCCCCACGTTACGACTGCTAAAATCTAAAATAAGACCTATATTGTAATCTGAAAGTAGGTCTTAAATTTTGACAAATAAAAATATTACATCAATAGAAATTAAAGCAAAAAGCAATTTTTTAAAAATGAATTAATATGATAAAACTTTTTTTAATTAGATAAGAAAATTCCCGATTTTTCTAGTCGAATTAAATTCCCGGCTATTTCTCGGGATACCTTTGCGATTAATAGACACTCTGTTAAATGTATTAGTAGAAATTATAACACGTTTTTGATTCCCACATGGGAAATCTACATGGGATCCACTTTTATAAAGGAAACCATATTGATTCCTATGTAAAACCGTATGGTATAATTTTTTCATATCCCTATTAAAAATTTCCACATAGGATTTTACATTTTACCCGTTTTTGCGTAATGCCCGGATAGAATTTTGGAAAGCAACAACATACCCCAAACATTTCTAAAATTCAAGAAGAACAATTTTAATTCATAAATAGGAATTTGTTATTTATTTTCAAAGTCATTTCTAAAACATTTCTTGAATTAAAAAAAAAGAAAATTTTGATTCATAAATCCCAATTTTCCCTAATGGCATCTTAAAGACTTTCTGTGTTCCAGTGCCCGCTGAAGTCAAATTTCAGTATTATTGATACTTTTACTGTATACCCTTTATATTGAACATAAATATTTTATTTTTTACGTTAAATATGACAATACATACTATGAAATTTTCAAACTTAAAACCTGAAAATATCAATATAGAAATTGTTTGCAAACTCTCACGTTAATTGATTTTAGAAAATTTGTAATCGGCATCAAATTCATGACTCTAAACTTTTCAATAAAATAAATGTAATGAATGTAATTAAAAATTTAAAAACATCAATCTATATCACTACCAACTTAATAAAAAATTAAACAATATTCAACAAAAAAAATTAATTAAAAATTTTGTCGAAAATCAAAAATATGATTTTGGCTTAAAAATTCGGATATATTATTTATATTTCATTTTTATAGTGAAAATTAGTTTCATTTATATTAAAAAGTTGCTACAGAAAGTGTCACATAGATTTGACAAAAAATTAAAAAATTTGCATTTTTTTAATTTTTTGAATTTTGTGAAAAAAGCTATAACTTTCGTTCAGCTTAATATTTTTCAATCGGATATGGCTATAAATTTAAGTTAGACTAAGACCAAAGAGACTGTAAAGTTTCGTTTTAATCGGTCAAGTAGTCTTTGTGTTTATCCCGGACAAAATTTTGCTTACAGACATACATACATACACACACACAGACATACATACACACATACATACATACATAATTTTTTTTATTGTCATTTTTGGAATTCTTACTACTTGAATAGAAAAACTAAACATGAAATTTCAAATTCTATGCAATGTACAGACAAAAGTCTGATCTTATTTATAAAGATTACAATAATTCAGTATAATATATTTATAGTCAATATTCGATATAACTAAACTGCATAATAAAACGTAATTATGCTCAATTAATTGGATTTCATAATTAATGACCTCTCTCACTCTCTCCTTTTTGTCTCACTTTATCTGTCTTTCATAAAGAAAATGAAAATTTAATTTTATGTTGTATTTAACTAAATTTACTGCACTTTGTATTTGTTTAAACCTCAAATATTTATATATTTGATTATAACAAAAATTCTGACAGACAGTCGAAGTAAAAGATTGAAACATTTAATTAATATCATTCGTATTTTCAAAGTTCAAAAATACTACACTGAAAAAAACGTTCTCGATTTAAATAACCAATTACCTATCTGTTTTTTTCGATACAGGAATAGAAAAAAAAAATTTTTGGACGATTTTAAGAGGTCGACTAAAATGTCACGTGGAATTGCCCATATATATGTTTTTTTCGAAAAAATAATCAGCTACGATTTTCGGAAATGAAAATTTGGAATCTTGGGACGATTCCAGATAAAACTGCGTTAGCACAATTTTGACTCATTTTAGGTAAACCTAAAAGTGCTTGAAGACCACCGTGCCTAAGAATGCCTCTCACGGTAAAAGGTATAACTCGCGCACTCTATTCTAATAACTCTACACTGAGAAAACTGGATAGTCAAACTTAGAGGGTTAGGTTTTGAGTGTTAAGCCTGATTCTCTGGATAGTTAACTTTTCCCTTCGAGTTAGTCAAATTGATCATCGGAGTGTCTATTTATCCCTCCGAGATGGTTACGAAAAACTTAACCTCAAATATAGTCTGATTGTCCCTCCAGATAGTTAGTTGAATACTCCACTTTTCTCCGTGTATGGGTTAACTAAATATGATATACCACTTGAAATTTACTTAAATTGCAGTTCAATTAACTAAAATTGTGTACTTTGTGATCGAAATGGCTATTTGGTCAGACAAATTCTCAGTTTCCTGGCACGCATTTAAAAAAAAATATTTTATGTTTTTATACTTTTGTTGCTCTAGATGTCGTAGAACCTTATTCTCTGTTGACCAGACGTTAACATTTATGAATCTCTATAATATTTGTTACTCAGGGGTATGAAATTGAAATGAAAATCGTTACTCGGGGGTTCTCAGAGTCACTGACTGCGAATTCGATGATAGTTTTTAACTTCTTGACAGTCCATATAAATTATATTGCAGTCTGTATCTGTTTAAATAAATAAATAAATTTTGCTGTTTTATTAACTTTTGTAACAAATTACTTAAAAATTTGCAGTTTTTTATCTAACTTCGCGATTATTACACTTGAGTAATGAAATATGAAGATAGTTTATAATTTTAACAATTCAGCATTTGTTTAAACAAAAAATTGTTATTTATTAATTCTTAAGACAATAAAGCGTTTAGACACTTGTAGTCTTTTAAAATTTTGCAATTAACTAATCTGAGTATTTACTTATTGCAAAATTAGGATATATAAAAAGGGGTTGCCAAGTTAGGTCCAAGCTAGGGCCAATAATCATTTTAGGCATAGCATGGTGATTTCTACACGGGTTGTCTGATTTTTATCACATTCTGTTTTTAACAGAGTGTTCTAATTAAATTAATTATTTTTCTTTCTTGAGATTAGTAATTTAATTTTTTTTTTTTTTGAAAAATTTTTGCTATATGTTGGTATTTGTAAAATATATATTATTGCACCATCATTGGTACTGCTGGCTCCCAATATAGGACCATTATTGCGCCAATGGTTAATTTCCCATTGGGTAATAAGGCTATTCAAGTTCGGTGGGGGGAAATTCAATATGGATGCTAACTGGTGCACCAACATTGTATAGAAAGTGTATGGGATAGAGTCTAATTTTTTAAATATCTCGCTTAAACAAAATTTTTAACCATAAGTTTATTAGGATTTTATGTTTCATTTTTAAAGAACTATTTTTTGCAATAATAAAAATCGATTTTATTTTTTTATTGATTTTATTATTGCAAAAAATAGCTCTTTAAAAATAAAACATAAAATCCTAATAAACTTATGGTTAAAAATTTCGTTTAAGCGAGATATTTAAAAAATTAGACTCTATCCCATACACTTTCTATACAATGTTTGTGCACCAGTTAGCATCCATCTTGAATTTTCCCCCACCCAACTTGAATAGCCTTATGTGCTAGGAGTAGGGAAAGGGAGTGATAAGATGGTGATAAGGAAAGGGAATAAGAGTAGAGGGAGAATGATGGGTAAAATAAATTACCAGATTAGTGTGTTGCCGGTCGTCCTCTTTAATGTAATCACTTTTGGATAATTATAAAAGTTCGATTAAGAATCCTAGTCATTTTGACTATTTTTCTTAGCCACATTAACTAATTTTCTAGTCACTTTGTCTATGTTTGACCTTAGTTTTTTAAATAGATTGGCCTAGTAGTGGACGCCTCTCGTAACCAGGCAAACTATTCAATTCCTGGTATACGGGTGCCAGGAATTTTTTGCAGTGTAATAATAATAATAATAATAATAATAAGAAAACTAATAATAATAACAATAATAAGAATATAATAATAATTATAATGTTAATTATAGCAATCTTACATTATGTTAATTACGTTATCATTGTAGAATATTTAATCTAATTATTTTCATTACTTTAAAAGCTCATGTAGTTAATATTGTATTGTCAAGAATAGATTTAAAAAACTGAACATCGCAGAATATGAAATATTTTGAACATATGGGTGATTTGCACGTAACTGTAATATTTGGCGGCGTCACAGAAAACACATTCAAAATAAAAAAAATTTGCTTGGGTATGGATACATTTTATAGGTATATATAAAACCTATTCGCAACCACAAATATGTACAAATAGATATTATAATTTTTGATAAATTGCGGAATTACCTCCAAAATTTCAGCTCCGTGGCGTGTCCGTTTTTTAAAATTTTAAGTTAAAATTCAGAAATTTTATTGAAAACGCCGAAACTGCACGGAGAAAAAGGAATAATTGACACATCCAGATACATGGATATCACAGCCATATTATATTGAAAAATACGGGATATCCATAGTTAAGGTTGCTGCATCCATATTCTATGGCTAGCTGTATATTGTTGGAGCAGCAAAAGATCTATGGTTAGGTGATCCATAGTAATGGAAATGGGAAAGAAAAAAATTTGAATCACTCAATTAATTAAATTCCATGTCACTTGAGATATTTTATACACATTTTTGTTAATTAATACACACCACTTATTGAATAACCGCATATTAACGAAATAAATTATTAGCCGATGGGGGGAGACACGAACCCTAGACCTAACGCATACTAAGCACTAACGCTATCCACTACACTATACACGCAACTACAATATTTGAGCATATAATATTCCTTATATACTCTACACATATTTCATGAAAATGAATTTACATAAACACTAATAGACAATAACGATTATAAATAATAAACAATTATAACACTATTTATACACAATAAACTCACAACGTGATTATATAGACGTGACAGGAAACCGACTCGACGGACAAATTGAGACGACCATTTTTAAATGGATGCCATGATAATGAATTGAGCGCAACATGTATCGAAATTTTGAACTAACTATGGATCTCCCAACCAAAGTTTATATGGATGAGGCAGCCATATGTGAAAATCCATAGCATGAATTGTAAGCCCAACCATGCCTATGGATGTCACATCCATATTTGATTCAACAATATAATATGGCTCCCTCATCCATTGAATATGGAATGTGCTTCCATTCTAAAAGTTGTCTCTTCCATTGAATTGGATAACACAACAATATTCTGCTCAACAATATTTTTATGGATATCTCTTCCAGACCTTTTCTTTCCGTGTGGAAACGAGAATTTTTGTAATATGAATTGTGTATATAGGTGAACAATTTGTTCATATAATGCATCTTTTAATACTTCTTATAAAATTATAAAATGTAAAATAATTTTGTCCACAAATTTTTTCAATTTTGTAATAAGATTTTTTTCTCTATAATTTAACTGTTTATGGCACATTTTAATGTTATCTAAGAATTACAATCTGAAATAAGATCCATTAGCAACAAATATCAGTAAAAAAAGGTTCAAAAATTGGAAGTTCTACACTTAAAAGGGTCAGAATTCGTGAAATTTTCACAGAAAATAAAAAGTATTTTTTTTAAATCGAAATGTTGAAAAATCATTTCTATTTGGCCTTATAAGAATGTGTTTACCTAAAAACAGAAAAAAAAATTATTTTTTATAAAAGTTATTGCAAAATTAATTTTTTTGCAACTTTTTAAACAAAATTTAATTTCTCCTAAATGAATAAACAGATTTAAATGAACCAAGCAGGAATATAAAGGGGATAAAATATACTTTTGTTCAGAATTAGAAAATTTTTAAAAAGCTTATTTTTTAATAATTATTTAATACATTTTTTATAAACAATTAATTTTTTTTAATGTTCTGCGCCTTTTAAAAATTTTTAAAAAATATTAACATACGCTTAAAACTATAAGAAATCAAAATCTGTTGAGAAAATTTAGGAGCGACAATTATTTTAAAAGTTCTAATGGAAATTATATTGGCGCTGTGTAGTGCATCAACGCTGAACTTAGTTTTTGACAGTTTTTGGTCATTTTTATGGTTATATAATTGAATAAAAATGTTAATTCGACAGTGTTTTGTTCAATTCGTAGTTAAAAATAATGTTTTAATTCTGAAAATCATCAAAGTCGCATCTCCGTTCAATATAATTTCCATTATAACTTTTAAAATAATTGTCGCTCCTAAATTTTCTCAACGGATTTTGATTTCTTATAGTTTAAAGTGTATGTTAATAATTTTAAAAAAATTTTAAAAGGCGCAGAACATTAAAAAAAATTAATTGTTTATAAAAAATTTATTAGATAATTATTAAAAAATAAATTTTTTTTTAAATTTTCTAATTCTGAACGAAAGTATATTTTAACCCCATTCATTTAGGAGAAATTAAATTTTGTTTAAAAAGTTGCAAAAAAATTAATTTTGCAATAACTTTTATAAAAAATAATATTTTTTTCTGTTTTTTGGTGAACACATTCTTAAGGCCAAACAGAAATGTTTTTTCAACATTTCGATTAAAAAAAAAAAGTGATCAGTACCGTGGTATTACTATTCTTTTAATCTAAAGACTCTCTGTTGTAATTATTAAAATTTTTTTTCAGATTACATTAGAAACAAATTATCTGCCCAAAGAAAAGAATTATTTTGCAGAATTGTCGGAGTTTGGTTAGTTTAAATGTCAAATTTCAGCTCCGTATGGTGTCACATAAAATATCAGCTCCGTGGCGCCTGTGGCGTACAGTGTGAAGGTGCAAATTCATGGATCAACAGTTGCTACAATAACACATATTATAGAAAAGGACAGACATAGTTGTGTCCTTTTATATTTCAGTGCTTCGGCAACGGTTGACTTATTAAAAAAAACCTTAATATTCGAAAAAACACGCCTTTACTTTTGGTGCTTAATTTAAAATGTCTTTATGTCGGAGTTGTAGTCATTAAAAGTTGGGCCCAAAATAGATCCCGGGATGGGGCTACTTTGTGCATTGAACTTTGTGTTTTTATAATGTTCCGTAAACATTTTTTTGATCCTTTCTTATTCATTAAATCTTTTGTGTAGATATTTCAGAGTAAATTAAAAAAGAATAAGATATTAAACAAAAAGTTTTGTAAATATTATACAACAAAATGTAAAATAAAACACTAAGATTTTGCTAAAATCATGATTTATTAAAAATTAACAACCTTTCTTCAAATTTTATATTACTCAGAAAATAAATAACACTTTTTCGTTTTAAATATACATTTTACAATAAAACATAATGATAATTATTATAAAACTATCATTTACACACATGTAAATAACTTTGAATCATCATTTTAATAGGAGCTTTTTTAAACGTTTTGAATATGATATTTTTTAAAAACTTGAAATTAATATTTTAAGGTTAAATGAATAACAATTTAATATCTAATACACTTTTCCAGTTATTTTAAGAGAAACGAGAGAAATAGTTTTAAAACTAATTTGAAAAACTTATAAATATTAATTAAAGTTAATTTTTTGTCGTTATGTTGCTCACCGGTTGAAGTTTTAATCGTTTTAAGGATTTTAATTAACTTATTTTTGGTTTTTTGACAAAGAAGTTCTTTTTAATAATTTTATTTATTAAATACCTCGCGTACATAAAGTAGCCCCAGTTGACGGCAGTATACGGAAAAAAAGGTCTGGAAGAGATATCCATAAAAATATTTTTGAGCAGAATATTGTTGTGTTATCCAATTCAATGGAAGAGACAACTTTCAGAATGGAAGCACATTCTATATTTAATGGATGAGGGAGCCATATTATATTGTTGAATCAAATATGGATGTGACGTCCATAGGCATGGTTGGGCTTACAATTCATGCTATGGATTTTCACATATGGCTGTCTCATCCATATAAACTTTGGTTGGGAGATCCATACCCAGGCGGAAATTTCCCACTGGCATGGTACCGCGCCAGTACAAACGTCGGTAAGACTGTACTGGCATGGGTCCGCCTGACGACCGGAGCGGTGCAGACTTTGTACTGGAACCTGACAATGTATTGTAGTGGCTGCGCGCCTGGCTCGGTACAGATTTGATGCCGCCAAACATCCGGCGTTGTACCGGCATTCGTCCGTCAGGCAACCAGGACGGGCCAAATTTTGTTCCGAAACATGACTTTCTACTGGCATTCGTCCGCCTAGCAAGCGATGCGGGCCAAATTATATTCTCTATTGAAAAAAAAAATATTTAATTAACTATGCATGGTGCATGTTAATTAATATTTGTTTACAGATCATTTGAAACATTTTTTACACATTTAACATTTTTTTTACACATTAAAATTCTAAACGCTCGCAGGGGGATACGAAACCCAAGCTTATCCTAATCTACGCACCGAAGTCTAATACGCTAACCACTACGCTATTCGCTCGCTTGCGGATGTGAGCATAACAAAACCCATATACAGTACCGCTAGGGAGCAAACAATTTTAGCAACTTATATACAACAATAAATAATAATTTAAAAACAAATTGAATATTTTAGCATTTTATGAATATTATGTAAATGAATCTAGTGTTTTATATTTATAAATAATTAGTTGTACCTATACTTTATTTATAATTAAAAATTTTTTTTGAAACTATTCCATGTAAAATTTATACAAAAATGGTTTTTATTAATTAAAATTGAAATAATCGAACTATTAATTAATTATCAACTTGAATTATTTTTAAAAACTTTGACTTACCTTTTTATAAATTTTTCGAATGCTAGCAATACAAATCTCACATTTATATATGTACTTTTTATTCCTTTTTAGTTAAATTATAACAGAATTTCTTCCAACACTTACTCTCTCAAACATCACTCAAGTTAAATTGCATTGAAAACAAACGTATTGCGCAGGCCTGGTAATCATCACCAGGCCTACTTTAAGCAGTGACGTATTTACTAGATTTCAGTACCCAAATTTTACATACTTAAGAAAATTTTTTAATATTTCATTTTAATTAACAAGCAATTCGTAAACAACTAACTGATAAACATAAAAATTGCCTTTTTATTAAAATTGATGAAACGATTTAATTATATTACATTAAAGAAATTTTAGAAATAAATTTATGTAGGGCTCTGCAAACTGTAGGTACAATACTGAAATTAAATCACTAAACACTCTTTCCTTCGAGAACAAGACTATATTACAGTCTTTTTCGCGAATTTACAACAATCGAATTATCGATATCTCGATAATTTTTTTATGTGAAGCTAACTTCACTATGAAAAAATTGATACAGGACTGCATATAATTGTAATGTAATAAACCTCAAATTTTATATTTAAAAAAAAACAATTTAATTCTATTCTTTTTAAGTTTCCATTGATTGAACATAATTGTTTTTAAATTCAGTTAAATTTAATTAATTTATAATGGTTATTATAGAAACTTCAATATAACAAAAAAAAGTTAAATCTTAAATTTATTAATTATTATTAATTAATAAATAAATAATAAATATTATTAAAAAATATAATTATAACCTATTTTTCAAATTCATTCATTTTTACAATAAAATTTTATATTCTTGCATTATTAATTCCTTTTTTAGTATTTAAACTTCAAAAAATTCTCTTATACAAAAGTTTTTATAACGCAAAGGATTTAAAATTTTTACTACTTTAATTATTATCTTATCCATTTTATTTCATCAATTTTTATTGGAAACAATAAAAATATAGCTAAATTTTCACTTTGTAAAAAATCTATTTTAGAAGATTCTAAATAGTGTGTTGATTAAAAAAATAATTATCTTATGAAAGCATTAAATTATTGTTTTGAAAGAATGGATAACAATAACCATATTCTTAGCTTATTATTATTAATTAAAATCTTATTAATAATAATATAAATTTTATTTAGTTCTCAGTCGGTACACGGAGAAACTTTTAATACCACTAATTCTTAAAACTGGTGAGACATTTTAGTATGTTAGGTTAGATTCAAGGGAAAAACGACATAGGTTATAGAAATTGCTATTGAGACTATCAAAAACACTCATTCAGTATATATTTTACAGTTCTTCATAAGGAAACTAACGAAAATTAGTATGTTGTTTTAGAAAGAAAATAATAATTTTTGCAAAGTTGGGAAAGCCATGAATTAAAAAGAAACACAACAAATTAATTGTCTATAGATACTCATAGAGACGATAGTGATACTTGGATCTGATGGTAGATGGCATTAGTGTATGTCACTGTAACTGTAGGTAAATATATTTAACACGACGTAAGAACCTAACCTATATTATTAACGCACACACGCACACGCAAGTAAAGACACGACGATTGGTCACGGAAACCGAAAGATCGCACGATTCGTTAGAAGTACACAGCTGAATCGTCCTTATATATTAAACGAGTGGAAAAATATGTGGCTTCGAGAGAGAGCATTTTTTAAAATAACTTACTAATCAAATTATGTAAATAAGTAAAAGTCGTGAAAAAAATTATGTTATATTGAGGAACAGTTCTTGAATTTAATTTGGCATGAGGAGACATTAACGTTTATTAATAAAAGGTTTTTTTCTTTCATACACGTGTGAATTTCAACTTCGAAAACATTAGGGTTAGTTCGCGACGTCAGGTGATGGACTCGGTGATGCTCGGGCGAAATCGGTTAAGTCCGCCCGCAGTCCTTCCAAAATTGGTATGTTACGTTAGAATGTCTGTTATATATTCTATCTATATGTGGAAAAAAGGTTAGAATTACCGTATTATTTCACAAACAAAAACTAGCATTTTATTCTTTTCTAAAGAAAAATAAGACTATTTCTAATGCAGATAGTAATTTTTGTACACCGAAGGTTGCTTAATATATAACGAACTTATCATATTTTCGTATTAATGTTGAAATTATTAGCACAACGCACGAAAAATCCTCACATTCTAACGTACTTTTAGAATAAAGATAACCAAATATATTTAATATTAGAAGAAAAAGTTTCTCCGTGTAGAATGCCTGTACCGCTCGGGTCGTTAGACGGACGAATGCCAGTACAACGCCGGTTGCTATAGTTGGTATAAATTTTAATCCGGCGGTCGGATCAAATCCTGTACCGCTCGGGTCGTTAGACGGACGAATGCCAGTACAACGCCGGTTGCTAGTTGGTATAAATTTTGATCCGGCAGTTGGATCAAATCTTGTACCGCGCCTGTAGTGCCGACAGTAGAAAGACTGTACCGAAAGTCGCATCTGACTTTGTACCGCGCCAGCAGAAATTCTCATCCGAATCGGTACAAACTGCCTGCACTGGCATTGACTCTCCAATTTAACCGGCGCGGATTCTAGACGGTTGGACAATCCGGCATTCGTCCGACTTTTCCGCCTGGGTAGTTAGTTCAAAATTTCGATACATGTTGCGCGCAATTCATTATCATGGCATCCATTTAAAAATGGTGGTCTCAATTTGTCCGTCGCTTCGGTTTCCTGTCACGTCTATATAATCACGTTGTGAGTTTATTGTGTATATATAGTGTTATAATTGTTCATTATTTATTATCGTTATTGTCTAATAGTGTTTATGTAAATTCATTTTTATGAAATATGTGTAGAGTATATAAGAAATATTATATGCTCAAATATTGTAGTTGCGTGTATAGTATAGTGGATAGCGTTAGTGTTTAGTATGCGTTAGGTCTAGGGTTCGTGTCTCCCCCCATCGATTAATAATTTATTTCGTTAATATGCGGTTATTCAATAAGTGGTGTGTATTAATTAACAAAAATGTGTTTAAAATATCTCAAGTGACATGGAATTTAATTAATTGAGTGATTCTAATTTTTTGTTTCCCATTTCCATTACTATGGATCACCCAACAATGGATCTTTTGCTGCTCCAACAATATACAGCCAGCCATAGAATATGGATGCAGCAACCTTAACTATGGATATCCCGTATTTTTCAATATAATATGGCTGTGATATCCATGTATCTGGATGTGTCAACTATTCCTTTTTCTCCGTGTATTATTCAATGTATGGGGTGGTCAGCTCCGTGGCAGCCAATTTTCGAAAATTTGTTATAATTTTTTTATAATTATAGCTGTAGTAAAACCGTTCAAATTACAACTATATTATTCCCTAATGATGAGGAAAAGTGATATTTTTAAAATTAAAAAAACAAAATTTTTTTCTTTTAAAACTGATCTTGAAATTGCAGTTACGTGAAAATCACCCATATATATATTTGTATACATATTAAGATAAAATTTGTATATTATTTGGACTAATAGGATAATCTTGCAATTTGATAATGCATATAGAAATTGATCCAGGTATTTGCACGGAGAAAAAGGAATAGTTGACACATCCAGATACATGGATATCACAGCCATATTATATTGAAAAATACGGGATATCCATAGTTAAGGTTGCTCCATCCATATTCTATGGCTGGCTGTATATTGTTGGAGCAGCAAAAGATCTATGGTTGGGTGATCCATAGTAATGGAAATGGGAAACAAAAAATTGGAATCACTCAATTAATTAAATTCAATGTCACTTGAGATATTTTATACACATTTTTGTTAATTAATACACACCACTTATTGAATAACCGCATATTAACGAAATAAATTATTATAACACTATTTATACACAATAAACTCACAACGTGATTATATAGACGTGACAGGAAACCGACGCGACGGAAAAATTGAGACGACCATTTTTAAATGGATGCCATGATAATGAATTGCGCGCAACATGTATCGAAATTTTGAACTAACTATTATGGATCTCCCAACCAAAGTTTATATGGATGAGGCAGCCATATGTGAAAATCCATAGCATGAATTATAAGCCCAAGCATGCCTATGGATGTCACATCCATATTTGATTCAACAAGATAATATGGCTCCCTCATCAATTGAATATGGAATGTGTTTCCATTCTGAAAGTTGTGTCTTCCATTGAATTGGATAATACAACAATATTCTTCTCAACAATATTTTTATGGATATCTCTTCCAGACCTTTTCTTTCCGTGTGGCATTAAATCGGCGAGTTTGAACGCAATGTTGAAACCGAACAGCCTCAACCGGTCACTCGAGGTTCAACGAACTACCCGAATGCCTCTCTCGTTCTTATCATGCAGAACAACCGCCAATGCGTTATTTTTCCCTAAAAATTTATATATATATATATATTAAGGTGGCCGTTAAAAACGACATTTTCGTACACTTCCTGTAAAATCGTTGAAAATTAATATTTTTTGACCGGACTGCTCTGCACGGAAAAAATAAGTACGTGAATCCTTCCTTGACAGTGCTTGACTTTTGGATAGGACACAAAATACAAGGCTGTTCCATATACTTTTTATTAGAAAATATAAGAAAGTCCTAGAATTATTCTAGTACTAGTACGGCCCATACTAGTACTAGAATAATTCTAGGACTTTCTTATATTTTCTAATAAAAAGTATATGGAACAGCCTTGTATTTTGTGTTCTATCCAAAAGTCAAGCACTGTCAAGGAAGGATTCACGTACTTCTTTTTTCCGTGTGTTTCTCTTTATAAATGTTCAAAGAATAATATACAATTTTTAACATATGAAATTTGTTAAGTTAACTATTTTTTATAGGACCCAAAAGATGACCAAAAAAACCAAAATAGGTTATTATTGGCAAAAAATATTAATTCTAAAAAAAACGTGAAATTTAATCTGCTAATCATGGTTTATACTATTTTTGAGGTCGCTGATTACAAAACTGAAGTCATATTTCAAAAATTCAAAATGGCGTATCCAATATGGCAACTATGAAAATTTTAAAATTAATCAATTTAGGAAACTTCGTATCAAGGGGTTTTGGGGGTCTCTGATTACAAATCTAAAGTCAGATTTTAAAAATTCAAGGTGCCGGATCCAATATGACGGGCATAATGTCTAAAAAATTAATAATTTTTTATGATACTTAATTCTGGAATATCTTATCCCATTAGCCAATAAAATTTTTGTAAAAGTTCTATCTAAATTTAAGTTAATTAGAAATAACTATTTTGATAACAAATAGTCGATCTCTGATTCAAATAGTAATATTTCTAATAATTCGATTAGTTAAAGTGAACTAATAATATAGCATACTTTTATGTACCCTTTTTCCTAAGTGTAACATCACATGTAATTTTCCAATTTTTACTATGTAGAAAGTGTAACAAAGGAGGATGGAGTCAAAATATATATAAAATCGTATCATATAATTTGTGAATGAACCTTATCTAGCTAATAAATAATAACTTTTTAATTTCTAATTAGCAGCGAGGTTTTGTTTAAATTTTTAACTTCATATTTGTAACTAGGAACCCCAAAAACACCTTGATACGAAGTTTCATGAAAATTAATTAATTTTAATATTTGCATGGCCGCCATATTGGATCCGCCATTTTGAATAGCAGTTTAAATTTCTCGTTTTTTTAGAATTAATATTTTTTGCCAATAATAACGTATTTTGGTTTTTTTGGTCAACTTTTGGGTCCTGTAAAAAATAGTTAACTTAAAAAATTTTATATGTTAAAAATTGTATATTATTCTTTGAACATTTATGAAGACAAAAAGAGTAGTCCAGTCAAAAAATATTAATTTTCAACAATTTTACAGGAAATCTACAAAAAAAAGTTTTTTTTCTATGCAAAATACATGCAAAATTTCAATAGCCTACAGGCACCACTTAATAACTTATATTTTTATAATTAAATATAATTTTTTAGAATGTTTTCTCTTGAAAAGGATGGTGGCTACCATCGAAACGTCGAGACAATTATATTTATAATAAATATGTTGACAAACTTAAAAATTGTCTTCAAAATTTTTTAATGACAAATTTGGATTCTTTGGCCTAAACCTCAAAACAAGAATTATATTAAGATCCAAAAACTGACTTTTAACAAAATATTATTGTATTTTTTAATAATTTTGTTTAGGTTCTAAATATATTTAGGGTAAAAATAGGTTCACTAATAAGGCCCGGATAGGCTACTGCGAGACAAATATTATAGGGACCGCATAGGATTGCCCTACAGGGTCCCTAACAATAATAAGGCAACCTTATCCGAACCTTATAATGCCCGGATTAAAATTTCAGCACGAGTGCCGCTGCGCTACCTTGACTATGGTGTTTAATAAGAATCACTGAGGGAGCCCTGGAACCCCACAGCAGATGACGAAAAAATATTCTTTGCACGACAAGTAAAGCGGTAGAGAAGTTTTTCGTCTGCTGTGGCGTTCCAGGGCTCCCTCAGTGGTTCTTATTAAACACCATAGTCAAGGTAGCTCAGCGGTACCTTCAAGTGAGATAGCTGCGCGCCCAAAAGATTTTCCGTGATATAATTATAAAATTATTGTGTTATATACACAATTACTTTTAGACTATAATTGAGGGGCTGGATGCTATAATGTGTTACGCGCCATGTTAAGTGAATGGCGCGTAACACATTATAGCATCCAGCCCCTCAATTATAAAAAATAAAAGTTAAAAATATCTAACAATAACAATATACCCTGATGCTTTAATGCCTTCCCAATGGGAAATAGCCATTAGTCTACCATTGGTGCATTAATGGCCCAATATTGGGAGCCATTGGTTTTCTCTAGGTTTATTATTGGCACCCAATAATGGACCACTAATGGTAAAATCGTGGGATGTCCACACCGATGCCAATAATTGGCAACCATTATTGCCCTAGTAGAAATTTGTCCTACACGGGAAAAAAAAGTACGTGAATCCTTCCTTGACAGTGCTTGACTTTTGGATAGGACACAAAATACAAAGCTGTTGCATATACTTTTTATTAGAAAATATAAGAAAGTCCTAGAATTATTCTAGTAGGGGAGAGTCTCCAGTTGTGAGACGGGTTTTATTTTTGACCCGTAAATTGTAAACGGGTTAACGAAATTGTAAATAAAATACACCGTTCGAAAGGTAACAGAAATACGCAACTTTTATTAAAAGAAAGTATAGTGTTTCGATGAACTCAAAAAATTTTACGATACATTTTCCGAGCACATCGCTTTTTTCAAAAAAAAATGTCTCCAGTTGTGAGACACTCATTAAAAATTGCTAAAATTTAATAAGTTTGACATAAAACGTTATGTTTAGTAGAAATAATTAAATATATTAATAATATATATTATTATATACTAAATAATAATATTTATTCGCCAAAATATGAATATCAAATAAACACAATTTAATAGCTTCAACAAGAGCATTAAAATTGATTTCTTCTGAATCAATTGACTTTTTTCCACTTGACATGCCCAAAAATACTAGAAAAAGAAATCAAAACAACATTTAAATAGTATGCCTGCAAAGTCGTATTTTTTATGCTGCCCAGATGGGTGTTGACACCGTCTCACAACTGGTGATATGCTGTGTCTCACACCCAGAAATTGGCGCTATTTTGAAAAAGGAAAATTAAATTATTTTCAACCGTAGATTGGAACAATGCAATATTGCATCACAAAATATAAGGAAAACACTTAAAGAAAATGCATTACATTTACCTTTTCCAATTAATTAACTTGGAAAAATAGTACTTTGCATTTATTGAAAAAACGCTTTTTAGTCGATTATCACACACAGTGTTGGTATTTAACAAAAACAGTTTATATATCCGCTTCGGCGTAAACGAAAAAGTTGGCTCATATAAAAAGAAATGTTTTTATATAAACCAATCGGCTTTTTAATATTGCATGTTAAAAAAATTGACTGTCTCACAACTGGAGGTGTCTCACAACTGGAGACTCTCCCCTACTAGTGTGGCCCTAATAAAAAGTATATGCAACAGCCTTGTATTTTGTGTCCTATCCAAAAGTCAAGCACTGTCAAGGAAGGATTCACGTACTTTTTTTTCGTGTAGTTATTATAAAGGAACTGTCCAGTCACGCTTGAAATTGTCTAGTTACTTTACAAGCCAACTGGCTAATAACTGGAATGAAGAGTCACGCTTTTTTCATCAAGTTATTATATAGCCCAACTTTATAAATATTCTGGTCAACGCTTCTGTAGAAAAACTAGACAAATTAATTCTTTTAGAATACTGAAAATTTGTTTAATATTAAGATTTACTGTAGTTAATACATTTATTTCATGCAATTAATATAAAATTTCTATTTAGCACCAAAAAATTCAATGAAAAATATTTTTGGAAAATTTCTGTATCCTTTATAATATATACATAATAAATGGAATATAATAAAACATTATAAAATAACATTTAATAATTTTTAATTAATTAGTTGAATTATTATATAAAAATAATGGAAATAGTAAATCATTACATGTAATTTCCTACATTACTTTTTGATTTTTAAATTCAATTAAAAAAAAATTCTAAATTCGAATATCTTAAATATTTACTGTTTTTAAACAACTTTCATTTTTTAATGCACTATTAATAACAATAACACTGAAACAAATATTTTTTATTAGTATAAACAATTATAATCTATATAAACCTTAAAACGATAACGCAATTTCACCGAAAAAATCTTGGGGGGTAACGGGGAGCGAACTCGGGTCCCGCTGGACTAAAGTCGCACCGCTTAACGCACTCAGCCGTTCAACGCAATGGATACTGAGGATTAAGAATCACACATGTTTCAGTTCAGTGCCGTAACTAGAGATTTTAAGCATTGGTATATACTTTTAATATTTTCTATGTAATTAAACATTTTTGGTGTTTTTTTAATTATTATAACTTTTTTGTAATTTAATTTGCAACGTGTTAACAATTAATAAATAAATTTATTACTGTAATTAAATTTTTATTTAATTTCATTAATTTATTATTTATTATAAATTATTATAAATAATTATTAATTAATTTTATTAATTTATTATTTATTATAAATTATTATAAATAATTATTAATTAATTTTATTACCTAAGTTATTATTTATTGTAAATTATTATACACTACCGTCGGGAATTATCGGTACGGCTGCACGCGCAGGGCCCGAAAACATACCAATCTTTAAATCACGATTTTTTTTGAAATACAAATGTCAGAAAATTAATTAATATACCATTCGAAAGATTATTAAATTCAACGATTAATGATACATAACTGAAAATTTTTATAATTCATACAAGGATTGCAGCAATCGACAAAATTGACAAAAAAATGAAAAAAATAAAATTTTTTTAAAAATTATTTCAACCCTTGCATATTCTTTAAAAATTGTAGGAAAAATTTGAAACTTATATAGGTATGATCATTTAAGCCTCATCTTTAATTTAAGACCAAAAGAGTTAAGAAATCTTATTCGGTTCGTGAGATATCTTTCTAAACGTCCGAGCATGTTTTTTGACAAATGCATTGAATTAGTCGATTTTTAACGGTTTTTGGCTGAAAATGCTCGGCCGATTATAATGATATCTCACGAACCAAATAAGATTTTTTAACTCTTTTGGTCTTAAATTAAAGATGAGACTTGAATGATTACACCTGTGTAAGTTTCAAATTTTTCCTACAATTTTTAAAAAATATGCAAAGGTTGAAATAATTTCAAAAAAAAATTTATTTAAAAAAATTTTTTTTTGTAAACTTTGTCGATTGTTACAATCTTTGTATAAATTATAAAAATTTTCAGTTATGTATCATTAATCGTAGAATTTAATAACCTTTCAATTGGTATATTTATTAAATTTCTGACATTTGTATTTACAAAGACATCGTGATTTAAAGATTGGTATGTTTTCGGGCCGCAGCCGTACCGATAATTCCCGACGGTAGTGTAGTAATTTTAAAAATAATATAGAATTCAAAAATTTTTAATTTAAATTTTTTTTCATAAAAATAAAATATGAATTGAAACCATGATGTTGTATGTTAATACCATGATAAAGAATAAGCAGAAATTCAATTATATTTTCAAAAGTAATAAAATTCTTTCCTAAAATTCAATTATTTTAAAAAAATTTCTTTAATTGAATGAGTATTCAATATCTATTTGAATTTTAATAAAATTTTCCAAAAGAATTTAATTATTTAAAAAAATTTTCATAAATAATTCGTTATTTTTAATACAATTTTTATTGAATTCCTCGAAAAATATAATTATTTTTAAAAATTTTATTAAAAGTCGTCAAAAGAATTCAATTATTTAAAAATTTGTTGATAAAATATTTTGAAACGTCAAAATTGAGTAATTTTTAATGGACATATTCTTTTGGAGATCGTTTCCAACATTCAAAATAAATAATTAATTTTTATATTTAAATAATTGAATTCTCGTATAATTTTTTAATAAAAATTGATTTACAAATGAATTTCACACGCAAAAAAAAGGTTGGATAATACATCCAATTTTTATTGGATAGAAGGAAAATAGCTGTTATATCTATGTAAAATCATATATGAACAAACAGCATTGGTTCCAGTGACAATGTTAAATTTATACTTATGATTAGTCATTATATCTATTTAGTTGGATACGGTTTCCAACGAGTTGGATGTAGCAGCCAACTGAAATTTATAAGTCCCGATTCCTATAATGCGCATGCGCTGTCAAGAAGTTGCGACTCGATTCCGACAATTTCGTGCGTAAACGTGAACTGTCAAGACGAAAATACTATAATGGACGAAAACACGATAAATTTTTTGAAAAAAATCGCGCCAACAAACTATGAACATTTAATAACATTGTTAAACGAAAGTGATTAAGTGAAAGTGAAAGTGTCAAGTAATAAAGTAGCAAAATTGAAATCAAAGTTTGTAAAATTCTGTCTTCGCTTTTATAGAGAATCTTATAGATTATGAAACACTATTATCTCTTAAAGAGAATATAATTTTGATAAATTGATTTATTTGTGATGAAGAACAACCGCTCCACGATGAGGAATACCTAACGCGAAAAACATTTTTAGGTTATGTTTGTTAATTTTAAAGTAAAAAAATCATAAAGAGAATTAATTTTCAGTGATAACTAATGATATTTAAATTTTAATTATATCTAAAACATTCAATAAGAATTAAATTAGTAAAATTAAATAAACAAATAATTTTATTAATGTTCATGTGTAAATTTAATTAAATATGTAAAATATAAATGGTTATTTCACTATTAGAAAATAATTGCATTATCCAACTTAAAAGTAGGGATAACAAAAAAAATAGACAGTTCACAAAACAAATTGGCTCCCCTATCCAACAGAATTGGATAGTACATCCAACATCTAAGAATCCAATTAAATTGGTTGTCCTGTCCAACTAAATAGATCGCGCTCCAGACACTATCTAAAATAGCTGGGGTATCCAACACATAGTATACTGTATCCAACTATTTTTCTGCGTGCATTTAAAAATTTTACATTATAACTGAATATTACAAGCAAAACAAATGGATTTGAAAATTCTCAAAGAACTTTTTCAAAAATTATTAAAAATAATTGGTTTAGAGAAGAATAATTTTAGTTAAAAATTCTAGAAAATAATAATAATTGAATGGATGAAAATAATTTTGTTACAGTAACAATACTGTTATATGTAATATAAAATAATGATTTGATCACATTTTCATGTTTTTTAAAAATATTCTTATAACTTGTTGAATGTCAAAAAGGTCTAAATTTGAAATTTTTGAAAATGTTAATTCTGATGGAAAAATAATAATAATTAGAGGTGTGCAAGAAGCTCGAAGCTCGATCGAGCTTTTTCGAGCTTCTAATGTTTAAAGCCGAGCCGAGCTGTGTATAAAGCTCGAATAATTTCGAGTACACGATTTTTTTCGAGTACTCGAAAAAATTCGTGTACTTATTTACTTTATTGACTTAGTAGTTCGCATAAATTTGAAATTTTCTACTTATTAATATTTTTTTTTAGTAATTTAAAAGCTCGAATCCATTCGAGTACTCGATTTAACTCGAGTACTCAAAATATACATCGAGTCGGCTCGGCTCAAAAAAATTTCGGCTCGGCTCGGCCATTCAAACTTTTTGCACACCTCTAATAATAATTAAATATTTATTTAAAAAATAGGTTATTGATGTTTTCGAATAATTTTACAATTAAAGAAATTTGTAAATAAATGTAACAGAACATTTCTTTGAGTAAAAGTTTTCCTTTATTTTTTAAAAATTCAAGAATTGTCAATTTAATTTTCTATTAAAATTTGCAATTGATAAATAGAATTTATAAACATTTTTTTCCTTTATTTTTAAAAAACTTTGAATTTTATCAAAACAATTGAAATTAAGAAATTGTATAAATTGATGCAAATTATTTCCTTATGAAAATTGAGAATTTTCTACAAAAATATGAAGAAACGGGAATATCTAATGTTTTTCTTCCCAAAAGAAAAAAATGAGATTGTAAACAATATTGTTATTGAGAAATAAAAATTATGCATAAAATGGGTATACTTCCTACTTGTTAATCAAAATTTTTTAACAATTAACAATTTTCTAGTATTTTTTATAAATAAGAAGGAGAATAATTTGCATAACAATTTAGATCAGTCAAACGAAATTTGTTATAGAAAAAAACATAGGTGTAACAAACAAAATGGGTATATTTTTTATTTACTAATCATAATGTTTAATAAATTTTCTAATTTGTAATATTATTTTACTATAAATCATGAAAAAAAACCTACATATTTTCGATTTGTCAAACAATATTTTTTAAAGAAAAAAATGCAAAAGCATACACAAAAACTAACTTCAAACTGTGGACAAAATGAATAAATGAAAGAATACGGAGATTAATATACACGGAGAGACCGAGATTACTAATTTTTGTATAAAATCACACTAGAATTTACTATATTCACATTGCAACCACCGGAAATAAGGGGACTTTTTGTATTTTTTACTATTTTCTACACTAAGTCACTAATCCCGACAAATGTTCACCAAATTAGCAAAGTTTCTTACTATTTCGTCCAATAGTTCCAAACAACTGTAGTAAAACTCAGAAACATTGTGTACGTAAAATTACTATAGTCGTTGTAAATGCAGAAAGAAAGAGTGAAAGGAAAAAATACGGATTTTTGTCGCCGGTTTCCCGTCAATTCTTGACTAGTGGAGGTAAACTGGAAGGATTTTTACATACACAGACACACACACTCACACACTTATATATTTGTTGTTGGATAAATATTTGAAGACACACACATGTTTATTTCACTTATATGTATAGACGCGGTTAATTAATACACTAATACACAACTGCACGCACGACAACGAATTTCACTGAAAGTATACATCTTTGTTTCCTTATATATTGAATGATGAAAATTTACAGCACTTACGAGAAAGCAGTTTACTTTTAACAACTTATTATAAGACATACTTCTTGGGACAGGAATAAATGCAAAATTTATTAATTTATAATGGTCAATTTCTGAGATACCGAACGACCTACGTTTCACTTTATATTTAATTATTGTAGATAATATCCAAATTTATTTTACATACGCGAAACATAGTCACTGTCAATGATCGGAAGGCATCGGCTCATTTACGGAGATTGACGAGGTTAGCAACCAATAGAAATACAGGCGCCATATGACTGCACTCGCTAGCCACACTTGCTCACCAAAAATTACTACAGTGGATAGAAGATTTTAGTGGAAAATGTTTTCATTTGTCAGATTTTGTCTAATTAAATTAGAGAAAACTATAATCAATTTTCGCTACATTTACAACTCTTACACAAAATATTAAAACTTGCTATTTCAATGTAGCAAATTTATCTATTTCTTTTGTAAATTTATCTAATTCTGTAGTACATTATGCTAAAAGTCCCCTTATTTCCGGTCATTGCAACCGTTTTTAGTAATTTTTACGAATGTGGGTCTCTCCGTGTACACTGAGAAAACTGGAGGATTGGACTAAACATCTGGAGGGACAAATCGTTCATATTTGAGAGTTAGCTATTGAATAACAATCTAAATGGTCAAATACACCATTGACAGTTATTCGTGCCATTTCTCTTGGAGGGAAAATGAGTTTATAACAGAGGGACAAATTAACCATCTTGAGAAATCCCTTCCTTATCCGGCGCGAAATGAATAAATATGGCAAACCTAACCCCTAAATTAAATACATAAAATGTCAGAAAAATAATTTCGCGCGCATCAGATCCATGGATATACAAGTAGATTTCCATTATCAATTCAAAATTTATTTTAGAAGGACTATTCAACTCTCTTCATAAGCAAAGGAAACATACACTTTTTGAACCTCTGAATTTGACTTTCTAGTTTTCTCAGTGTAGTTAATAATTAATTAATTATTTTTGTTCAGAAAGGTTGTCTTTTCTTGTTCTTGTTAAATTTGTTTCCAAAAATTTCTCATCAATACTGGTTTAAAATGAAACAAGTAAGGCATAATATTAATAAAAATGAATGTTGAAAAAATCTTCGCATTTAAGAAATTAAGAACCTAAAATATTTTCTTAATTTGAAAAATTTTACCAAGTTTGTTGCAAGCTAGCAACAAACTTGCAAGAAATTTGTAGCTTTCTATGGATGGGACATTTCAAGCTTGCTGCAGGATTACATGCTATCTGGGTAGTTTCTGAATATAGTAAAAATTACTTTACATTTCCTTTCACAAATTTATTATACTTGTTTCAGAAAAAGTGATAAATATAGTCAATTTCGCCTTAATACATTGAATCCAGAATAGTTTTATTGTAATCGAATTAACTTGCAAGAGAAAAAAAAAATATATAAAATCTTTGGTACAACTCGAGTCTCTCTTGATGACTGCTTTTTTTTATTCTTTCTCCCTCATCTCGTCAGCAGCATCGAGGATCAATTTTTGTGTCTTTTTTTATGAGTTCGCTTTGCTCGAGGCGACGAGTCGTTTTCGTGTGGTATATATATATATATATATATATATATATATATATATATATATATATATATAAGTGTATAGTGTCTTCCTCGGAGCAATCGGCAATCGTTGAGAGAATTTTCTCATTTCTCTCTTTTGCGGATATTCCCGAGGCCATCCAATCGACGTGTCTTAAAGGCTTTTGCAGTCTGTGGGTGAAAGGTTTCCACGAGAATAGCATGTCTAGGTCCCCTGCTTGCGCGATCGCGTGTCCTTCGAAATTTATGGCTCTGAAGAATTGTAAGTTTCTATTTAAGTTTCTGAATAGGAACCGTGGGATTGGCATATATGTATACGTCTGCATACCTATATGTGTTGAGAATAAAAGGTGATAAGAGATTACAGGGCAAAGAAAAACCGTTCATCAATTATTCGGTAGACGTTGTTTTTTTTACTATACAAGAATTTATTTGCCATTTTTTTCCTAGTTGTTACGAGAGCAGCCCACTATAGACTATAGAATCCTAGTCAAAGTAATAAAATTCAAGCATAGTTAAAGTGACCAGGAAAATTAGTCAAATTGACTAGGAGAATAGGGGAGGATGGGGCAAGGATAGTTAGGTAAGACCTTTTTGTATATAGCGGCCAAACTTGAATATGTATCTGCAAACGAAAAGTATTTTTGGAAAGCCTGGTTATTTGGCTATAATTTTGCTGTACATTATTTTACTGTAGACCCAAATCTCTACGAGATACGAATGAAAAAGTAAACAAAAATTTTTAACTATCCCTGCCCCAGCACCGGGGCAAGGATAGTTAAAGAATCCGAATGTTATAAAAAATCAGTAGATTTTAATTTTCTTTATTTTATTCGACTTAGACTATTCAATATTAATATCTGAAGTATTAACAATGTTTTGAACATTTTCTAAATTTTAATTATTGCATTAAAATTCGTCTGAACTTGAATCTCAGTTTTAACCAATTTTCTTCAGACAACTACCAATTTTTTGGTCAATAAGCTTTGTTTTTCG
Source organism: Leptopilina heterotoma (assembly GCF_015476425.1). NCBI lineage: Eukaryota > Metazoa > Arthropoda > Insecta > Hymenoptera > Figitidae > Leptopilina > Leptopilina heterotoma. Next base: position 702,287 of record NW_025111061.1, read on the forward strand.
TATATAATTACGCACTACATATTATGTATATCAGCCTAAAAAGAACAATTAAAGATTTTTTTATAATTTACAGTCGCATTAGCAGGATTGTACCGTGCCATATTAGCTCTAACTATCCTTGCCCCGTGGGGGAAAAGGAGCCCATATTTCAATTTTTCCTAATTTTTTGTGAAACGACGTGAATTTAATTGAAAATAAATACGATATTCTTGTCCAGCAGGAAATTCCACTCCGGAAAACACTTACGTAAATAAATATTCGGAAGCACTAATAAAGAAAACAATATAATAAAACGTGACAAAGATTGCGTTGATATTTTTAAAAAACAGGTGTTTTTTAAAAATAAACTTCTAACTTCGCAAATGGTGGCAGATTGACTTCCAATTTTTACTATCATCTTTTGGTGTTAAGACGCGAAAATATCATGAATGACGCGCTAATTAGAACAAGCCGTTTAAGCAATACAGCCACTAACTATCCTAATCCTAATATTGCCCCATCCTCCCCTAATATTAGATTTACACTGTGTATCATAATTATTTGAAATTGCTAATCAATTTCTTATTATCAAATAAAAGAGAAAAACTAATTAAAATAAAAAAAATTAATTACTGTATTTGAACATATTTATATTTGACTTTGTATTTATATATCTTTTTTTTTTTTTTGCTTAGGGACTTTTGGGAAATCTGCCTACAGATACCTTGGATTCCGCACTCCAAGGTTATGTGGGGTTGGTATGATAAAACAAAAGAAAGTATAAAAAAAATAAATATATAAAATAGTAAATTTAATAAACTGGCGACCTACTGCCAGCCCGACCCACTAAAACCCTTAACCCTTCATTTGAAGCCCTTTACCCTCCCTCGGAACTGTCGTAAGACTTTATTAGCCTTCGAGGGTGGCGCTCCAACTCTGTCGCTAATGCGACTTTCTGCTTTTCTCTGTGGTTCTCCTGCGTTAATAGTTAAAAATTTAAAACTATTTCAATATAAAAGCGAAATTAACAGCACAACAATAATAAAAAAAATTAAAAAATTAAAAAAAAAATGTTTAATTAAGTGTAAAAAGTCAAAAGATAAAATTGTAAACGGATATAAAAAAAATAAAATAAACGCGTATATAATACTGAAAACATAAAACTGTATAAAGACAAATACAAACATAAAACATATTAAAAAAAATGTATAAGGACAAATAAATCACATAAAGAATTAAAATTGTATAAGGACAAATAAATCAAAAAATAAATTAATAAGAAACGAACAAACAAATTTAAAAGCTGTTTAAATTACGCTTTTCTGGCGGCCGTCGAGGTCCTTCCTCGACATAACCGAGATTATGAAGTTCTGATTCCCTACCGATTTTCCTAATCGTAGATTCCTAATTTCAACGTTTCCTAAAAACGAATTTCCTAAATTTGAAATTCCTAAAACAATTTTCCTAAGCGAAAATTCCTAAAGTTATTAAATTTTCCTAATTTCCTAAAAATTTTAATTTAAAAATGAAGTGGAAATAATTTAAAATTAATTACTAAAATTTAGAGAACAATTGTATGTGACAAATTTTCTAGATGTTTCAGAACTGCGTCTGGTTTATAAACTTCGTTCTATCCATATTTTTTTCATACCAATCTCCATTGTTTTTATTTAAAATATAAATTTTTTTATTTTATTTATAAATTACACTTTTAATTTAGACTCGAAATATTAATTTTCATTCAAAATTTTGGAACTTTTGACATTTATATTTGTTGCTATTGAAAAAACAATTCTCAAACGGGATTTTCAGTATTTAAAAGGAACAAAGGATTTAGGTCTTAAATTTATAAGCAGACGAAATGATTTTTTAGCTTATTCAGACGCTAGTTTTGCGAATTGTAAATCCTCTGTTTCAACTTGTGGTTTTGTTATACGACTGTTTGGAGACACAATTGCTTGGAAAGCGAATAAACAAACATATGTTGCGTTATCCACGTGTGAAGCCGAATATGTGGCTATGAGTCAAGCATGTCAGGAAATAATAGCGACAAACAAATCCTTGATGAGAATTTCTAAAGAAAGTTTTCTTTTGGCGACGCTTAGATGCGACAATAAAGCTGCAACAATTTGTGCTAAAACGAATGGTGGAAATAGATTAAGACATATGACGGATGTTCATCAAGACTATGTTAAAGAATGTGTAAAATACGACCGTGTAGTTATTGAATGGGTCTCGACTAAGAGGCAATTAGCAGATATAATGACGAAGCCTCTTAGTTTCGAGGTACATACTCAACTACGAGACAAAATCCTTAACAACGACAGTTTCTAAATCAACAAATTGCTTTACCCTATATGACATTGTTTTCTTTGAATCAAATATTAAACACATTTATGATTTATGCTCTTGATTTATAGTTGAAGGGGTTAACGATTAGAGGTGATTCCATTCTACATCTCCGATTGACGACCGGATGATATTTCACAATGACAGTGCCATTGTTATCCAAAGATGTCTTACCTAAAGTATTCCAGTTTCTCGAAGAAAAATGTGATCTCAATAAACACAGGAATTATTTGAAGTTATATTTTATATCGTTCGACGTTTTATTATCTAATTATTAGTATTTAAGTTTTCTTTCATATAAATAATATTTAACGAGTCAATCTCGGGAGGGAGTATTGAAAATTCATATTTAGTTTCTCGTTTGACTCTAGCCGTTATGAGTAAACGTCCTGTGTGCGTCTGCGCACGCATCTCTTCTTCACTTCGATCCGACGCTTCGACCGTGATAAAAGTTTCTCTCGAGTTCGTCTAAAATATAACGACAGTTTAACGATAAATACTTGTGTTGTTATTTAATATATCCCGTCTAAAACTCCTGTCTGCTAACAGGTTATGGGCCCAGTCAACGGCTTGACTGCGCGGGATATATTTTGACGAATTTTTCCAACGAAACTTTTTTTTCCCATTGCGACCGGCGTGCTTACCGCGTGTGTGGACTGGCTTCGGAAGCCATTGTGATCTAGAACAGTTTCGAATTTTTCAATAGTGAACAAAGAAAAGGGAAGTGTACGCGAATTCGAAACGATTGGTTGAACATGTCGACAATTACGAAAAAGATTGTTAACAGATGGAGACGTGCTCTGGATATGGACGACGAGGATGTCGAAGTGCGGGTGAAGATTGACGATTCGTTTTTAACCGTCATCTTCACGGAAGGTGAAACGATTAGTATGAGTAAGTAGAGTGTCTAAAATCAACGATTGCAACTTTTTTCATCTAATGAGCGACTGTGTATATTCTAAAATAATATGATTTATTTAATTCTACGAAAAAGATTTCTTTTCATTATTAAATAATTGTTTTACGACTGTATCTAAATTTCATAAACGACTTTTTGACTGAAGACAGTTTCGACAGTCGATAAATAGTTTTTCTACTTTATCCATTGTGGTTAGTTAAATAAATCGTTCGCTAGATGACACTCTTTTACTAACCTCATAATTTTTATGATTAAAATAAAAATAAATAAACAAATAAAGTAAACAACGTTCGAACTTAACAAAAATATATTTAATTAAGGGAAAATTTCCTTTTTAAAGATTAATCTAAACGAATGTTTCAACTTCACGATTTGAATGTGCACATATTAAATTAATTTATTCAATTTACTAAAAGATATCTTATTTATAATTATACCAAACTTTGAATATATATTTAGATTATTTAAATAATTGACGTCGTTAAATAAATTGCTTCTATCGAACGATGGACCAGCTGTTTCGACGAAAGTTCTTACCTTGACGAAAAGTTACGATTATTTATTTAAAACGATATGTAACGAATTACTGAGAAATTCAGAGAATTTAATATGACAGGTATACATATTATTTTTATTTTTCTTTATATTCAAGACACAAAATAATATTTCGATCACTTTTTCACTTGTATTTTCTTTTATGATATTTATTATTTTTTTTATTTTCAAAATATTTTCAATTCACGTAACTTATTGTTAGTAAAATTCTTAATGTAATTTTTTAAATCAACTATTTCAAGAAATGAAAATTTATCCCTTACTTTGGGGAAAAAATATTAAAACCTCCGCCTTTTTGCGGGAAATAAAACAAATATAATAATCATCCGCTCTGCAGGAAAAACAAATTGACACTCTGCCGATTTTCGGGAGGAACACTTTATTCTACGCAGCTTTACTGCGGGAGGAACAAATTCGGAGTTCTCGATAATTCCACCTGAAAAATCGGTCACACTCTGGGAATCGACTCAAATTGTTAAAGGTGGGAGAAACTTTTGCACACGGCCCGCCAAACTTTATTGTTACCAAGGAAGCTTTTTGCAAGCTTGCAAATTCCTTGAAAAGTGGGGTGATAGAGTTCAATGTTCTCTATTCTATATTGCCCATGTGTATGTGTATTCTCCTAACCAGTATTTTACCAATACTTTTAAAAGTCTTTTGTAGGTGATAATTTTGAATAAAGTCGACAAATTCCTGAGACAATTCGGATGACTTCTATATTTTTAAAAATGATTTATATTCATAGTTTTTTAAATAATGTATTAGAAATTTTTTGGAAACAAAAAAACTATTAAAGTATCGTTTTTTAAGAATTAGTAATATAAGGTCGATTTTCAGTTGGTCATTGAAGTGTGCGACGTACAATTGTGTTCTCCAGCAATTAGTGCAAAAAATTATCTACTTTTTCTTTTTTTCTCATTGTAAAAGTTATCGTTGTTTACATAAGTTATTCATCGAATTCAATCGGGTAAGTAGCCTTTATTATAGTATCAGACCTAATCTTAAAAAATTTAAAGAGACTTTTATATTGTTCGTAGGTGTTATGACCACGTTATTTCTCGTCAAATTATGCTTGTGGACAGAAGTGGGCCACTGCATTGACGTTCCGTTTCGAAATTTAGTGATTTTGAATAAACTAATAAAGTGGTTCTATGAATTAATTTGTATTTTTTAGCAAGAAAAAGAAACCAAGAAAGGCTAAAAATGAAGTGGAAATAATTTAAAATTAATTACTAAAATTTAGAGAACAATTGTATGTGACAAATTTTCTAGATGTTTCAGAACTGCGTCTGGTTTATAAACTTCGTTCTATCCATATTTTTTTCATACCAATCTCCATTGTTTTTATTTAAAATATAAATTATGCTTGTGGACAGAAGTGGGCCACTGCATTGACGTTCCGTTTCGAAATTTAGTGATTTTGAATAAACTAATAAAGTGGTTCTATGAATTAATTTGTATTTTTTAGCAAGAAAAAAAAACCAAGAAAGGCTAAACCGACTGACTATGAACTCATTGTCTATAACAAATTACTTTATACTATAAATCAAATAAAAATTAATAAAATTTCGAAACGCACTGCTTGTGTTTGGTTTTACAATACCATTTATTGAAAAAATTAATCATTTAACATAAACAATCATAGTGCTTGATCCTTTTATTTATTTGAGATAAAAAACTTAGGTAGCCCACTTCTGTTTACAAAATCATGATATCGCAAATTTCTCTTTTTTTGCAAAAAGATGTTAAAATAAACATGTTAAAATAAACATTTTTTGTGTTTACCTAAAGTTAGGTAACCCCTTTCTCTACAAATCAGGGGCGTAGCCAAAAAAAAGTTTCGGGGCTGGGGGTTTATGGAATTTGATAAAAGGTGTACTCAAAATAAAATTAGAAATTTAGGCTTTAACATATATGTTTTTCCAAAATTTCGAAGGGGGGGTGAACCCCTAAACCCCCCTGGCTACGCCCCTGCTACAAACAAACGCAATAAATGTTTAAAAATGTTAATTTCTGAATAATCTAAAGCATGAAAACCAAAGTGAGACCCACTTCTGTCGGTACTACTCTATATAATAAACTGGATGTTTATGTGAGTTTTAATGCTGCCTGCCCGCGCAGGCAGTATGAAGTTGACCAGTTATGAATATATATTATATTATTTTTAGTTTACTTCAATTTTCATAAATATATTTGTTATTCATATATATTTTTTCCTACAGTTAAACCTTTACAATAAAAAATTTTAATCAATTGATTATTTTTAAAGTTGTCGAAAAATGAATTCTTGAATATTGTAATATTTCATGAAGTTAGTCTTAGTATAATAAGCAAGAAAAAATAGTAAAATTGTTACAAAGAAAGATTTATTAATAAATTTCTAATTGAAATAATTAAATACAAATATAAAAAAATATTTATTGTGCAGTTATATAATATTCCCTACTAAAAATTTCCACGTGAGTACAAAATATAACAAAATTTTTTTAAAGTTTCAGGCTTTTGAACATTTTTTCTAAAAAGAAGCATAAAATATTTTACAAAAAAAGTTAAACGCGCGCGTCAAAACGTGAATTGTTGCCGGTTATCATTATAATAGTAAATGACAAAAGAACAACATATTAATTTTTATTTATTTATTTGATGTGTATACGGGTAAATACCCTTTCTTACAAAAGTACTGGAATATTGCTTAAATTAAAAAATAAAAAACGAAGCAATGACAATAAATAGTAATTAGCAAAAAAGAAAAAATAACAATCTGCGTGAATCAGCTTTAAATCTAGTAAATTTAATTTTGTAGTATTCAACATTATTAGTATACTCATTAGAATCTTCACAATCTTATCAAAAGTGAGTATATAAATAGAGAATAATAATTAAATTAACATCTGTAAATAGAAACAAAAAATGCAAAGTTTGTAAATTGGATCTCAAACCAATAAAATTAAAACAGAAAAATTAAATGTCACTTTCGAAGAAATCAGCTGACCAGGAAAAGAGGGTTCATGTATAGAACCATCACACTCTCACAAAGTAAGTAATATACAGAACACCGTGTGTCTCTGTTTACTAAAAATCAAAACAAAAGAACGAGTGTAATCATTTTGTAGTGGGTCGTTGAGACAGAGTTGGATTTTGCTGTAGCCTTGCGTTTTATTATGTGTGGCTCACCACGTTGATACACCAGCCTAAGATCAGTTTCCCCCTCTCTCAAACGCTCATCCATCGTATCTTTGGTCTTCTTATACTGTCGCACTTGCATCGGTGTCTTATCCCAAGACAAGGATAGAGTCATTGGGACAAAATCCGGTAGAGATTTCTTGCTTAAACGAAGATCCCTATACTTCGTTATAATTTTTCTGACATTCGTATCATCTGTGAATGTTACTCGCAATGGTTGTTACGTGCGGATTTACGTTATTTACGCGCAGGCGTAAAATCCGCGATTTGATTCGATGTTCAATCTTGGTTTAATCCTTTGAAAAGGAAGGCGGAAATATTCAAAATAAAACAAGTTAATTTCCGTTAAAACGGAGGGAAAAACCTCGAAAATAAGAAAGATCAATTAATAATTAATATTAATATCAATTAATTATTAATCCGACTCATTTCACGAGTAAACCCAATACATTTATTATATATTAAAGTCAAACATTACACAAGTCGAAGTTATTCTTAAGGCTATTTTTGGGACTACTCTGAAGTCCGTTACGAAAGAACTCCAAAATAGAACTGAATTCGTGAGGGAGCATTTATCCCTTGGTCCATGGCAGAATCTTTGCGCATGCCCTGTTATAGAGTTTGTAAAGTCTATGAAGTTTTAGAATCACAACACTAACACTGCACTGCACTAATACACGTATAAACATACTCTATGTATTGAAAACATGTATCACAACAAGTGAACATAACCCTTTTGCATTCACACTAATTACACAATTATTAATTATTTACATCATATCTAGTAACAATAAATCTCTTATACTGCACTCATCATATTTAAATATAAACAACAATTATAACGATAACCAATTTGATAATGTATCATAATATAATATTATTATTATATCAATACGTTACAAACATATATACACATATACATACACATACATACACATATACATACATATATATACATATATATATATATATATATATATATATACATACATATACACACATACATACATACACATACATATGTACATATCCTATACCATAATATTACAACAATCAATCAGATAAAGTTTACTAATAATATCATTTTCAAATAATACATTCATGCTGCACTATTAGCAACAATATAATATTGTTGTTAATTGTTCATAACGTTCATATTATACAATTGATAATTAAGTTTCGTCGCATAATGAAAGTCTATGTGTACGTGACTTTTCGAAGCCATTTCTGTGGTCACAAGTATGGTAAACACATGTTGCATTGTCCTATAGAAAAGGACACTTGAGATATTTTTTATATTCTTTTCGAGGGTTTCTCGGTTTTATGACACTAAAGAAACTAGAGATTACATTTTCTTTCGCTATTCTACTTGATTTATGACAATTCTAAGAAATGTTGATTTTCAGATACATATTCGGAATTTGGGAACTATTAAACCGTGAAGTATTATATTTTACAATAGTCAAACTTTCTTGTTTAGTCTCGTCAATATTTGTCTAAAGTCGTGAGAAAATACTAAAATAATTGAGTTTATTAACGAAATGTTATAATTTCGCGCTTCGATAACTCGTAAATCGATATATCGAAAGTTAACGAGCGAGATGGTAGTCGCTCGTAACACCTTCCCCCTTAAAGAGAATTTTCGCAAGAAAATTATAAAAGAAATTTCGCTTGGGTATTTAAAAATTTTTTTGTTTATTTTAAATTTGTCTATAATAACCTAAAATTTATTTTCTGAAACAATCATAACTACAAAAATTGAGATATAATTATTAGATTGATTCTAACTTGTCTTTTAAGTTCAAGAATAGGAGAGAAGATCTAAAAATGAAAGGAAAATTTTCTTTTTATTTTACTGTAAATATTCCATAATTTTTAAAATAATTTCATACAGAACATCAAAAGAAATAATTTTCTTTTCTACTTTTTCACAGTGAAAATTTTTGAGGGGGTAAGAAAGAAGGGAAAAAAGGTGAAAATTGAAAGACATGGTACGAGCAAGTCCCAGTTGCTCGACACCCCCTTCCCCCTTAAAGAGGATGATGAAAAAAAAGAGTCCTGTATTGCAGGTAGTTAGCCTGCTGACACAGAATCGGTTTTATAAAAATGTCACTGACTTAAGAAAATGTCTTCGTTTATACAAATAGTAAAACGGTCATAAAGAAAGGGCTTTTCTTTTTTAAAAATGAAGTTCAAAACTAAGTTTATTTAGCAACCTCTCTTATAGTTATGGAAGCATTTAAAATAACATTGTAAATTTTCTGATTAGGGACCAATACCCACTTTACGTTAAAATACTTTTCACGATTTCGACAAACACCATCCCCATCCTCACCACCCTTGACCTCTAGGCAACACATGCCATGTTCGCAGGTGGTGGATTCGGGTGAATGTAACTATTAGAAAAATGTTCTTATTTTACAAGGAGAATTGAAAGGTTGAAGAGAGAGTTATGAAAATTCCAGTTTCCTATTACAATTCAAATTTTCATTTTGAATGTTTATCAATGCGACGGCCACTCAACCTTATCTGGGAACGAAACCACGAGACGACCCTTTTGAACACTGGCCCTTTTGTTCTCATGTCTTTCCCGACCTCTGTAGCGTGACTCCCGGCTAATGCTATCCACATCACCTTTATTAATTCTAGTAGTGTGATTACTGGCCAGACTCACCACTACCCTGTGACTCCGTGCCGAGGCCGTCCTCATCAACATTCTACCTTTTGTCTCGGTCTCGCGGTCACATATCCCCAGAACCAATAAACCGTCCATTGCATCAAAACCTTAAATTGGTTCGCTAATTTTATTTGACTCCGAGCAATTGCATGGTTCTACCCGGCCTTTCGTCCTTCGTCATGTTTTGTAAAAATAATTAATAAAACACAGGTGTTTTGTTCATAGAACGTGTCACCTCGTGCAAAATAAATCCAAACTAATTAATTTTTCTTTTGTCAAGTCGTTTGTTGTCAATTGGTATACCATGCCAAGTAGAACACACAATTCGCAAGGGTCTCACCGAAATTGCAGGGTGTCCAGTGAATTTTGACTCTAGAATTCTCAGATTTATTTATTAATTTCTAATATTCTAAATATATTAAATTGAGTATTAAAACAATAAAAATTAAAATGAGGATTAAAATAATCGTACCTAATTGAAAAGATTTTAATTTTAGATATATTAAAATTTTAGATAAACTTAAAAACAATTATTTTTCTCAACATTATTCAAACCTTAATGAGAGAACAACTTTCTTATCTCGGTGAAATTGTCTAGATTTAATATAGTTTAAGTTATACATAAAACAGGTATACTTTTAAAATGAAAAAAAAAAATATTCTTTAATTCATATATAACTCAAAATTTGGTGCATAGAAAAGCAAAACATATGTTTGTTTATTTCCTCTGCAAAACTAATTATAATATGTTTATCAAAACTTAAAATGTAGACTGAAACTTAGTTTGATTGCTGATATATGTTTTCTTAAAAATTTGTTGAAGAATATAAGGCTTAGTATAAATGTTCTTAAAATTTTTTTTTTTTTTACAAATTAATGAAACTTTTCAAATTGCATTTATATTTAAAATTTCCGTCAATTTCTAGAATTTTCTGTTGTAAATAAATTCTCACACGTCAGACACCCCGAATTATAAAGATTCAAATCTTCCAAAATGATACCAAAATTGTCAACAACTCTCCCCTCTTCAAAGTACAATTTTCAAATTTTCTTATTGATTTCAATACGTTTAAAAAGAATAAAAATCTTTCTTTAAACTTTCTTTCTTTACTTAAACAGAAGGACTTATTAGATCTCGCGGTAAGGAATATTTTCCCTCGTTCGTGTGTCTCAAGGGTGGAAGATCAAGGATAATTTCTTCATTCTGAAACCCTAAAGGAGGCAGAATTCTCGTGCAAAAATTCCATTCCCAAAATTTCAAATGAAGAAATACCAAAATCCTCGGTATTAATATGAATAAATTGCCTTTCTGCCATATACATGTAATACAACAGACTTTCAAGGTTTCAAAACACCCTTTCTAACACCCATTAAGTGGAAAATAATAACGTTGAAGCGCATTAAAACAAGAGAAAGAGAGATGCCCTTTTTTGTGCAATAATCAGGTTCTTTGCATGTAAAGCAGTGCTTATCTTTTAAAAAGGAAATTGGTATGTACTAAACAAATTTTCATTGATTAGTCAGGTATTTTCGTGACATTAAGGGTTGAATATTTCGGACAAAGTTTTAAAAATTAAATTGACACTTGTAGAGATAGAGAAAACAGCCGTGGAAGTAAAAGAAATTGCGTTGTTGCCTTTAAAATTGTCTGTTTAAAAATATCATAAAACAGTTCAAAAATATGTCTGTCTTTGTCATGTCACGTCATTTTTACATTACAATAAAATTCCATTATTTGCATTAATTTCACCACAATGTACGGAATATTCACAATCATATATTCATTAATATTATTCACAAAATTTTTAATTCATTCACACCATTTGTCTCTTCTAGACTTTACCTTAAATCGATTATATACAATCGTAAAAACAATTAATTCTGACAACTTAAGAAAAATACTAAAAATTTTAATTAATTCAACATTTTAAATACAACAATCTATTATTTAAATTAATAAGAAAGATGTTAATTCACAGAATTAAAAATATTTAGAAAAACTAATTCGAAAATATTGTAGTTACAAAAATGAGAATTAGTGTCATTTTATATTATTAAAATATTTTAAAGTACTTCGTATTATACAACAATTGACTAAATAAAAATGTAAACATAAAAATATATAAAATATTTCTTAATTTATAAGTATTCTAATTATTCAAAATTGAAAATAAACCATTTTTATCATTTTAAAAATATCAATATTAAATTTTCTATATCTTAAATAATTTGACAATTAAATATTTAATAAAAACAATAATTATTGCCTAATTAGTTTGACTATATACTAACTATATCAAATTTTTAACTAACACAACACATTTAATTTAGACTCAACAAAACAATAATATATTAATTATTATAAAATACATATGTCAATTATGAAATACTCAATTATCACAAAAATAAAAATGCATCTAAATAATTTATTAAATAGCAAAAATAAGAAAACTAATTGTTTCACACGGAAATTTTAAAACTTTCCAAAAAATTTCTTAATTATACCTTTAAATAGTGTAAAAATCATAACCTCAGAAGAGACAAATTATAATCTATAATTTCATAATCATACGCTAATCATACCTTTATTTTATTATTCCAAAACACTACGTTTCACGCACTTCACAACGAAATGATCACAATTTCAAAATTTGAAATTCTTTCGCGCACACACTTTTCCACTATATTCTTCTTACTTTTGGAAACAATATTCTTCTTGTAGTTGGTTGACCTTGCAGAAGTCCGCTCAAAAAATATTGAAAATCCTATTCATTGGTTCAGGAAAAATCAGGTATCAGCATCTCTTCGAAGTACAGAACTCAGGAAAGCAGGATAACAGGATACTCCCAGTTGAATAAAGTTTTTTAAAATTTATTTTTATTATTAAAATTGACACTCGTTCGACGTCCTAATACAGCAACAATATTTAATCCAGCACAACAATTTGAATTTGTAGTTTGGTTCTCCAGATGAATTCCATGATGTCCAAAGTAAAAAGATTGAATATTTCACTTCCATTTATATCACTGATTAATTCATTAGTCTCAAATTTTTCTCGAAATGTTCATGGTACACAAAAAATGTTAATATTTACACTGTTTTATATAGTTTATTTTATGAAATTCCTTAAAATTTTAACACTGTTAGATTTACAACCCGTAATATTTGTTATTTTCACTATTGTTCTTTAAAGTTCAAATTCACATAAAATTTCGAATAAAAGTCACAAAATTTGCAAAAATTTAAATTTTTCCGCACCAAGATCCCGACGTTGAGCCCCCAATTTGTTACGTGCGGATTTACGTTATTTACGCGCAGGCGTAAAATCCGCGATTTGATTCGATGTTCAATCTTGGTTTAATCCTTTGAAAAGGAAGGCGGAAATATTCAAAATAAAACAAGTTAATTTCCGTTAAAACGGAGGGAAAAACCTCGAAAATAAGAAAGATCAATTAATAATTAATATTAATATCAATTAATTATTAATCCGACTCATTTCACGAGTAAACCCAATACATTTATTATATATTAAAGTCAAACATTACACAAGTCGAAGTTATTCTTAAGGCTATTTTTGGGACTACTCTGAAGTCCGTTACGAAAGAACTCCAAAATAGAACTGAATTCGTGAGGGAGCATTTATCCCTTGGTCCATGGCAGAATCTTTGCGCATGCCCTGTTATAGAGTTTGTAAAGTCTATGAAGTTTTTAGAATCACAACACTAACACTGCACTGCACTAATACACGTATAAACATACTCTATGTATTGAAAACATGTATCACAACAAGTGAACATAACCCTTTTGCATTCACACTAATTACACAATTATTAATTATTTACATCATATCTAGTAACAATAAATCTCTTATACTGCACTCATCATATTTAAATATAAACAACAATTATAACGATAACCAATTTGATAATGTATCATAATATAATATTATTATTATATCAATACGTTACAAACATATATACACATATACATACACATACATACACATATACATACATATATATACATATATATATATATATATATATATACATACATATACACACATACATACATACACATACATATGTACATATCCTATACCATAATATTACAACAATCAATCAGATAAAGTTTACTAATAATATCATTTTCAAATAATACATTCATGCTGCACTATTAGCAACAATATAATATTGTTGTTAATTGTTCATAACGTTCATATTATACAATTGATAATTAAGTTTCGTCGCATAATGAAAGTCTATGTGTACGTGACTTTTCGAAGCCATTTCTGTGGTCACAAGTATGGTAAACACATGTTGCATTGTCCTATAGAAAAGGACACTTGAGATATTTTTTATATTCTTTTCGAGGGTTTCTCGGTTTTATGACACTAAAGAAACTAGAGATTACATTTTCTTTCGCTATTCTACTTGATTTATGACAATTCTAAGAAATGTTGATTTTCAGATACATATTCGGAATTTGGGAACTATTAAACCGTGAAGTATTATATTTTACAATAGTCAAACTTTCTTGTTTAGTCTCGTCAATATTTGTCTAAAGTCGTGAGAAAATACTAAAATAATTGAGTTTATTAACGAAATGTTATAATTTCGCGCTTCGATAACTCGTAAATCGATATATCGAAAGTTAACGAGCGAGATGGTAGTCGCTCGTAACATGGTCGTGGTTGTGGAGACATCTGTTGATACTTGCCAATACGATTTAAGGAACGAGTTGGCAGAATATTATCAGGAGATAATGCACTTAAAAATTTTAAAATAAAAACAGAATCATGATCGGAATCATTATTGTTTGAACTAGCTTCAGTAAGATTAAAAAATAAAACATTAAATTTGCGATAATTTCGATCATTCAATTCATGAATACATTCCCCCATGATTTGTTCAGATGAATTTTCTAATCGAGAATTAAGAGATGCGATGCGATGCAGTATATACACTAGGGTGGTCCAAAAATACATGGGAAAAAAGTAAAATCGTAATTTTAATGCTCTCACCCCCTAGAATTATTCTATATGGAGAAAAAAAATACCCCTATTTTTTTTGAAAATAAAAAAATATTTAGAGGTCGCTCAAAGAGCTCAAACTTTCCCATGTAAAATGCATGGGGAAAAAACACTTTTTCGTAGAATTTGTATAGAATTTTTGAAAATCAATATTTTTTATTCAGCAAACTCTGTTTCTCTTCAGAAGACTTTAAAGAATAGTGCTAAATTGTTTACTTAATCATTTTTTTTAATTAACTATTTTTCATAGTGCCCCAAAAAAACCCCATAAATTTCCAAATTATAAAAAATCGTTAAAAAATATTTTTTACTATTTTTATCAAAGTTTTTTTCTAGATTATGAATAAATAACACAAATATTGATTTTTAAACATTATTCCATGTAATTGCTAATTTGTTTAAACAAATTATTTTTGTTTAATTTTATCTTTTTAGCAAATTGAGCTACAGAGTTGCGATTTTTTCTGAATTTTGCAACTTTTCAAACCGAATGTAACCATTTACTAACAGTAAACTAAGAATCATAATTTGACCAATTGTTTAAACACATTACTATTGTTTAACTTCCACTTTTTATCAAATTGAGCTGCAGAGTCGCAATTTTTTTCTCAATTTTGCATTTTTCCAAGCCAAATGTAACTAGTTACTAACAACAATCTAAGAATTACAATTTTACCAATTGTTTAAACAAATTGTTACTTTAAATTTGAAGCTATCACAGTAGTAATTTCAACGATGTAAATAAAAATGTTGGTACTTAACATTTTTATAATAATAAATTTCTTGTTCACAATTTTTACTTGATAATTAAGTCTTACATTAAATATCACCTCACAAAAAAATAAAATGTACAATTCAGAAAAAGTTGCAACTCTGTAGCTCAATTTGATAAAAAGTGGAAGTTAAACAATAGTAATGTGTTTAAACAATTGGTCAAATTATGATTCTTAGTTAGTTGATAGTGACTGGTTACCTTCGGCCTGAAAAGTTGCAAAATTGAGAAAAAATCGCAACTCTGTAGCTCAATTTGCTAAAAAGATAAAATTAAACAAAAATAATTTGTTTAAACAAATTAGCAATTACATGGAATAATGTTTAAAAATCAATATTTGTGTTATTTATTCATAATCTAGGAAAAAACTTTGATAAAAATAGTAAAAAATATTTTTTAACGATTTTTTTATAATTTGGAAATTTATGGGGTTTTTTTGGGGCACTATGAAAAATAGTTAATTTAAAAAAATGATTAAATAAACAATTTAGCACTATTCTTTAAAGTCTTCTGAAAAGAAACAGAGTTTGCTGAATGAAAAATATTGATTTTTAAGGATTCTATACAAATTCTACGAAAAACTGTTTTTCCCCATGCATTTTACATGAAATTTTGGTACTTAACATTTTTATAATAATAAATTTCTTGTTCACAATTTTTGAGCGACCTCTAAATATTTTTTTTATTTAAAAAAAAAATAGGGGTATTTTTTTTCTCCGTATAGAACAATCATAGGGCCAAACACTGAACCCTGCGGTACACCAGATGTGGCCAAAAAATGTTTTGAAAGAGTTTGAGCAACACGAACTGTAAGAGATCTATTTGATAAATAAGATTTAATTAAGGAAAGTAGGTTTCCATAGAATCCCATATGAGCTAATTTGGTCACAAGAATAAAATGGTCCACCTTATCAAACGCTTTAGAAAAATCTGTATACACTGCGTCAATTTGC
Source organism: Leptopilina heterotoma (assembly GCF_015476425.1). NCBI lineage: Eukaryota > Metazoa > Arthropoda > Insecta > Hymenoptera > Figitidae > Leptopilina > Leptopilina heterotoma. The sequence continues at coordinate 718,706 of NW_025111061.1, forward strand.
GATCCATTTTCTATGTTATTAATAATGAAATCAGAAAAAATAGCTAAATTAGTATTAACAGATTTTGCCGTGACCAAACCGTGCTGCTCAGGAATAATAATATTGTAAGTTGCCGCAGAAATGACTTCGGATAGTAAACTTTCAAACATTTTAGCAAAAACATTTGAAATAGTGATTGGCCGATAATCGAATTTAGACATGCCTGGTGTATCATAAACCGAGGGGTATTTCACTTCCGAATCATGCAGGTATAATGTTTAAAATCATACGAATAAAGAATTATTTCTGAAATGACAGTAATTAAACAGTGTGCGAATAGTGTCAATAGTTCGAGTTAACGTAATGAATTCTGAAATGACAGTAATTAAGCAGTGTGCAAAAAGTATTAATAGTGCGAGTTAACGCAAATAGTGTAGTATTAATATTACTGGAGTATTAAATACTGTAGTCTAACGTCCTTGTAGAGCAGGCTGATTCGGAAGTGAAAACTCTTCGTCATAAACGGAACTGAAATAATTTGCAAATAAATCAGCTATATCCTTAGAATTTTCAGCGACTTCAAAGTTAAAATGCATAATATCAGGTAGACCACTTTTACCCTTACGTCTAGAATTAACAAAGTTCCAGAATTTTTTAGGATTTTCCAATATGGTATTTTCTGTTTTTAAAATATAATCTTTGTAACATTTTGTAGATAACAATTTACACTGTGACCTTAAATAAGAAAATTGAATATAATCCAAATGAGAATGACTATCTTTATAAACCAAATGTGCTAATTTTTTTTCTTAATTAGTTGTTTTAATTCACTAGTAAACCATATTGGATAAGTTGAAGGTGAAAATGACTTAACTGGTACATACATGTTAAGCGCTGTGTATAAATATTCATAAAAAATCTCTGTTGCACAATTAATATCACCATGGTCAAAAAATATAGATTTCCAATCAACAAAGTTCAAATAATCACAGATACCAGCAATATAACAATTTTTAAAATCCATTTTGGATATATTAATAAGAGATAAACAACAATCATTATTACTTTTAGTTACCCAGTAAGAAATTGCCAATAGACTTTAATCGGTCCAATATTGGTTGCCGTGCTGGGCGCCGATTGACTCCCAATATTGGACCAATATGGGCTGATGCTTGGGATGTAACGGGTTCGCCAAGCATCGGTTGTTAATATTGGTCCAATATTGGCCGAATATTGGCAACCAAGAGAAAAAAATTTTTTAAATAAATTTTTTTAATTAAATAATAATAATAAAAATTTAATGTTTATAATTTTTGTTTAATATATTTATTTATTTATTTTTAATAATTCATGTAAATAATAAATAATTTATTATTTATAAATTATAATTATTAAAAAATGCAGCTGTTAGGAAATAGCATTCTGCGTCATTAAATAGATTCGCAGATGATAGGCAAGAGATATCCGCGTCATTAAACAGATTCGCAGATATACTCTGGTCTCGCGACGAATCTCTCGATACTTATATACACTGGAGTCGCCGTGTCAGTTGCGAGAACGGTTACAGCGTCCCTCTAGCGGCAGAGATAAGAATTTTCTCGTAAACTGCTAAATCGCTTTACCGACGGCCTTATTATACCCGCAGTTTACGTGACAATTCTTATCTCTGCCGAAAGAGGGACGCTGTAACCGTTCTCGCAACTGACACGGCGACTCCAGTGTATATAAGTATCGAGAGATTCGTCGCGAGACCAGAGTATATCTGCGAATCTGTTTAATGACGCGGATATCTCTTGCCTATCATCTGCGAATCTATTTAATGACGCGGATATCTCTAGCCTATCATTGATTTTTCAATGATAGAATTTTTTTGCAGAATGCTATTTCCTAATAGTTGCTGCATTTTTAAATAATTATAATTTATAAATAATAAATTATTTATTATTTACATGAATTATTAAAAATAAATAATTAAACAAATAAATATATTAAACAAAAATTATAAACATTAATTTTTTATTATTATTATTTAATTTAAAACATTTATTTAAAAAAAATTTTTTCTCTTGGTTGCCAATATTCGGCCAATATTGGACCAATATTAACAACCGATGCTTGGCGAACCCGTTACATCCCAAGCATCAGCCCATATTGGTCCAATATTGGGAGCCTTTATTGGATCGATGATTGGTCTCTTGGCTCCCAATATTGGACCGATATTGGACCAGCAAGAAATTTCTCACTGGGTAATTTCAATGTCAAAAATAATGGTGGATGATATTTATCAATTGGTAGAATCTGTAGGATAAGAAAACTTCAAAGTATAATCAGTAAAATTACAAAAAATCAAATCCAATAAAGAACCATAATGATTTGGAAAAAAATTAATTTGACGTAAATCAATAAAATTTAAAGTGTCACAAAAAAGAGAAGAAATATTAATATGTGTGCGCAAGGATCCAGGCCTTGCTTCACAAATTGGTTCATTATTGCTGTTATTATTCCATTTGATATAGGGTAAGTTAAAATCACCAAGAATGCATAAATCACAAGAGGGGAATCGTTCATAGACATCCTCTACACATCTACACACTTCACTATACAATTCTAATGAATCATTTGGTGGAATATAAAATACACCGATGACATAAACCAGGGAACAAGCCTGAATTCAAGCCTGAATTAATGCGTTTCAACGGAAATTCATTTCTCGGGGGTTTTCGGGGTCGCTGATTACGAATCTGATGACAGATTTTCAAAATTCAAAATGGCGGATCCAACATGGTGGACGAGATGAATTTAAGTTGGAAAAAAATTATTTTTTGATTTTTTGCTTTTAAAAACGTTGCGAACTTCTGCTTTATATAATTTTACAATTAAACAAATTCGTAAATAATAGAACATTTTTTTGTGTATCCAATAATTTTTAGAGTGAATCAGAATATTCTTTAGGGTCAGGGAAAAATGTCGATATTCCCGTGTAGAAAAATCTTCTGGCGCTGGCCTGAGTTAGACCAGACCGTCTATTTTCCAGTCTAGTGGCTGGCCTAAAACTCTGGTTTGTGGCTGGCCAAAAGTGTAACGCTAGAAACGGTCAGCCCCTGAATAGACAGGCGGCTAACCAGGCGCTAGCCAACCGCAAAATAGATATTGAATGCTTTCTAAATATAATAAAGCAGCCCTCCAACATCGTTTATTAAACGAAACAAATGAGAAATTTATTTAAATTTAATGTTAATATATAATAAAAAAAATTAATTTGTATTTGCAAACAAGTAATAATCATCAACTTTTAACTTTCAATCAAATTAATGTTTACGAAACAGAATAAACGCAAACCTATAACTAAATAATATTTGACATTGCGGGGAATCGAACCTACGACCTACAGACTTCCAGCCTAACACTCTAACCACTACTCTATCGAAGCTACAAGAAAATAAATTTTAATTTTCAACACCTTTTACACTTACAATTAATAAATAGTGTTTAACTGTGTAATCACGAAACTACTGCAAGTTTCGTGTTATGGTACATAAAAAAAATAACAAAACTTGTTATGAACTACATCATAGTAAATTTACCGTAAATGACCTAATAAATTTCCATAAATTACCTCCAAAATATCCATAAATTACCATAAATTACCGACGTTAAATTTTTTAGTTCTCCTTTGAGTTTAACATAGTTTTATAAATTATCGCAAAAATTTCCATAAATTACCATAAATTAGCGACGTTAAATTTTTTAGTTCTCGTTTGTGTTTTACATAGTTTTATAAATTATCTTAAAAATTTCCATAATTTACCGTGGAAATTTCCATAAATTACCGACGTTAAATTTTTTAGTTCTCGTTTGTGATTTACATAGTTTTATAAATTATCGTCAAAATGTTTATAAATTACCGCGAAAATTTCCATAAATGACTATCCAGTTTTCTCAGTGTGAAATCCTAAATTTTAATGATAATTTTTGCTTTACATATTTTTATGAATTATCGCGAAAATTACTAGAAATTTCCATAAATTACCGCGAAAATTTCCATGAATTGCTAAAATAAAAATTTTTAATTGTAATTTATGTGGAGCATATTTTTATGATTTATTGCGAAAATTTCTATAAATTACCGCAAAATTTTTATAGTTGTTTACAACAAATTTAATTCATTTTTCAGTAATAATTCTGCGAGGAACCTCCTGGTTCCAGTGGCGGATCCAGACAAGGCTTCTGGGGAGGGCCAAGCATTCCAAAAAAGGTTTTTGGGGGGGGCCATCCATTGAAAAAATTAAATCAATGTAGTGTTATCTCTTTCTATCTCATAGGAATACATTACTCTTGGGGGGGCAAGCACCTGTGGCCCCCCCTGGATCCGCCACTGTCTGGTTCCCTTAGTAAACATAAATTAAAAATTCAACGGGATTCTCTTTATACAGGTTTTTTTCTAGACAACAAACCTCAAAAACTATTTTTTGAATGTTTTACAACTTTTTATACCTACACATTGATCTTAAAAAGTCGAAAAATGTAGTGTTTTTGGACAATCTTCTCCCGTAGAAAAATATGATGTGGAAGAAATGTTAAATTTTAGAGATTTGTTGTCTAATTTTTTAGATAAAGAATTAGATGGTTTTTGATATCTTAAAATCGGTTCAGTAGATTTCGAGAAAAGTATCTGGCTACACAGAAAAAAACCCGACTCACTTTTGTTGCAACGCATTTGGAAGTCGGTCTCAAAATTCAAACATTTTTAGAGGAAAATAAATAACAATTAAGTAAAATATTATATATTTCTTCATATAAACAAAACTACTCAATTATAAAAAACATTAAAAATATTACTTTAAACATATTAACCAATGGGAAATGGCCATTAGTCTACCATTGGTGCATTAATGGCCCAATATTGGAAGCCATTGGTTTTCTCTAGGTTTATTATTGGCACCCAATAATGGACCAATAATTGGAAAATCGTGGGATGTCCACGCCGATGCCAATAATTGGCAACCATTATTGGCACATTATTGGCTGCCATTAAAAAACCAATAATAAAAAAAAATTTTTTATTAAATTTTATTAAATAATAAATTTATTTATTTAATAATTATTTTATTTATTATTATTATTATTTATTATTATTAAAATTATTAATTTTTTTAATTAATTATTTTATAGAAATGGTTATTATTTTCTATCACATCGAAATGTGAATAACCCTTTCGTTCAGAGTCTAAAAATTATTTACCTCACATCCATCAGTGCAAAAATAGGAGAGGACGGGCAGAATAAAATTCCACAAAAATTCGTGAGAATGCTGCCTACTTATATACTTTTCAAGTTTCATGTTAGTTGCGAGAGAGTTTGAAACAACACCTCCTATGGAGCGTTGACCGAACTACATACAATTACTTACCGACGCTGCAGAAATTATCATGTAGTTCGCTCAACGCTCCGTAGGAGGTGTTGTTTCAAACTCTCTCGCAACTAACATGAAACTTGAAAAGTATATAAGGAGGCAGCATTCTCAAGAATATTTGTGGAATTTTATTCTGCCCGTCCTCTCCTATTTCGATGTGATAGAAAATAATAACCATTTCTATAAAATAATTAATTAAAAAAATTAATATTTTTAATAATAATAATATATAATAATAATAATAATAATAATAATAATAATAGATAAAATAATTATTAAATAAATAAATTTATTATTTAATAAAATTTAATAAAATTTTTTTTTATTATTGGTTTTTTAATGGCAGCCAATAATGTGCCAATAATGGTTTGCCAATTATTGGCATCGGCGTGGACATCCCACGATTTTACCATTAGTGGTCCATTATTGGGTGCCAATAATGAAACAATAATGGAATGGTGGCTCCCATTATTGGGCCATTAATGCGCCAATGGTTTTTTTCCCATTGGGTATATATGATTTTTATACATGCACTCAGAAATAAGTTTATTCGAAACAACCAACTGAAAAACTTCACAAAAACTTATTAGAAATATTCTTCTCACTGGTACAAATTAAATATGCGCAGTAAGTCTTACAATGTACAATGGATTTATTTAACCGACACTTATAATTTTGTTTCTTCAATTTACTGATTTAACTAATGAATTTGATGCGAACGCGGACTGTAAATAAGTGAGATCGCCATTTTTAAATTCACACATGTACTTTTTGAGACAAACAAATATTTTTGTTTGACTCAAATAAAATGATTTGGTTGAATCAAATAAATTTGTGTGTTGTGTCGAACAAATTGTATTTAACTAAACAATATTCTCTATTCAAAACACAAATTTGGTTAAATGAAACAAACAACTTCAAAATGAACAAAAAGTTTTGAACGTTCAAATGAACGAAATATTTTTTGTTAAAAATATTTTCATAGATTATTGATTACAATTCAAATTAAAAACTCAAATTTTACATTTAGAAACATTATAATTAATAGTGCTTAATAGTGACGCAAAATTATAGTAATAAGAATTTAATTTGAAGAAGAAATAAATAAATTTCGTTCATTTGAACGTTCAAAACTTTAACCTCCTACTTCAAATAAAAAATTTCTTTAGAATAACCAAACATATTTTACGTATTTATTAAAATAAACCAAATTTTTATTTAAATCAACAAAATTGTCTTATCGTGACAAATAAAATAGGTTAATTAAGGGGTTACACCACTTTGAAATTTTCAAAAAATTGAAAAAAAAATTTGTTGCGTAAAATACTCCTTATGGTCACCAAAATGATATGTCATTAGTTATATATCGATATCTCAAGTAAAAAGACAATTTTAGAACTGTTCAACCAGGGTCGCGCGCCAACGTTTACATTGCACGGAAAAACCTTTAAGAAGTCTGCTCACCCGAAACTTATGCGTCAGCGCCACCACTAAACTTGTTCATCTGCACTCCCAAACTGGGTGATCAACGTACCCAGTTGTAATTTTCTAAACTTTTTGAGAAGTTTGTCTATCGAAAACGGTAATGCTACGCACCCAGTGGCGGGCGATCAGACTTTCCATGCAGTGAGAAGCGAAATTTTGTGACAGTGGGAAGACAGACTTCTCAAAGGTTTTTCCGTGTGTAATGAAAACTTTAAACGCGTTTTTCTCAAAACTGTATTTTAAAAATCAGTGGACACTCTGGATGCCACAAATTTCAATCGATCCTCTTAGTTATTTTTTTATTTTGTTTGTGATATAATTATCTAGCGAAATACGTACGGATTTTTCGAAATATTAATATTTAAATTTTCTAGACAACTTTAAATATTGAAATTTAGACAAAAATATGGACTTTTTCCTTCAAATCGATGCCATTTTGCGAAAAATAATTTTTTTTTTAAACGGATACGTATTTCGCTAGATTTTGAGCTACAGAAACTAAAGCAATTTTACTTTTTGGTCTAGCTTAATTCTGGACCGAGTTATAGTGTCCACCGTATGGCGATACATTTTTAAAGCACTTTAACATATCATCTGTCAAACCGACAATTTAAAAAAAAAGAAATTTATATATATTTTTTTGTAGTTCAAGAGTAGTACAATACCCTACTGTAATTTAATTTTCCTAAAAAAATTTCTATTCTTTAATAAAAATTGTTGAAAAAGCTTATGTTTTGAACGGGTCAAAGTGGTGTAACCCCTTAAACAGTTTGTTTAAGTGAAATAAACTTTTTCTCTGAGTGTACTCCAATGGATTCGAGCTTTTAAATTACTAAAAAACTATTAATAAGTAGAAAATTTCGAATTTATGCGAAGATTATATGAATTTTCTCTAGAACTCGAATTTACTCATGAGCTCGAAAAAATTCGAATACTCGAAATATACGAGTGCTCGAAAAATTCGATTACTCGAATTTTTTCGAGCTTTTTACACAGCTCGGCTCGGCTTGAAAAAGATCGATCGAGCTTCGAGCTTTTTGCACACCTCCAATAATTAACCGCTCGTAGTGTAGATTCGAAATTACAGTCATATCATAACTTCCTAGTTTCCACCAAACACATCTAGTGCCTCTAGTGACAGATCCAAGAACTCTGCAAAACTATCATTTTTTGTTTCAAAATACAAAAAAAGAGAAAAATGATAAAAGAATAGGAAAAAAGTTTGTTAAATAACCAAATTGAGAAGCTTAATTTTATATCGGACTCTGAATGACTAAAATAACTAAGAAACTATTGAATACTCAATTTAAATAATAGTTAGTTCTGTAATAATTGATGAATTTGTAATGGATACATGTTACCAAAGAATGCGAGTAATTGTCACCTGTCACACATATTCTTATCTAAGATATGGCTATCATATTCATGCTACTTGCTCGCAATTTCCTCAACGCTTGGGCCATGGTCTCGAGTACAATACAAATACGTTGAATATTCATGAATCTCTCCCCCCTCCCCTCCTTCCATCTTGTACGTACGTCCTCAAATTAGGTTTCACCGGGTTTCTCGAGTCCTGTTTTCTGGCACTCGAAGCACTCTCGGCTTTCGAGAGTTACACTCTACTATATATATATATATATATATATATATATATATATATATTGTATATATATGTTTATAGAACATGAAGCCTCGGCCACACGCGTCACTCATAGATTGGCACCAGGCGCACAATATTTTGGTTGCAATGTGAAAAATTAAAAAAAAAAGATTTCAAATAAATTACCAAACAATCTATTTTTCTATAAGAAGCTGAGAGCCAAATTTTTTTTAGAAATTAACAAATGATTCTAGTCAGAATTTCTAGATAACTAAAATGATTTATTTTGCAACTTCTATAGGTTTCAGAGAGCAATACTGGTCTGAAGAGAGTATATATATTTCAGAGTAAATTAAAAAAAGAATGACCTAGTAACATTTTTTTTGTAGATATTATACAAAAAAATGTAAAATAAAACACTAAAATTTTGCTAAAATCTGGATTTATTGTTAATTGGTTTTTATAAGAGCTTACCAAATTTTAATTTGCTATCCTAGATCAATAAAGTAATTAAGCTTCCTGATAAGCCTTTTCATGTTCGTCGCGAGCCTTTTTATTATGTCAAAAACCATACAAAATTGAGTAATTTAATGTATTTGTCCAAAAACATGAACTGATATTTATAATGATATCTCGCGAACCGAATAAGATTTTTTAACGTTTTTGGTCTTAAATAAAAGATAAGACCTAAAGGATCACATCTACATAAGTTTTAAATTTTGTCTGCAATTTTTAAAAAATATGCCAGAGTTTAAAAAATTGTCAAAGAACTTTAATTTTTTAATTTTCTTTTTCAAATTTGTTGATTGTTAAAATATCTGTGTAATTTCTTCAAGTTTCGAATTGTATATTATTTAACATAGAATATTATAAGCTTTCTAACGGTAGATTTCTTAAGTTTCTCACATTATTTTTTTCAGGAATATCATGATTTAAAGATTGGTATCTTTATGGGCCGTGCGCGTGGAGCCACTCTGACGGTAGTGCAGGGTGGCCACCAAAACTCGTGAATAAAATTCACGTCTATTTCCCGGTTTTTTCAAGGTTTCTAGGAAATTTTCAAGGTTTTTTTGTTGGTTCAAATTTTACTACAGTAATACTTAAAAAATTCAACTACTTACACATTTATTATTATTTTTTATTGCCGAATTTTTTATAGGCTTTTCTTACGATTCTGAACAAACAATCGTATAGATTTTTAAAAATTCAGGGTTGCCACAAATGTTTAATTTTATTTTTCCCTGACTTTTTCCTGATTTCCAGACAAAATTTTCACTTTTTCCCTGACCATAAAGAATATTCTGATTCACTCTAAAAATTATTAGATAGGTACTCACAAAAACTTTCTATTACATTATTTACTTACGAATTTCTTAAATTGTAAAATTATTCGCAAACATCAATAACTAAATTTTTAAATAAGTATTTAATTATTATTTTTCCATAGGAATTAAAATTCTTCAAAACATTCAAATTCAAACATGTTTAAAATTCAATAACTTATAAGAATATTATTATAAAACATGAAGATATCAATTACTCCGAGTCAAAGATTCGGAGTGATTGATATCTTCATGTTTTATAAAAATTTTAATTTCCATAAAATTTTTCAAAAAAAAAAAATTAAATTATTTACAAAAATTATAATAAAATTCGTTGCAGGAATTCAATTATTTTCATAAATAATAAAATTCTTCACATGGTTTTAATTATTTTTAATACAATTTTAAATAAATTTCTCGAAAAATAAAATTTATCTTCAAAAACTTTTTGCAAGTATTAAATTAGGTACATTTCACAAATAATGGAATTCTTCGCTGAAATTCAAAAATTTCAAAATTTTTTCAAAATTTACATTTTTAATACAAGTTTTCAAAAGAATATAATTATTTAAATAAAATGTAATAAAATTCGTTGCATAAATTCAATTATTTTTACAAGTAATAAAATTTTCCACATAAATTCAATTACTTAAAAAAAAATTGATAAAATTCGTTGTAAGAATTCCATTATTTTCATAAATTATACAATTTTTCTGAGGATTTCAATTATTTATAATACAATTTAAAGTAAATTCCTAGAAAAATGGAATTATTCTCTTAATTTTTTTTGTAAGAATTTAATTACATTTCACGAATATAATTAAATTCTTCATTGAAATTCAAATATTTTCACAATCTACTTTTTTAAAAAAAGTTCTGAAAAGAATTCAATTATTTAAGAAAAATGTAATAAAATTCAATGCAGGAATTCAATAATTTTCATAAATAATAAGATTCTTTACATTATTTCAATTATTTAAAAAAAAATTTAAAAAAATTAATTGCAAGAATTCAATTACATTCATAAATTAATAAAATTCATCACAGGATTTCAATTATTTTTAATACAATTTTAAGTAAATTCTTCGAAAAATGTAACTATTTTCAAAAATTTTGTTAAAATTCTTCGAAAGAATTCAATTATGTATTTTTAAAAATTCATGCTATAATGCTTTTAATATTCAATTATTATCTAAAATTTTAACTAATATTCATTTCAAAATCAATTTTTATTGGAAAATTCTACAAGAATTCAATTATTTAAATACAAAAATAAATAATTTATTGAATAAATGAATGTTTTTCGAAACAAAATTAACATAAAGAATTTTATCAACAAATTTGATTTTTGTCGAGAAATTTTAATAAAATTTTCAAGAATAATAAAATTTTTCGAGGAATTCAATTGAAATTATATTAAAAACAAATGAAATTCTATGATAAATTTTATTATTTATGAAAATAATTGAATTTTTGTAAAAAATGTTATTATTTATGAAAATAATTGAATTATTGCGAAGTTTGCTTAGAATTTTATCAAAATTTTCTTTTTTAAATACACTGCAAGCCCGATCAGCGGTCACCCGATCAGTGGTCACTTGTTTACGTCGTTTGTTGATGGGGCGGGCGAGGGGCAAAGAGAGAGTCGAAAAGTTGTGGCAATAGCGTATACATTAAAGACGCTCTGGCCCCTTAAAAAAAAATTCAGTAGTCAAGTAATGGTACCCCATCATAAAACAGTTCGTACGGTCCTATATGTTTACGCCCGATCAGCGGTCGAGCACCCCCGGAGCTGACCGCTGATCGGGCTTGCAGTGTAATTGAATTTTTTTGAAAAATTTTATTGAAACTGTAGATATTGAAAATCATTGAATTGAAAAAAATTTTTTGAAAATAATTGAAATTTTGCAAAGAATTTTATTAAAATTTTTGAAAATAATTGAAATTTGGAGAAGAATTTTATTATTTTTAAAGATAATTGAATTTTTATGAGAATTTTTTTAAATTTTCGAACATAATTGAATTTCTGCGAAGAATTTTATTACTTTTGAAAATAATTGAATTTCTGCAATCATTTGTAACTTCTCCAAAATTCAATTTTTTCCAGTTACTTAAATAAAAATCCCTGACTTTTCCCTGACTTCCCTGACCAATTTAACTTTCCCTGACTTTTCCCTGAATTCCCTGATTTTTCTGACCTGTGGAAACCCTGAAAAATTTTAATTTTTTCAAAAAATAAAATTTTGAAAATGGTCAAAAAAAATTTTTTTCAGTTTTAATAATATAATAATATATAATACTAAAATTCAAGGTTTTTAAAAAAATTCACGTCCAATTCACGGTTTTTTCAAGGTTTGACAAAATTCACGTCCATTTCAAGGTTTTCAAGGTTTTAAGGTCCGGTGGCCACCCTGGAGTAGTAAAGTTAAGATAAAACGAATTTTTGATGGTATTAGGTAATTATATCCTGCACTGTTGACATTACTCGTTGATTGAAATGCCGAAAAAAGTAATGGACCAATTGTCTGCTAAGTTCTATCCAACATTTGATGATCGTATTCAGTGCCAAGAAATTTTTTCTACAATTTGTCTTTTTCAATTCTCAAAGCTTTTTCTACTCTCTTTAAACTTTTGTTAATTTTAAATGTCCCTGCAATGTTAGTGTCGAAAACTATTATTTTTGTGGTTTTTGGAGATGAAAAATTCACTTATTTCCTTTGTTTCATTCACCTAAGGAGTTTCATTTTTTTTCATTTTTCATTTTCTCCTAAAAAGATTCGGGGTACATTTATAACCTCTAAGACCTTTGAAACAATTATATGATTCTTTAGAGTTTGCAAAAATTGTTTTTTACGCTTAGCGTCTACTTTAATTTTAATATCTAAATAAAACTAAATAGAAAAGTCCCTGAAGTTAGCGCCGGGGGAATCCGGCGGTTGGATTTTGTTGAAAATTTGTACTTGGCGGTTTTAGGGATCGCTGATTACAAATCAGCTGTCAGATTTTAAAAACTTTGAAAATTCAACATAATAAATCCAATGTGGCAGACAAGATTTTAAAAAATTTGCTTCAAAATTTTTACTTGGGGATTTTTGGGGTCGCTGATTACGAATCCGATGTCAGTTTTTAAAAATTCAAAATGGCGGAATAAATATGGCGGACGATATTTTCAAAAATTGATTAAATTTGCTTCAATATTGTTACTCGGGTGTTTTCAGGGTCGTTGATTACGAATTTGATTTAGAAAAATAATTTTTTGGCATCTCTACCAAGATGATTAAAAATTCAAGCACTTTTAACAGCATTTGATTGTTGGGTTCTCAATGGTAATTTTTTGGACCACTTTTCTCTTTAAATAATGAATAAATTCAGCTGAAATTTTGTACAAAAGTCTAAAATACAATAAAGAAAAGCAGTAATGTGCAAAAGTTTTAATATTTTTAAAATTAATTATTCCAAATTACTTTAAAATTATCAGTTGTCATGGTCACTTCTAATCAAATTCTCGTTTTTATCGATTTGAAAGTGTTTTGTTATAAAAGTGCGGATAGATGCCCCCCAATTCGAAAATTACATCTAAATTCAACAAATATTAATATTTTTAATTGACTTTTCGATTTTTACACACTATTACTATTTATCATTAACATATGTAAGGACCAAATACCTACAATAAATAATAAATTAATCAGAACGAAAATACAAAAGGTCTGCATTTGGCCATATATCCCACCTGGGTGGGTAAGACGCCCCCGCGGTAAGTTATTATAAAGTACATAGTTATTAGTTATTTATTTATTTTTTTCATTTAGTTATTTATTTTTTTAGTTATTTTTTACAATAATTATTATAAAAAATGGAGAACGCCGATCTAATATGTTTCTCTGATTAATTTGAAACAAGAAAATAAATGCTAATATTTTCTTACGTGTTAAATATCCTTAATTCTTGTAATAAGGAATTTTGTCCAGCGGTTTGAAAATTTTTGGACATTTTCAGCAATCTGAAATTTTTACATTATTATAATTAACTAGCTACATATACCTCACTCGCTAACGCTCGTTCGGTTGTAATTAAACTTATTTGTTATTACTTATTTCTTTGTTTTTATTTATTTGTGCTAAGTAAATATTCACTGGATATAAATATTTTAATTTATAGTATCAAATATATAGGTATTTGTAGCAAATTCGAATTATTTGAGTCAAATAATTGGATCTAATAAATATTACTTTAAATCAGTTATAGGAAAATTACTTGATTCAATAATGCATGGTTTTTAATTCAAATAAATATTTATTTGCATCAATAAAATATTGTTTTTAAAATAACTAAATACTTATTTGTATCAAATATGCAATTATTCTTCATAATTTATTATGTTAATTCAGACTAATATACTTTTAATTGCTTTAAATATAGTCCAAATACTCAATTTATTTGCATCAAAACAAACCAATGTTAGATTCAAATAAATCTCAATTTGTATTAACTCTTTAACGCCCAAATGTGCTGATTTTTAACTTCAGTTTCAAGCTCATAATATTGAAAGAACAAAATTATTTAAAATTCTACAAGGACATATCCCTACGTTTTTAGGGTCGCTTTTTCGAATGGCATGGTCAAAAAAAGTGACTGATTACGAATCTGAAGTCAGATTTAAAAAATTCAAAATGGTGGATACAATATGGCGGACAATAAAATTAAAAATGCATAGTATCCGCTTCAAATTTGTTACTTGGGGGTTTTCGGGGTCGCTGATTACGAATCTGAAATCAGATTTTAAACATTCAAAATGACGGATTCAATATAGCTGGATGATAAAATTAAAACTTTATCCTATTGGCTATTTACATATTTTACCTCCGAGTAACAAATTTGAAGCCAATACATGAAGTTTTAATATTGTCGTCCGCCATATTGGATCCGACATTTTGAATTTTTTAAATCTGACTTCAGATTCGTAATCAGCGACCCCGAAAACCCCCAAGTTACAAATTTTAAACGAAGGCGATGCATTTTTAATTTTTTAGTCTGCCATATTGGATCCGCCATTTTAAATTTTTTAAATCTAATTTCAGGTTCGTAATCAGCGACCCCGAAAGCACCCGAGTAAAAAAATTTCAAGCGAATACTATGCATTTTTAATTTTATTGTCCGCCATATTGGATTCGCCATTTTGAATTTTTAAAATCTGACTTCAGATTCGTAATCAGCGACCTCGAAAATCCTCAAGTAACAGATTTCAAGCGATTTCAAGAACTTTGGAAAATTGTATCGGTATCACAACTAAAATTGGATTAAAAAAAAATACTTCCCAAAATTTTATATTTTTTGAGTATTTTTGAAAATAATAAGGGTTAAACGTCACTTTTTGGAAATTTTGACCATGCCATTCGAAAGAGCGACCCCAAAAACATATGGACATGTCCTTGTAGAATTTTTAATAATTTTTTTCTTTTAATATTATAAGCTTAAAACTGAAGTTAAAAATCAGCACATTTGGGCGTTAAAGAGTTAAAGAAATGAATTTTTTTCCATTTCCATACGTAAAAGAATTTTAAAAATAGGGGAGAGTCTCCAGTTGTGAGACGGGTTTTATTTTTGACCCGTAAATTGTAAACGGGTAAACGAAATTGTAAATAAAATACACCGTTCGAAAGGTAACAGAAATACGCAACTTTTATTAAATAGAAAGTGTAGTGTTTCGATGAACTCAAAAAATGTTACGATACATTTTCCGAGCACATCGCTTTTGTCAAAAAAAAAAATGTCTCCAGTTGTGAGACACTCATTAAAAATTGCTAAAATTTAATAAGTTTGACATAAAACGTTATGTTTAGTGGAAATAATTAAATATATTAATAATATATATTATTATATACTAAATAATAATATTTATTCGCCAACATATGACTATCAAATAAACACAATTTAATAGCTTTAACAAGAGCATTAAAATTGATTTCTTCTGAATCAATTGACTTTCTTCCACTTGACATGCTTGCAAAGTCGTATTTTTTATGCTGCCCAGATGGGTGTTGACACCGTCTCACAACTGGTGATATGCTGTGTCTCACACCCAGAAATTGGCGCTATTTTGAAAAAGGAAAATTAAATTATTTTCAACCGTAGATTGGAACAATGCAATATTGCATCACAAAATATAAGGAAAACACTAAAAGAAAATGCATTACATTTACCTTTTCCAATTAATTAACTTGGAAAAAAAGTACTTTGCATTTATTGAAAAAACGCTTTTTAGTCGATTATCACACACAGTGTTGGTATTTAACAAAAACAGTTTATATATCCGCTTCGGCGTACACGAAAAAGTTGGCTCATATAAAAAGAAATGTTTTTATATAAACCAATCGGCTTTTTAATATTGCATGTTAAAAAAAATTGACTGTCTCACAACTGGAGGTGTCTCACAACTGGAGACTCTCCCCTAATAAAAAACTATTTAGAAAATTATATCAAGATTCGTGGTAGAGAATTGCCGCTAAGTAAAAATTAAAAACTGTGTATAGGGTAAACCAGACAGTAGTCGGACACTTTTCAATTTTGAATAGCTACACTGAGAAAACTGGAGAGTCAAATTCAGAGGTTCAAAAAGTGTATGTTTCCTTTGCTTATGAAGAGAGTTAAATAGTCCTTCTAAAATAAATTTTGAATTGATAATGGAAATCTACTTGTATATTCTCTCCCATTATATCTGAGGGTTAAAAGTTGCGCAG
Organism: Leptopilina heterotoma; assembly: GCF_015476425.1. Classification (NCBI taxonomy): domain Eukaryota; kingdom Metazoa; phylum Arthropoda; class Insecta; order Hymenoptera; family Figitidae; genus Leptopilina; species Leptopilina heterotoma. The sequence continues at coordinate 735,245 of NW_025111061.1, forward strand.
AAAATGTGTACGATCTGATGCGCGCGAAATTATTTTTCTGACATTTTATGTATTTAATTTAGGGGTTAGGTTGCCATATTTATTCATTTCGCGCCGGATAAGGAAGGAATTTCTCAAGATGGTTAATTTGTCCCTCTGTTAGAGAAATGGCACGAATATCTGTCAATGGTGTATTTGAACATTTAGATTGTTATCCAATAGCTAACTCTCAAATATCAACGATTTGTCCCTCCAGATGTTAAGTCCAATACTCCAGTTTTCTCAGTGTATAAAACCGTATGAGATAAAAATATTTTGTTTGGTGATAATCATTTCTAAGGTGATTATAAACAAATCTAAGCTTTTGTAATTGAAAAAAAAATTTTGTACGGTTTTTGAAAGCTTTTTTAAGTGGCCGATCACTGTCAGATTCTTACTTGTTTATTTACTAATTTTGTTAACGAATAAAAATTTATTTTTTATAAACATGATTGTTTTAATAGTTTTGTGTGATCGTAAGGAACAACATTACATAAAAGAATTCGAAAAAAATATGAAACGGCACTTTTAAAACATTGTTAATTAAAAAGATTGCCTTAAGTGGCCGACTACTGTCGGATTCTTACTTTTTTTTGTAAATTTTTTTAACGAATTAGACATTTATTTTTGTAAATGGGTGATTCTACAAAAGAGGGAATTTTGATGTCTGAAGCATGTTTTGTATATTAATTTTGGAAAGAATAATTTTACTTTTAATGGAAATTGTAAATCTTAATGGTTTCTATTATGGCACAGAAAAAAAACCGATAAAAAAAATATGTTTTTGCAAAAAATACACATTATAGTGCTAAATTCTCATTCGTCTGGCATGTCCCTTTGGGAGAATGACAGTTCATATTGAGAATAAATATCACTTTTCAAATGTTTTGCGGAAAATTCATACTGAATTAGTAATTTTGAATAGTTGTAGATTACTAATATGGAAATAATTATGATGTTTCTCTATATCTTATTTATAAAATATCTTCGCGAAGTTTGTCCCCTGAATTTGTTATCATTCGTCTGGCAGTGCAAAAAATGTAAAAATTATTAAAAATCAACATTCTGATGAAGTGACTGTTCGTTGTAGTTGTTAATTAAACTAAACTAAATGTGATACCAATCGGGTTTTATTGAATCTTCTAATCTATTAACCAAGATTTCTCAATTTGTAACGGAGATTGTGTTGTGACCAGACAAATTCTCATTCGTCTGGCATACATTTTTTAAAAAAATATTTTATTTTTCGGTTATTCTATAGACTTATGTTTTGTAGATTATTATTCTCTATAAGATAGTACTGAAGGATTTTTTCATTTAATGTTATTTTTCTATTTTTTAAACAAAAAATGCCAAATTCTCATTCGTCTGGCACTTTTGAGATAGGATGTACACTATATCACTAAAAATAGCGTAAAACTAACAATTTTCAACTATTGTTTGATTTTCTGGTCTTGAAATAATCCTAATTAAATTTACAAGAAATTGCTATAACTGAATTTTCAATTTTCATTTCGCATAAATAATTATATTGACATAAAAAAACAAATGGAATAAGTATTTTTTTATATGAATAAAGTTTAGCCCACAAAAATCAAAGTAGTTCTTTATTATTAGACACTTGAACTTACTTTTACAATTCTATGATTTGTGAAATTGTGCTTATAGAAACAAATACACCATCCGTAATTTGTTAAAAACAATTATTAATTAAATTACAACAAAAATTAATTAAACCGATGACTTTTATTGATCCTCGTAAAAATCGTTACTTAGGGGTTTTCGGGGTTGCTGATTAAGAACCTAATGTCAGTTTTTAAAATTTTTTTAATTCAAAATGGCGGATCCAATATGGCCGACGATTTTGGAGAAACTTAACATATTCGTCTGAAAATCGTTACTCGGTGATTTTCTGTTTCGCTTATTATTACCAATCCGAGGTCAAGTTTTTTCAAATTAACCATTGCTTTTACAATTTGTTTAAACAATTTAATTATGTTTTTTAGTTCTACTACTATATTTATAGTTCATAGATGTATAAAAATTAATAAATAAATTTTAAATAGTTTTTAATAATTATAATTAATTAATTAATTACAATTTATTATTATTATTATTAATTATTAATTAGTTAAATAAATTAAATAAAAATAAATTAATAAATTATTAAAAAGTAAATTCAAAATTAAACTCAACGTTAAAAACTAGAGGTGTATTCAAAGTATTTAGTATTCGATTTTTTCGGGTACTCGATTTCTTTTCAGTCCTCGGAAATTTCCGTATGCATCAAGTATTCCGTATTTTAAATAATCTTGAACTATCTGATTCAAAAGTTGCGAAAATGGTGGTAAATTGCGAATTGTTAGTTCTAACTTTTCCTCTAGGTTAATAACTTATTTAACGTTTAAATATATTTTACAAAATCAAATTTAATAAAAATCGAACAATTTTTTTAAAATTCATTTAATTAGATTCTTAATCAGCGACCTCAAAAACCCCCGGGTAACGATTTTTAGACGAATACGATAAGTTTTTTCAAAATTCGTGCGCCATATTGTATCCGCCATTTTGAATTTTGAAAAACTGACATTGGATTCTTAATCAGCAACCCCGTAAACCCCCGAGTAACCAATTTTATAAAAATCCATTCATTAATTTTTATGTTAATGTGAATTTTCTTGACACGATTTTAATTCTCTGGATAAATTGTTTATAAATAACCATAACTTTTGTAATTTTTAATATTTTGTCTGGTCACTTATGGATGTCTTTATTAGTACCATTAACTTGAAGTTAAAATACTTTTCAGAACTTAAATGAGAAAAAAATGTTGTGTCCAAATTTTCTTGATTTTCGTCCTTCGTTTGTAGAATCACCCAAATATCAACTGTTTATCGATAAAATCGAATAACTCGAGTAAATCTTCACTGATTTTGCTCTATTTTTTTGTTGGATAAAGAATGATAAAAGAAAGAATTATAATAAGGTTATTCAATATTTTGGATACTTTTATAGAACTGAAGCAAAGAAAACTAAACTTCTAAACGGATTTGTAAATATTTTGGAATATTATTAATTGGTTTAAAATCTCGATATATATTTCAGGCAATTTTAAAACATTTAGTTTTTTTTGAAATATTTAGATTTTTCCGAAAACAATTCGATTTTTTTAAAATTTTGACAAATGTAGAGCCTACACTGAAAAAAATATTTCTGTCTTAAGAAGATTTCTCTTATTTCAATTCATATTTTCCTCTTGTATATGGCTCAAAAACGTCCTCTTATTTTAAGAGGATTATTCTCCACTTAAGAGTAATTCTTCTTATAGAGGAATAGTCTCCAATGAAGAGTAATATTCTTAATTCAAGAATAAATTGTAAGAGGATTTTAGAAAAGGAATTGTCCTCTCAAAACAAGAATATTTTTTTTCGGTGTAAACTTCTAAACGGACATGTAAAATAGTCTGGAATATTATTATTAATTGGGTTAAAATCTTATAGAATTAAAGCAAAGAAAACTAAATTTCTAAACGGATTTGCAAAATATTTTGGAATATTATTAATTGGTTTAAAATCTCGATACTATATTTCAGGAAATTTCAATACATTAAATATTTTTTTAAATAATTGGATTTTTTGACAGTTAGACAAACGTATAGACTAAACTCCTTAACGGATTTGCTAACAGCATGTGACTGTTAGACATTCAATGGTAATTTTTTTGACCACATTTCTCTTTAAATATTTAATAAATTGAGCTGAAAATTTTGTAAGAAAGTCAAAAATATAATAAAGAAAGGCAGTAATGTGCAAAAGTTTTAATAATTAAAAAATAAATTATAATAAAACACTTTGAAATCGGTAAAGACGAGAAATTGATTAGAAGTGACCGTGACAACTGATAATTTTAAAGTAATTTGTAATAATTGATTTTAAAAATAGTAATACTTTTGCACATCACTGACCTTCTTTATTGTATTTTAGACTTTTGTACAAAATTTCAGCTCAATTTATAAATATTTGAAGAGAAAAGTGGTTGGAAAAATTACCATTGAAGCCTAACAATCACATGCTGTTGAATACTCTATAGAATTTAATAAATTGGGTTAAAATCCCGATATATGTTCCAGGAAATTCCAATACATTAAGTATTTTTTGAAATATTTGAATTTTTTCTAAACAAAATTGGATTCTTTGACATTTAGACAAACGTAGAGCCTGAAGTACTAAACAGTTTCATAAATACCCTAAAATTTTATTAATGATGCAAAAAGTATTTTGATCCCAATAAAAACATCTTTGATGTAAAAAGATCCGCCAAGTAAAAGTTTTTGCAAATGTCCAAACAATAAGTGAAATAAAAGTTTACCAAGTAAAATTTAGAACTAAAGTTTTAATATAGAATTGTAACAAATATAAAATTTAATTTAAAACCCATTAAGTCCCATGAAGAAACCAGACGTTTTATTTAAAAAGTAACAATTGGATTCATAAGAAAATTGAAAAAAAGATAGACCTGTTTTTTGTTTTTAATTTCCAATTGTTTAAACAAATTAAAAATAAACAAATTATGCTGAGTATAGGATGTTTTATCCCAAGCATAAACAAATGCATTTTGAGTAAAAAATTGAAAAAAATGTACCTGTTTTTGTTAATTTACAATTATTTAACAATAATTGTTTAAACCAATTATTAAAAATTTAAAAATTATCGAAAATTCTTAACGTAAATCGATTCTGTGTAGAAAATTAAGAAAGTTTTAAATGTGTTATTTTCTTCTCCAGGTCGTATTTTGTTTATAAAATTGTTATTAACAAATTATGATGGATAAATGTGTTTTATCCTAATTAGTTTCTGAGTTGGCACAAAACTATTAAATTAACAAACTGAGTTTAGTTTCTTGTTGAATCGAAACTAAATTCAGTTTGTTGGTTTAGTTTCGTGTCGACCCGAAACTAAATTAACAAATTAGATTTAGTTTCATGTCGACTGCAAACTAAACTAAAAAAAAATAAATTAGATTTTTAAACACTTGAATTTATTTTAGTACAAATCAAAAAAAATATCTGAGAAACTCAATTACCTAGTTCTAATTAAAAAATCACAGCTAACAATAAAATATTTAAAAAAATAATAGAATTACAACTTTAATAATAGATATACAGTAGTATGATGAGACTTCAATAGAATTATAATTTATTTTTAGTTGACATGAAACTAAATTAAACGTAAATTTTTAATTTAGTTTCGTTTTAGAATCGGTCCCTGAGATTTACATGACGTACAAACATGAGAAAAATATGTTTTTAAATTATCATACATTTAAAAAAATTGTTTATTGGTAATTGCATTTAAACAATAATGAAGAATATGTTTTTTTCAAATTTATTATTTTGATATTATGAAAGTAGAAAATATTAGCTTTGAAATAAGATCTTAACTAACTTTCTATCCTTACTAGAACTTAAAATAAATAACTTTGTGTAATGTCGGTCGGCAGTTCTTCAACTGAATATCATAGAGTTGAAGAATGGATTGATAGAACACTACTGCGCATGCGTAAAACTGACAGAACACTACTGCGCATGTGTGATTTGATAGAGCACAATTGCGCATGCGTAACATTGACAGAACACTACTGCGCATGCGTAACATTGATAGAACATTACTGCGCATGCGTCACATTGACAGAACACTACTACGTATGCCTGACATTGATAGAACACTACTGCGCATGCCTGACATTGATAGAACACTACTGTGCATGCCTGACATTGATAGAACATTACTGCGCATGCCTGACATTGATAGAACATTACTGCGCATGCGTAACATTGACAGAACACTACTGCGCATGCGTGACATTGATAGAACACTACTGCGCATGCGTAACATTGACAAAACACTACTGCACATGCGGAACATTGACAAAACACTACTGCACATGCGTAACATTGACAGAACACTACTGCGCATGCGTAACATTGACAGAACACTACTGCGCATGCGTAACATTGACACAACACTACTGCGCATGCCTGACATTGATAGAACACTACTGCGCATACGTGATTTGTGAATATGTATACATGTGTTAATATTGTTTTTAAAAGATATATACATATATATACGGCTAGGGTCGGTCAGTCGGTCGGTCGGTCGTTCAACCGCTTGTTAATTATTCGATTTTCTTCATTAAAATGCGACATTTTCGACTTTCTTTTTAAGTTGACTATAGAACTGCAAATATTTTGAACTTGTTTTATTTTACCTTTAAAAATTTGCAAGTTTTTTTTATTTTCTCTAAAAAAACTTATGAGACATTTGGTTTTGTTCCCATTTCGTTTATCAAAATTGTCAATTTTAAAAGTTCTTGTTTCAGTTTTGTTTAATTATTAATTACTACGTTCTAAATAAATACTATGTTTCCAGAATACATTATTTTTTTATTTCTATTTTAAAACTTCTATCATTATAAGACTTCATTCGATATAATGTTTATATAGAGCTTAATTTTTAACTAATATGAGCGTTTAATCGTGCGTGCCCTCAATGCCATACTTTCCATGCAGTTAGGACAAAAAATTATGTTCGCATCATGGGCGCAAAGGTGATTACGACTTTGGCGAAATTTCGGGACCTCGGGGACACTTTCGCTCCCTCGGCTTCGCCTCGGGCGCGAAATTGTGTCCCCTCGGTCCCTTCATTTCGCCATCGTCGCAATCACCTATTTTGCGCCCTTGTTACGAAAATAACTATTAAACTTCCTTACAAAATTTCGACTCAATTTATTAAATATTTAAAGAGAAAAGTGGTCGAAAAAATTACCATTGAATTTCTAACAGTCACATCCTGTTAAGTAATTTCCAAAAAGTATTTAAAAACCCCTTTCTTCAAGAAAAAAATTTTTTTAACCTCTCTTTTTCAAAAATAAACCTTATTTTTCAATTTTTACAAAAACGAGGCGCATGAAAAGTCTCCAATTTTTATTTTCCGAATCTTTATTTTATCGAAATTCTTTTTATCTAATAAGAATTAATTATAATTTCTTTTAATCGAAAGAATAATTGTCAAAAACATTATTTTTTTTAATGACTAATTAACCCCTTAGCAGTGTAGTCAAAATAAGCTTTTCATGCCACAAATGTGCAAAAAAAATTTTTTTTTTAATTACTTGATATTATTATATTTTATGTTTTCGGGGTCGCTGAATCCGAATATTTGATCAAAATTTAAAAAGGCGACTCCAAAATGGCGGCTCAAAAAATTTAAAAGTTTCCTGATTTGACTAAAAATGCTTACTTGGGGGGTTTTTGGGGTCGCTGATTTTGAATATCTGGTTGAAATTTTAAAATTCAAAATGTCGGCTTCAAAATGTCGACCGAAAAAATTTTTAAGTTTTCGGATTTGGCTAGAAATGAGCATTTGGGGATTTTTGGAGACACTGAATTAGAATATTGGGTTAAAATTTTATAATTTGAAATGGCGACTTTAAAATGTCAACTTAAAATTTAAAAGTTTACGAATGTGGTTATAAATAGTTATTTGAGTCTTTTGAGGTTTATATTTTTATATTATGTATAATATATTTTAGATATATATTATATTTTTATATTTATATATATTTACACAAACTATTCAAAACACCGCTCTTAGTCGAATCCGGAGTAACGAACTATTTAATTTATTTACTATTATTAAATTTTGTAATATAGATCGATTTTAAGTATTTTACAATGTTTTAAAACATCGGACATATTAATTTCTCTGCTTTAAGTTTTAAGAACTAATTTGAGAACTTTAAATTTTTTTGGTCGCCATTTTAGAGCCGCCATTTTGAATTTTGAATTTTTGATTAAATATTTGGATTTAGAGACCTCAAAAACCTCCGAATGAGCATTTTCAGCCAAATTCGTAAAACTTAAAAAAATGTTTAGTCGACATTTTGAAGCCGCCATTTTAAATTAAAAAATTTTAACCAAATATTCGAATTCAGCGACCCCAAAAAACCCCAAGTAAACATTTTTAGTCAAATCCGTAAACTTTTAAATTTTTTTGGTCGCCATTTTGGAGCCGCCATTTTGAATTTTAAATTTGACTAAATATTTGTATTTAAAGACCTTAAAAACCCCCGAATGAGCATTTTCAGCCGAATTCGTAAACTTAAAAAAAATTTTTGGTCGCCATTATAAGGCCTCCATTTTGAATTTAAAATTTTCAATAACGGATTTGGATTCAGCGACCCCGAAAACCCCCGAGTAGACATTTTTAGCAAGATTCGTTAACTTTTATATATATTTTTTTCGATGCCGCTATAGCGGTCATACACACTGGGGGCACGAATTATTTTGGCCTCTATAGACGTCAAACACTGTGAAGGGGTTAACAGAATGTTTAATACTGCGAAAGAAAATTTTTTATAATCTTCAAATAACTGAATTATCATTTCTAAAAATTATTATTTTTTATATTTCTTATTTACACTAATATTTTCATTTTCGAAATGTCAAATTTGATAAATATTATTTTATAGATTTGTTAATAATTATAATAATTATATTTCCGAATTATTATTCAATATAATTCAAATATTACCGAATTACCAATTCTTAAAAAATTTATTGTTCCTAATAATATGTTTTAATAATGTGTAAATGTTCTAAATTCTAAAGTCTCTAAATTTTATTTTATCGAAATATCATTTGTTATAAAACTTTTTTCTTATAAATGTTTTTCAAAATAATTTTAACTTTTTCGAATTAACATTACTCATAATTTTCTTTACTTCTAATCATTCTTCTTTATATTCGCACTGTGATTCTATTGCAAAATGCGTCCGGCTCGGTGCAGGTTTCAGCCCGCCAAGCACCCGGCGTTGTACTGGCATTCGTCCGTCTAGCAACCAGCGCGGGCCAAATTATATTCTTTATTAAAAATTAAAATAAAAGAAATGTTTAATTAACTATGCAAGGTGAATGTTAATTAATATTTCTTTCAAATTAATTACATTCATCTTTTTCTCTTTTTTATAAACAGTTATAAAGTATAAATGAAACGCAGTAAGTTACAAATGTTTATTTTAGTTAATTTTGTATTGATTTCGAATAGTTATAAAGTGAAGTGTTCAACTAATTATTCCTTAATAATAAAATAAAGATAAATATTAAAAACATTGAAGATTAAATAAAAATATAATAAAACTTTAAATTTATTTGCATAATATAAATAAAATGCTAAAATATTGAAAAATATCTGAGTAAAAATTATTATTCACTTTATACATAAGTTGTCGTTTAGCGGTATTGTATATTGGCGTTGTTATGCTCACATCCGCAAGCGAGCGAATAGCGTAGTTGTTAGCGTATTAGACTTCGGTGCGTAGATTAGGATAGGCTTGGGCTTCGTATCCCACTGCGAGCGTTTAGAATTTTAATGTGTAAAAAAAATGTTAAATGTCTAAAAAATGCTTCAAATGATCTATAAATAAATGTTAATTAACATGCACCATGCATAGTTAATTAAATATTTTTTTTATTTTATTTTTCAATAGAGAATATAATTTGGCCCGCGTCGCTTGCTAGGCGGACGAATGCCAGTAGAACGCCAGTAGAAAGTCATCTTTCGGAACAAAATTTGGCCCGTCCTGGTTGCCAGACGGACGAATGACGGTACAACGCCGGTTGTTCGGCGGCATCAAATCTGTACCGAGCCAGGCGCGCAGCCACTACAACACATTGTCAGGTTCCAGTACAATGTCTGCACCGCTCCGGTCGTCAGGCGGACCCATGCCAGTAGAGGAGAACGGGGTGAGGCAGCCAATTGCTTCTTATTTCTGCATAATTTTTTCAAATCGTGCGCTATTGATAATTTTGACTGCTTATGGTAGTTTACTTTAGTTGCTAACAGATGGGCATTATTGCTGCAGCAGTTTAGCAATGACAGTATCATTTATGAAAACAGACTTTTGGATGTAACTTTTCTAAAAGTTATTTTGGTGATTTTAGTTAATAGAGTTACACGAATGAAATTCTTGTAAAGTGATTTTTAATGCAGAATTTAGTGCTGAAGACGATGGTGTTAATGGAATTGCGATATCTTTAATATTATGGGTTTTGTGGATGTTTTCTTAAAAAAGTACTCGTGGGGTTAAGCAGCCAACGCTAAATTTTTCGTCTTTTTGTGTTGATTTTATTGGTTCTTCTAAATGTTTTCTCTTTATTTCCTACTCCAATACATTTTAAACTCAACATTGAATTTTTTAAACCATTTTTTTAAAATAACAAATTTATATTTCCTTAAAATGTTAAATTGAATTTAATTAATGTTATTATTATAATATTATTTAAAAGTAAATTTTTGAATTTTACTAACAAAATAAAAGTAAGTTAAGGACAACTACCTTGTTATGTTTCACTAATTGTAACTTTAAGTTATGTTTTTTTAACTATTAAAATAGTTGGCCGCCTCACCCCACGTTTTTTCAAATATGCCAAAATGTGGTCCTTTGGGAAAAGGGTTGTAGAAATTTTTAAGTGCAACCTACGTCAAAATGTTCTATGGCGATTTTTTAGCCAGTAAGACAAGCTTTCTAACGCGATATTAAAATTGAAAAAACCTATTTAAATAACTGCCTTGCAAACCAAAATGTGCCATCTTGGCTGCCTCGCCCCGTTCTCCTCTACAGTCTTACCGACGTCTGTACAGGCGCGGTACCCTGCCAGTGGGAAATTTCCGCCTGGGGAATAAAACGTTTTCTTGTGAAAATTTCAGTTTATATCTACCAATTTAATACACTTTGACAGTTGACAGCTGTCAAATAAGTTGTCAACTTTTATAAACACCAGTTTTCAAAGAGTTTTAAATGAATAATCACAAAAACGGTTCTGTGGGTAAATTTAGTTCATATATGTGGACGTCCACATGAAAAAGGCCCATATTGTCGGTTCTAGTTTTCGAGATAATCGCAATTTAGTAATTTTGGAGCAAAATCTTTATTTTTTTTTATCAATCTACATGTTTTGACAAGTCGAATCATGTGGTTTTCATTAATTTATCGATAATTTAACTGTTTTATTTCATTGGTTCTTTAGAAAAATGAAAAGGGCCCATTTTGTCGGTCATTTGCAAAAGTAATCCGTATTTTAAAAATGAAGGTGTGGAAAAATTTAAAACCTCCTGATTTTTCATCTTTAAGGTGTCCTAGACTGTAAACAATTCTTATCTGAATAACTTCTCAAAAGAACCAGAGATATTGATGTTAGAGTCTTTTTTTTGTAATTGTCGAAATGAAAATTTGGATATTGTGTCAATTTTTTTCATAATAGAGGACTGTCAAAAAATTTTAAATAAGTTTAATATCTATTCTTTTTCTTTAAATGACACATTGAAATTGTACCTAATCATTAATCTTGTAAAAACCCAATGGGAAATGCACCACGGGCGCAGTACTATCCCAGCGTTGGCAGTATCGGGGCTACACTGAATTTCAGTACTGGTGCAATACAGATATAACGTCGGCATGTAGACAATGTTCTTTACTGACAATCGGTACTAATTCAGTACTGGCGTCAATGCAGAATGTTAGTGTTGCGGTAGTACAGGTGAATACATATTTTTAGTGTCACGCCGATGTTACTTTTATTTTTATAAAAAAAAATTATAAATTAAAAAAAAGAATTTCATGCTATTCTCATGTCATGTATGCTTGGAATGTTAATACCTGTCGAAGAAAATTTGTTTTTCTATTTACCTGAATATTTACCATCATGAGGTCTCGAACGCAAGACGCTGCTAGGAGCGGATGCTCTACCAACTGCGCCACGGAGGCTCATGAAGGGAAAGTTAGAATATACATACATACGAAGGAAGTATGAAAATATGCTCTGTAACTTGAAAGTGGGATATTGTAATTGCAACAATAGTATATTATAATATTACATTATATTTAATATATATTACAGAAGAATATTAAAATATAAGGAATCATTTAAAAATTAATTTTTAATATAAATGAAAGATTAGTGCAATAAATTTAACCTTAATAAATAAAATTCCTAAATTTTTATATAAAATTTATATTCTAACTTTTCATTTAAATAAACAGATTTTACAAAATTATTTGCCAAATTAGTTTATTAAAAAAATTTACCATTATGAATAACAATATAATGCCAAATGGAAAAATAAGTACCGAATAATTACATTACACCATTAAAACAAAAACGAGACTTTTATACATAAGAACATTGTTTAAATATTCACCAGAAGAATAATAAAACAATAAAAAATATTTTAAGATACAGTAAAAAATGCTTCATGTCAATCATACTCAAAATTGAGATTTGCATATAATTAAAAAATGACAAAAAAGTGAGGTTACTTTTTGTGAAATGTGAATGAAAACAATAACAACCTAACAAGATGGTTGGTTTTACCAAGAAGCTTGTGTTAATTTTATTAAATTTGTTTAACTTGTCCAATGTAGTTCGCTTTACCAGCTCTCACTAGTTATCAAAATCAAGGGTATAAAGTAAATTCAACAAAATTCATTTTAACCATCTTAGAAAATAAAAAGTATATTCAACTTCACAATTTTAATTCATTCTACTAAAACTTTAGTTAATATAAGAATATGACTACAAATATTTTAACTAACGATAAATTGTTAATTTCGTATTGAATTTTTTTTCAGTGAATAATTAACGAAAAAATTATTCAATTTATGAATTTTGAAATTAAGTTCTTAAAAACATATTTACATAGTACTCAGCCGATGTTTACTTGCCAAGATTTGGCATTACTATGGCGGAACCATTTATTCTGTCTTGCGCCAAGATTACCCTGCCAAGACTTGGCAAAATGCTGGAAGAACAAATGGTTCTGTCCTGTGCCATTTGTCACTGTTGGCATTGTACAGAGATTTCCCATTGGGAAATGGTTTTTTAATAGAAAAAATGTCCTTTTTAGAAAAGGGCCCATATTGTCGATTTTTCGTATTTTTAAAATTAAGAGGGGGGGGATGGTTTTAAAAATTTTAAAGCCGTTGGTTTTTTTATCTTCAAGGTGCCCTGAACTGGAAACAATTCTTATCTGAATAACTTCCAAGAAGAACCAGAGATACAACAATTAGTTGGTATTGCAATCTTTAATTCCGTTTTTCTCGAAATGAGGTTTTTGGCGTTCTAAACTTTGAAATTCCGTAACTCAGCGAATTTTTAACCAAAAAAGTTCTAAGACCACTCAAAATTTTCCAAATTTTGCCAGGAATACGCCCACATGTGACTGTCCACGAGAAAACACGGCTTAGCTCTCAAACGTGAATTTCACAGGGCGAGCGATTGAAGTACTACGATTGAAGTTAACTACGCTTGACATACCCACCTTTAAAACGATATATTGTCGAAAGTAATTGATATTTTTAACTTTTGACTTCTGCATTTGCAAAAGCAACATAAAATCTGTCGATTACCATAAAAAACTCAAAATTGATTTTTTGGACCTAAGCCGTGTTTTCTCGAGGACAGTCACATATAGATAACTCCAATAGTGCCAAAATGGGACCTTTTCATGTAGACGTCCACATATAGGTATTTATATATTTTGGAAGTTGACAACTGTCAATTTAGTAGTCAACTTCTATAAAATAAGAGTTTTTAAAAAGTTCCTATTAGCACAGTTTTTTCTGGGAAGTTTCCAGGAAATTTCCCATGTTAAGTTCGGAAATTTGTCGTGTTAAGTTCCTATAAACTTCCAGGAAACTTGATATGTCTCAAGATTTAAAGTTTCCGCTGTTAACTTCTAGGAAATTATCATTGTAATTTTCCTGGAAAAAAGGACTGTAAATTTCCTGAAAAATTTAAGGAAGTTTATTTTGGAAGTTTCTCTAAAATTATTTCTGTTAATTTTACATTAATTATTATTTAAAATAATAATAATAATAATATTCATAATAATCGTAATAATAATAAATATTTAATATTTATACAAAATGGGATTTTTATATAAAAATAAAATTTAAAAAATTTTAAAATTATTTAATTTACTTATTTTATACTTTTCCCGCAGTTGTTACCTACTTATTTTTGTTTTTGGAAACCTAACATTAAAGAAGACAAACTTGAAAATAAATTCGGGGGAACGGGGGATCGAACGCGGATTTCGACGGACGCAACGCAACCACCTAACCAACTACGCTAACCTAACACTTGAGTAGAAAAAAAAAATCTTTCTCTTAAGGTACAAGTAATCTTATTGGTTGGTAAAGATGAATGGCGGGAAAATTTAAAAGTTTTATTCTCATAATCAAGTATTTCTTATATAATTATTATATTTTAATTCTTATGGCGATTAATAATTTTAAATAGTGGTTAGTACTGATTATTTTGTATATGAGAATAATCAAACAAGTTATACAAACAGTTTTAATACTTGGAATCAAGATATATTAAATGGAAGTTCTTCTTTATCTTCTTTCTTTATCTAATTTTAAAATTACCTTTTATTGTCAAAGATTACATTTATTATTATTATTATTATTATTATTATTATTATTATTGTTATTGAATAATTATTAAAAATTATTATTATTTTACTATTATTATTATTATTATTATTATTATTATTATTATTATTATTATTATTATTATTATTATTATTATTATTATTATTATTATTATTATTATTATTATTATTATTATTATTATTATTATTTAATAATTTAATTAATATAATAATAATAATAATAATAATAATAATAATAATAATAATAATAATAATATTATTATTATTATTATTATTATTATTATTATTATTATTTAATTAATATATATTATTTAATTCGGAAATAAAATTAAAACTTTTTTTAATTTTTTCCAAAACTATAAAGGATTTTCAGAAATATTAGTTAAAATGAATAAATTCAATTAATTAATAAATTAATTAATTGAAATTAATTAATAAAAAATATTAAGTACTTGCTTTTTCAATATTAAACAATTGAATGAAAATCACTGTGAGATAACTACTAAAAAAGTTATTACATTTGATTAATTTAAATATTTATTTAATAATAAACTCATAAGGTGTTAGATGTAAAAATAAATGTTGAAAATAATTACACAATAAACAGGGCTCGGATCGTCTTTAAGACTCAAAAAAAGTCGCTTTATTCGCAAAAATTTACAACAAAAGTCACGAAAAGTCGCATGAAATTTTAGAAAAAATCATATTTCTCGACAACAGATACATTAATATCAAACAATCCGGAATAAAATTTTTAAAAATTGAATAAAATTCATAGCAAAATTTTAATTAGGTATTTTTAACATTTTTTTTAAATTCTCTTTGAAATGTCAATTATTTTTATAAAGAATAAAATTTTCCTCCGAAATTCAATTATTAAAAAAAAATTGTAATAAAATTCTTGTCGAAATTTCAATTTAAAATTCTTCTCTGAAATTCAATTATTTTCAAAAGTAATAAAATTCAATTATTTTCAAAAATGTTTTTTAAATTCTTGTCAAAATTTCAATTATGTTTATAAATATAAAAATTCTTCTGCAAATTTCAATTACTTGTAAACATTTTTAAAAAAAATCTGTTTAAAGATTCAATTATCTTTGTGAATAATAAAATTATTTTTCTGAAATTGAATTATTTGCAAAGAATTTTAATAAAATCCTTGTCATAATTTCAATTATCTAAATAAATAATAAAATCCTCGGCACAATTTAAATTACCTTCATAAATAATAAAATTCAACCTAGAAATTAAATTATAATTTTTTTTTTAAATTCTCTTCAAAATTTCAATTATCTTTGTAAATATCAATATTCTTCTGCAAAATTCTATTACTTACTAATGTTTTATAAATTTATTCCCAATAATTCAATTATTTGCATAAAAAATAATTAACAAATTTTTTTTATAAAGTTTTTAATATAAATTAATAATTTTATCACTCGGTAATCTTCAATTATTATAAAACATGAAGACATTGATTGCTCTGAGTCGAAGACTCGGAGTGATCGATTTCTTCATGTTTTATAACAATTTTTTATAAGTTATTTAATTTCAAAAAGGTTGGAATTTGAATCTTTTGAAGAATTTTAAAATTTGTAAATTTGTAAATAAATGTAACAGAACACTCTTTTGACTTAAACTTTTCTCTTTAAATTAAAAAAAATGTTTAATTTAATTTGCATTTTATTTAAAAAATCTCGAAAAAGTCGATTAGTCGCATTTTTCATAAAAAAGTCGAAAAAAGTCACATTTCCTTAGAAAAGTCGAAAAAAGTCGCACAATCCGAGCGAAATAAATAAATAAATTGTTAATTTGAAATAAATTTTGACATAAATAATACGTATTATTAACGGATTCTTCGCTTTACTTTTGATTTTAAATTAGTGTTGAAGGGGAAGCATGATGAAACCTTGGTTGGTTGGTACTCTCCAAACTTTACAAAAGATGTTATCTGCGTCAGTTAATATAATTTCATTATTTACACTATTTGTAATATGGATGTTAAGTGATTTTGAATCCGGATTTTCATAAACTTTATCAATTGATACATATTTGTTAAACATTATTTTAAATTTATTGTTCTCACATTTAACAATATTTAAAACTTTGCAAAATGTCCCTTCTTTTAAAAGAATGTAACTGTCTTTATCGACATCACAATTAATAGTAAAAGTCTTTACAATAATAAACGATTCACGGTGATTGATGCACATAAAACGTGCATATAAATGAATAAGAATTCTTTAAATGCATTCGAATGCAGTGTTATTACGCACGCAAGGCATTTTTTCAATTCATATATTATATGTTTAAAAAACTGATTTAAGTCTTACAAGCTAAGTTTAATTAATAATTACATTATTAATTGTTGTTTCGCTTATGGTTTATGTAATTTTTATAATTACAATTTGTTTTTTATTAATAAAAAAGTATATACGGCTAGAACCATTTCACATTTTGTGAAAGATCTAGAGAAAATCTGTTAAATGTGAAGGTGTTTTAATGTTTATTTTAAAAATTATTCAGGCAAAAATGTTTCCTATTTCGATATTTTGAACTAATACGTATTATTTATGTTGAAATTTATTTTAAATAAAGAATTTATTTATTGTGTAATTATTTTCAACATTTATTTTTACATCTAGCACCTTATGAGTTTATTATTAAATAAATATTCAAAATAAATCAAATGTATTAACTTTTTAATAGTTATCTCACAGTCATTTTCATTCAATTGTTTAATATTGAAAAAGCAAGTACTTATTATTTTTTATTATACTCTCTTAATTTAAATCGATTAAAAATAATTGAATTAGAAGTAAAAAATTACTACTTAAGATAATAATTTTTTCTTATTTAAACCAATTTTTTATTTATTTTTTTAAATTTATAATAATAAGAAGTTATATTAATTTTCTTTATTCCTTTTGTCATATTTCTGTGCATTACAAGCAACAAACTTTATTTTAATAAAAATACTTTATTCCATATAAAAATAAAAAATTAATTGAATTTATTCATTTTAACTAATATTTCTGAAAATCCTTTATAGTTTTGAAAAAAATTAAAAAAAGTTTAATTTTATTTTCGAATTAAATATTAAAATTAATAATAATAATAATAATAATAATAATAATAATAATAATAATAATAATAATAATAATAATAATAATAATAATAATAATAATAATATAATAATAATAATAATAATAATAATAATAATAATAATAATAATAATAATAATAATAATAATAATAATAATAATAATAATAATATTATAGTAAAATAATAATAATTTTTAATAATTATTCAATAACAATAATAATAATAATAATAAATGTAATCTTTGACAATAAAAGGTAATTTTAAAATTAGATAAAAAAAGAAGATAAAGAAGAACTTCCATTTAATATATCTTGATTCCAAGTATTAAAACTGTTTGTATAACTTGTTTGATTATTCTCATATACAAAATAATCAGTAATAACCACTATTTAAAATTATTAATCGCCATAAGAATTAAAATATAATAATTATATAAGAAATACTTGATTATGAGAATAAAACTTTTAAATTTTCCCGCCATTCATCTTTACCAACCAATAAGATTACTTGTACCTTAAGAGAAAGATTTTTTTTTCTACTCAAGTGTTAGGTTAGCGTAGTTGGTTAGGTAGTTGCGTTGCGTCCGTCGAAATCCGCGTTCGATCCCCCGTTCCCCCGAATTTATTTTCAAGTTTGTCTTCTTTAATGTTAGGTTTCCAAAAACAAAAATAAGTAGGTAACAACTGCGGGAAAAGTATAAAATAAGTAAATTAAATAATTTTAAAATTTTTTAAATTTTATTTTTATAAAAAAATCCCATTTTGTATAAATATTAAATATTTATTATTATTACGATTATTATGAATATTACTATTATTATTTTTATTTTAAATAATAATTAATGTAAAATTAACAGAAATAATTTTAGAGAAACTTCCAAAATAAACTTCCTTAAATTTTTCAGGAAATTTACAGTCCTTTTTTCCAGGAAAATTACAATGATAATTTCCTAGAAGTTAACAGCGGAAACTTTAAATCTTGAGACATATCAAGTTTCCTGGAAGTTTCCAGGAACTTAACACGACAAATTTCCAAACTTAACATGGGAAATTTCCTGGAAACTTCCCAGAAAAAACTGTGCTATGTGGGTAATTATTTTTTATAAATAATCTTTTAAGAATATTTAGTTTATATATAGGAATTTAATATATTTTAGCAGTTGTCAACTGTCAAAACAGCTGTCAGCTTATATACCACAGAATTTTTCACAAAATTTTTAATTAATTTACCAATTTTGTAAGCTTTTGTAAATTGTGTAAATAAATACATGAAAATAAACAAGTCTAATTTTCTATGAAACTGAATTCAATTCTAAATTAATTCCTTTTTAATTTCATATAAGTTGCTAAACTGCTAAAATATATTAAATTGCTATATATAAACTAAATATTCTTAAAAAATTATTTTTAAAAAATAATTAGGAACCTTTTAAAAATCCTATTTTATAGAAGTTGACTACTAAGTTGACAGCTGTCAACATCCAAAATATATTAAATACCTATATATGGACTAAATTTACCCACAGAACCATTTTTTGTGTTAATTCATTTAATACTCTTTGAAAACTGGTGTTTATAAAAGTTGACAACACATTTGACAGCAGTCAACTGTCAAAGTATATTAAATTGATAGATATAAACTGAAATTTTCTCAAAAAACCTTTTTATTAGTAGAAGTTTATGTAAAAGTCCTGAAAATTCTCTATTTTTAAAAATTTGACAGAATTTTGACAGCTTTTTTGACAACCTTTTTTGTGCGTCCCTTGTAAAATGCGCAATTGATCACGAGTTATGTGATGTGATATCTCTGTCTCTGTCTTGAATTTCGCTAAAAAAAATTTTCTATTTGACTCCAAATGTTTGATGATGTGAAAAGGCTTTTTAGCTTTTTGTTTTTTTTTATTATTTAGACAGAAAAACGAATAGCAACGGGAATGGGGAATAAAGAGGATGGCATAGAGGTGGTCCTAAACCTTTGACATATTCCCTTTTAGAGTCTTTTCCAATACAGGAGAGGAAAGTCCCCTTTGCAAGTAATGAATGCGTGCAAACATACACCCGAGTGTAATTAAGTTTAACCGAGTAAACCATCAGGGTATATACGAGGAAATTCAATACATATAGCTATATAGTGGAACGTAATCGTTAGGAATTTGATACTCATCAAGAGAATATCACACCTGAAATAAAATTTCATCCAAAAAATGTTTTTCTTAAATTAAACAAAAAATTTTTTTTTTTATAAAAGTTTTAATATATTTTTTATGTAATTTTGGAAAAATATTTATAATTTTTTTAAACTTCACGAAATAAAGTTTAAAATAAAGCCTTTTTGAACCGACAGATTAGCTCAGTCGGATAGATGCCTCGCTTGGGGGTCGTTTAAGGACCAAGGGTATAAGTACCCTTGGTTCGCGCTTATTTGGCTTGGTATTTTTCCGGCACGTGAGAAAATCTGAGCGGGAGGTTTGACGTCGAGGTATAATGATGTTCACCGTCGATTATTGTCCGGTACACACCATTAGAACTCGACTGTCGATAAACCGGTTGTACTCAGGAGAGGTTTTCTACGCAGTTCCCCTCTTCTCTGGCGAGAAAACCCATTGACGGGTGGTTCAGGCGGAATGCGAGTACTCCTAACAAAAGTCGGCTGTAGACGCAAATTAGGTTAATATATAGAAAATTTCATAAGTAGAATGGTTATGCTTAATCCAAAAAGTATTTCTTGGGGACTCTTGTCGAAGTGCGTAAGGCCAATAGGGCAGGAGTATAAAGAATAAATAAAAAAACAGAAAAGTCTAAAGTAACTTTATTTAAAAGTTATGATCGTTTCACTGTCACATTACACTGAGAAAAATAGAGTTTGAAAAACTGGGAGTCAATATTGAAAAAACTGGACTCAGTCCAGTAAAAGTACATTAATTAATTTCCATTAAGCATCTTAGGGTGTTGCGTATAGTGGATAGAGGGTCTTAGTTCCAAATGTCACTGTAAAGAGCATTGAAACACAGGCGAAGATTATAAGGCGCGCTGCAGTGTGCATAGTAGAAAAACTGGACTCAGTCCCCTACTTCGAAATTTTCACAATAAGGGAACGCAGGCGCGGAACCTGTCAAAATAAATGGCCGACGCGACGCGAAACGAGTGTTTCCTTTTATTCACTTCGTCAATTTTATATAAAAAAAACAGTAACCAATCATTAAAAAAAGAAAAATATGTTAAATGCACTCTTTATATATTCATATTCATTAATTCACAAGTTTTATTCTTCCCACATCTTCATACTTACAATTAACAACTAAATGCATCGGAAAATCTTACAATCATACGGGATTGAACACCTACCTAACCATACAACTAAATATACGCATAATTATAAATCGCACGCTTTTACATTAAGCCTCTCGGCTACGCAATCGATGGGGGAAATTTCCTATTTAAGAAACATCCCTTACCAATGAAATAAATTAGATGATGCGTGGATTTTACTTTGTAATTAATGTAAGTATGGATGTCAACAATATTCATAATATTGAATAAATAATATTGTCAACTAGTTTAAATTTGATACGCGGTTATTAGAATTTAATAATAAATAAATAAAAAACATTAATTTTTTCCTAACCTTTTTCAAGTTTGACACTCCTCATGGTAAATTTGATTATTCTTTTTTTCCGTGTACAAAATAGTAAATTGACGTTGAATGAAATTGTATAATTAATTATTCTCACAGCAATATTTAATAATTTAATGAACTTAACTGCACTGCATAATAGTTGAGAGTAGTAATAGTAAGTGAAACGGTAAGATAAGTGAACGGCCATTAGTGTGCGAGAGAGAGAGAGAATAACTTGTGGTTTTCGAGTAGGTATCTACTTTATGTGCACGGCATTCATTTTTCGAAAGAACTGGACTGAGTACTATTTGTTCAATATTCGCTTCTATTATTGACTTGTGTTTTGTACACTGCCGCGTTCTTTTAACAATTACATAAGAAAGCAATTTCTCATTCCAATTTTTTATACTCTTATTCCCTCTTAGACTATATAAACAGTCTTGTTTAAGCTGATGAATGGGATAACTTGTGTTGAGTCCCAAACTGTTCAGCTATGAAACTTCTAATACTATAGTGTGTACCTGTCACATATTATATATATATATATTATATAACTTTGTACTCGTCGGAAAACAGCTTCTTTCTGTACTTGTTGCACAATATACAATTTTTGTATTTCTAATAAGGGAATGGATTTCAATGTATTTTCGACCGCTGAACACGATTTCAGGTTCCAAAATTCAATAACCCTTAAGGATTTGGAAAAAGTGTGAGTAAAGACCCAAAAAATAAAGTTTTTTTTTGAAAAATGAGAATAAAGACACAAAAAAATGTAAAGTGCTTTTATAAAGTTTTTCCGCTAAGAACTTCAAATTTAAATACACGAATATGTAAAATAATAAAAAATATGGACTTTTGAATAAAGTAGTCTGAATTTAAAAAAAACAACTGCCGGATAGTACAAAATTCCATTTTTGAGCATTATTTCACCACAGTTTTTGAAATAGTATATTACGATACTAGGCCAGAAAGTTGGATTTTCTGGCCGGCGTGATATATAAGGCCGAGGCGAAGCCGAGGCTTTATATATCACGCTTGCCAGGTAATCCAAATTTCTGGCCGTGTGTCGTATACAATTTTTCTGTATCCCCAGCCGAAAGTACGTTAAGTAATTATGGTTTGAATAATAAAATAACTCAATAAATTGCCCGCCCGACTTTTGCAAAGTCGAGGCGAAGCCGAGTCTTTGCTGGTCGGGGCGGGCATGAAAAAAATTTATGAGTAAGAAATAATTAGAAGTAAAATTTTCTTTTATACAAATAAATATTTAATAATAGTAATATACCTATTTTACTAAATTCGGTTCGAAATATTCATCAATTAAGAGTAGTAACCTACTTTACCAATCAAGTGACATCTATGAAAAGTCGTTCAAAATAAATATTTTTAACATTATAATTTTTCGTATTTAAATTACAATATTTTTAAATAAATAAAAACTAATAAAAGAAAATAAGAAATTTCATGCATTATTTTGGTTATCTCAATTCAGGTTAGTGTCAATTTCTGTCAAAACATGAGCACTGTAAATAACGTGCCTATGTGGTTGCTATGCTACTGTGTACGAGTTTCTAAATTTTTGTAACCAAGAGAGCACGCGATTGGTCAGTCGAGCCGGCCACAAAAGTCGCTATTCCCGGATCTAATTCAGACTGGGAAGACAGTACTTTCGGCAAAGGGATACAGAAAAAGTATTTCCTTCTACTATCAGTATATTTAAAAGGGTAAATATTATTCGGAAGGAAATGGTTAATATATGAAACATTCCTATATCTTTAGTTAGTTTCCCAATCGATAAATCTTTACTTCATAGTGAACCATAAACGTTCTAAAACGTCGTTGCACATCCGCACTTGGTGTGTGTGTACATGTAGGGGAGAGTGAACCACACGGAGAGAGATTCTGTTTTAATATTTCGTATTATTATATTAGTATTTAGTAAAACCGATTGCAATTTGGGGAAATCATGTACATTTATGAATTAATATTACCATTTTTAAGAAAGTTTATAATCAAATTATTACTTTGTATTATTCTGAAGTAATAGAAATTGAAATAGTCAATAAGAAGTTGTAATATTATAAGTAAGAAAGTATGCAATAGTAAAAAGTATTACCAGATGATTATACTAAATACTATCGAAGAATTACATAAGTTGTTAATTTAGTTATGAATAGTATTATCGACTATAATAAAAATTATGACCAGCCTAGTAGCAGGCCATAGCAGGCTATGGGCTGACGTCAGGCTGACGTAGAGCGGTTACGAAGCTGTCCGAGATTAGCCGAATATTTCAGTCGAGCAGTTCCGAAATTATCCGAGTCAAACCTCGTGGCAACATGTGCACGTTGTGTTTACCCCAAAATATTTTAATTTGATGTGTCAAAATGTGTCGGAATTGGGTGAACAATTTTATTTTGTTCATTCAATAATTTTAATCGACAATGAAGATTTCCTAATTGTAGTAAAAGGCATAGTCCATTGTCTTTTAAATGAGCATTTGAGAGCATTCAAAATTTACACGGAAAAAAATTAATCTCTAAATTAGAGATTTAATATAAGATTTAGGCATAAACTATCACTGGAAGCGGATGTGTGATCTCTAAAACTGAAATTTAGAGTTATATCTAATCCGCATATATTATCAGTGTGAAGAATCCGTATTTTTATGCCTGAAAATGATATTAGAAATCTCAAATTTTATGATTTATCACAATTTAGAGTGAGAATTATTCAAAGAATGTATATTTTTCTTTTAGTATGAACTTATAAACAAATCCATTGACAATCATAAAAAATTGGACATTTTTTGAAGATAATATGAATTTTTTATTATTTCATTTCTTTATTTGAATCAAATTATCTCAACATCACACAATATAAACATTCTTTTTCTATTTCTTAATAAAAAAACATGGTTTGGTACAACTTTCAATATAGGTTAGGTTTTCAAGTGTCAAACGAAAGTTTAACCTGAAAATACTAATAAATAAAAATATGTCCCACACGTGATAACGCGAAAAACATTCGTAAAATATGGAAAGTGAAAACTGGGAATGAAACTGCATTTAAAATATAAAATTAATACTTAACTAATTAAAATGGTTTAAATATTCTTTGACAATGATGAACTTAAAACGCAATGTAATTCACATCAGATAAGTTGTGAAATTAACAAATCTCTAAATCAGAGATGTGAATTTAATTGTGACTATAATGTCTATTTTAGACATACTTACATTCCATTGGATTTCAAATTAATATTATTTCAAGTTTAGATATTAATTTTTTTCCGTGTACGAAAATGAATTAGGACATTGGAAGGTATTTAAAAAAAATGATTTAAGATATGCTGCATTTTCTTATGCCAATAAATTAAATGATGGGTTTTTTTATATAACGAAAAATTGGATATAATTTCAATAGAAATCATTTTCCAGAAACAAACAATTTTAAAAACAGTATTATGATAAACATTTCTGAATAAAATTTTGACCCAGCATACAAAAGTATGTATTTATAATGTAAAATAAATTAAGAACTTTTTTAAACAAAATATGGAGAAAATATCACTTTCTCACAAGTTCAGAAAATTTCTCGAGTTTAGTATATAAGGAAGTTGAGAACTGTATCTCCCAATGTACAGCGTGCGTGCGTTATTGCGTTTGTTTGTATTTAAGTTAAGTTTATATGTATGCGTTTATAGGTTTTAACATAGATCTCCGAAATTGTATATAGTTTGTGTTTGTATAGTATGATGTATAGTATGATGCTTGCGTTAGCTCATTGGTGTGTGTGCGAAATACTTTCGAAACGATAATTCTATCCTCCTCCTTCCCACGTCTTTTTATTTCCTGTACTTTTCGACTCACTCATAATTTTTAGTATTGACTATATTAAAGATTGAAATATGTATTTTATTCTAAAATTTAAAAGAACTATTTCAATTTTTCTTATTCTTTCGATACTTTCACGGACTGCGATTTTAATATAGTCATTTTTAAAAATTATAATTCTTTTATTAAATTGTATTACAATTTTATTAATTTTTGTAAAATATATCAAGGGCTGCCTACTAATATGCACAATATTAATTTTTAATATAAAACACGATTTCCCTAAATTGAAAAAGAATATATTAAATTCTATTGCCAATTTTAACAAATATTAATACAAAATCTCTCTCCGTGCAGGTTTTTTATAAAGTCCAAGAACTAATTAAATTTTACAAATTTTGATAAGGTTTTTTTATGAAAATAAAACTGAAGTACTCCTTTAATTAATACACACGTTACAAACACAAATTATTATGATTAAATAATGAAATTTAATTTTTTTCTAACCAGTTACACTTATCTTATTTTGAAGGATGTGTGTCTACATTGAACCACCTCTAATAAAACACTAAAATTTACTTCAAAAATAATATATATTTCCACTTATACACATTGTAAAAAATCTTATTTTCAACTAAAAAAATAGAAAATTGTTGTTAAATAACTATTATTTGTTAATATAGGAGATTAATATATTTTGATGTCAGGTTAGGTAGCAAAAGTGACAGTTTAAGTTTTTCTCGTTGACAATTGTGATATAAAAATCTCTAAATCTGAATTAGTAGAATTCTACTAAAAGAAATAGTAAAATTTTACTAATTTTTAGTAGTTTTCATGGAAGACTTTTCCCCTTTTCAATTAGTAGAATATTACTAATTTTTAGTAATATTTTACTAATGTTTTAGTAGAATTCCACTAATTGAAAGTCACTTTTCAACTAAATGAATTAGTGAAACTGTTTTATCGACTATTAATAAAACAGTTCTACTAATTTTTAGTAGAATTCTACTAAGCAATTAGTAAAATCTACTAATAATTAGTAAAATTTCACTATTTGTTAGTAAAATTATTACTAAATCATTTGGTCGAAGACTTTTCGTCATTTCAATCGTAACTTTCTACTAACTCAGATTTAGAGAGAAGCATGTCTTCCAGTATTTTTCTTACTAATTAGTAGAGCAGACAACTTTACCACTCTTAAAATTGAAAATTCTTTGCTTTTTCGGGTGGTTCAATGATGTCGCACTCACTGTATACACATGACATTCGCAACAAAAATTGTTTATAATGAATTTATGTAAGACTTAAAATTCTTTATCACATCGAAATATTGCATGAAGTTGACACCCTAAGCGAAATAAATCACAAGTTTACTAATTTTTAAAACTTCCTATTTCAATAAAAAAACGTCGTTATAATTCCACAAACTTTTTTATTATGTACGTGAAAAACAGTTTTTTTTAGTTTTTCTTAGTAAATAATAAACCTACGTGCCGGAAATTTTTGAACATAGTCTGCTTCGGTAATACTAACTTATATGTTGAATAAGAAAAAATTTCACTCAGTCATTTCTCACAAAATTGAAGTGGTTCACTGTTGACGCTAGTTCAATGTAGCCTACTCTCCCCTATAGCAGAAAATAGAGGTGATTGAACGATTCAAGAAGGATGAGTTATTTTAGATCGTCACTTGATTTCTAAATCATCGCTTCGCATTTGCATATCAATGCTAAATGTTTGACACTTTTTATCTCCCCTAAAATTTTTCATCCGTTTCTCTTTTCTTTTTTTTTGACCCCGCATTATAATACTCTGTTTTCAATTTATTTTTCTCTCATCATTATTTACTATAACCTTGATTGAATTCAAAAATAAATCGAATTTTCTTTCTGGATGTAAATTTGATCAATGTTGAATTCGTTGGTCTATAAGTTTACCCAAGGATTTTTGGGGTACATTATTTGCGGAAAGTTGGTCGACTGTGTAAAAGGGATTTTTAAACATTGCAGTCACGTTCAAATAGCACGCTTCTCTTTCTGTTTTCGAATTCTTGGCGCAGTGTGTCATTCTATGTGTGTGTGGTCAAAACCTTATCGTTTGCTTGGCGGTGGAATGTGAAATTATTTCTGCCAAAAATAAATATTGTGATGATCAAATAGAAGTTTAGGATTCAATTTTTGTCCTACACCCAGAGAAAAATATTATTTAAACCAAACATATTTTATTTGAGTTAAATAAACGTATATTTGTCTCAGAACCAACTAGACTTTTTATTTCTTTTAAATAAAAATTTTATTCGACACAAATAAAACATATATTTGAGATAAATAAAATTTTATTTAAACCAAATAAAATTTATTTCAAACAAATAAAAAGTCTGGTTGGTTCTGAGACAAATATACCATTTTTCTGGGTGTAGTTCAAAGTGTATATAATCGAAAATTTTATATTAACGAGAAAGGGTATTTTTTTATTTTTGCGATTATTAGCTCGTTTTTTTAATTTCCCTCGAAATTCAGGAGCGAAAATTTGTATATAGTGAGAGAAATTTTCCAGGATTAGTGAGTTATAATTCTGCACGGAGAGAGATTTTGTATTAATATTTGTTAAAATTGGCAATAGAATTTAATATATTCTTTTTCAATTTAGGGAAATCGTGTTTTATACACTGAGAAAACTGGATAGTCAAATTCAGAGGTTCAAAAAGTGTATGTTTCCTTTGCTTATGAAGAGAGTTAAATAGTCCTTCTAAAATAAATTTTGAATTGATAATGGAAATCTACTTGTATATTCTCTCCCATTATATCTGAGGGTTAAAAGTTGCGCAGAAAATGTGTACGATCTGATGCGCGCGAAATTATTTTTCTGACATTTTATGTATTTAATTTAGGGGTTAGGTTGCCATATTTATTCATTTCGCGCCGGATAAGGAAGGAATTTCTCAAGATGGTTAATTTGTCCCTCTGTTAGAGAAATGGCACGAATATCTGTCAATGGTGTATTTGAACATTTAGATTGTTATCCAATAGCTAACTCTCAAATATCAACGATTTGTCCCTCCAGATGTTTAGTCCAATACTCCAGTTTTCTCAGTGTATTAAAAATTAATATTGTGCATATTAGTAGGCAGCCCTTAATATATTTTACAAAAATTAATAAAATTGTAATACAATTTAATAAAAGAATTATAATTTTTAAAAATGACTATATTAAAATCGCAGTCCGTAAAAGTATCGAAAGAATAAGAAAAATTGAAATAATTCTTTTAAATTTTAGAATAAAATACATATTTCAATCTTTAATATAGTCAATACTAAAAATTATGAGTGAGTCAAAAAGGACAGAAAATAAAAAGACGTAAGAAGGAGGAGGATAGAATTATCGTTTCGAAAGTATTTCGCACACACACAAATGAGCTAACGCAAGCATCATACTATGCAAACACAAACTGTATACAATTTCGGAGATCTATGTTAAAACCTATAAACGCATACATCCCAGGCGGAAATTTCCAACCGGCGCGGATCCTAGCCCGTACTGACGCCGGTGTAACTGTACTGGCTGGGAACCGCCTGCCAACCGAATGTGAACGTGCATTCTACCGAATAGTGACTAGGCCAGGAACGCGCTGGCAACCGGCTCGGAACTGTCATTCTACCGCCCGCTGACCGGCCGGGAGAAGCCGTTCCGTGTATAATTCAACCGGCTAGGACCTGGCACTCTACCGACCATGGATTTTTCATTTAATAGCCAGCCGAGCGCTGGCATTCTACCGACTGACAACCGGGTCGGATCCAAATGATAATTTCAACAAATATCGATAAAAAAAATAATAATTAATTGCAAAAGATAAATACTGATGACAATTCATTGACAGTTCACTTTACACATTTTTTTTATTTTTTTATACACTTAAACGCAATTTTTTATTATATGCACATTTGAAAAATCCTAACGCTTCGAGGTACGAACCTACGCCTAACCGAATATTTACGCACCGAAATCTCGCACGCTAACCACTATGCTACGCTCGCATGGGACTCACAAATCTTAAATACTCTTAAGTGTCACAAGCTGAAATAAAACTTGTAGAATTACTACGCGTCAATGATACCGCTATATTTTCAATACTTTATTGAATGTATATTTAGGACTATTTCAACATTTCGTTAAAAAAGAAACTTATTATATTTTTATTATTATATAATACATATATTGAATAATTGTTTTTCAATATAATAATATTGAACGTAATAATATTAATAATTTTAATTAATATCTCAATAATAATAAATTTATTATTATTAACAGGGGCGGCGGAAGCAGTATGGATGGTATGGATAACTCCATACCTGAAATAAACACAGGTATGGAATTCCATACCTCACCGAACTTGGAAAACTATCTGAAATGGCCATGAATAGCCCATGAATATTCTAATGTGATAATATTTTAATATTTTCGTTCCACATTTTAAAAAATATTTTATCTAATCATGGGTAATAACTTAATCATTGGCGGGTTCTTAATGTAACCAGCAGCGCATGTGCAAAAGTCCTACCTAGAAAATATCTGAAAATATGCGTTCACGGAAAAAATAAATTTAGCAGATTTTACAAAACTGTTACGGAGTAGCGGATACAGCTTTTTACGAAACTGAGTTTTATAAAATGTAAGAAATATTTCAGGATAAAGTACAGAACTTTCGTAGTTGAATATTTTTGAAGTTTATCCTGAAATATTCCTTACATTTTACAAAACTCAGTTTCGTAAAAAGCTGTATCCGCTACTCCGTAACAGTTTCGTAAAATCTGCTAAATTTATTTTTTTCGTGTAGAATTAAGAGTAGCACACATATTTCTTACGAGCTTTGGTTACATGACTGTGTGTTTGTTTTTAAAGTAAATAAATTATTTAATAATTAATAGTATAATAATACTAAAAATAAACTATATACATTATAATATAAATAAATACTTTTTTCACCTACAATCCCCTCCCTTCATCCCCCCACCAGGGAGAATAAAACTCCATATCTCAAAAATATTGGCTGCGCCGGCCCTGATTATTAAGATATTATTAATTAATTTTATATATTATTAATTAACATTAATATTATTGAGAATTAATAATAAATTATCAATATTAATATTAATTAATAATATATCAATAACCATAAATTTATTATTATTGAGATATTAATTAAAATTATTAATATCATTACCTTCAATATTATTATATTGAGAAACAATTATTCAATTATTATTGAGATATTATTAACCCCTTAACAGTCCATGGCCCATATATGGCCACGAAAAGTCGTGCCACCTTTACGTCTGTGGCCATATATGGCCATCTCAAAAAAAAAATACTAAACATGATTTGATTTTAGTAGCGAAGTACATACTACTGTTTTTGGAGTCGCTGAATCCGAATCTGAAGTCAGATTTAAAAAATTCAAAATGGCGGACCCAAAATGTCGACTTCAAAAAATAAAAAAATTTCAAATTCGCTTTAAACTCGTTACTTGGGGGGTTTTCGGGGTCTCTGATTACAAATATGATGTCAGATTTTCAAAATTCATAATGGCGGATCCAATATGGCGGATAATTTCAAGATTAATGCGATTTGATTAAAATTCGTTTCTCGGGAGTTTTTGGGGTCGCTGAATTTGAATTTGATGTTCGTTTTTCTAAATGCTAAATTGTGGATTCAATATATCGATCAAATTTTTTGAATGTTGACAAATTTGTCTAAAATGTTTACTCAGGGGTTTTTGAGGTAACTTCATATTTTTTTCGCATCAATCTTGAAATCATCCGCCATATTGGATCCGCCATTTTAAATTTTGAAAATCTGACATCATATTTGTAATCAGAGACCCCGAAAACCCCCGAGTAACGAGTTTCAAAGGAATCGGAAAAAAATTTTTTTGAAGTCGCCATTTTGGGTCCGCCATTTTGAATTTTTTAAATCTGACTTCAGATTTGGATTCAGCGACCTCGAAAACCCCCGAGAAATGAATTTCCCTTAAAACGCTTTAATTTTAAAATTATCCACCATATTTGGTCGCCACATTGAATCCGCCATTTTGAATTTTCAAAAACTAACCTTAAATTCGAATTCAGCGACCCCAAAAACCTTATATATGATTAAATCATATTTTTTGTAAACTTTTTTTTCGGACCGTTTTTGGACCACAAGCGATTTTCAACTAGACTGCGAAGGGGTTAATTAATAATATATAATATTAATTAATAACGAATTTTTCTAATTATTTAATTTTTAAAAAAGTCTCAATAAATGATTACTTAATATATTGATTAGATTCATTTATTAATAATTATTTTCTAAAATAATGCAATTACTTGTAATAATTATTTAATTTATAATGTGACAATAAATGACGACATCCGCAGTCGGATCCGCCCCAGTACCGAGCCAGTACAGACTCAACATATCCGTCATTCTTCCGACGCCGCAGAAGAATAAGATCCGCCGGCGGAAGAAATCCAGTACCGAGCCAGTACTGACAATAGTGGGAAGACGGTTCCGACAGTCGGAGCATAATCTGTACCGCGCCGGTTGCTTTTTCAGATCCGATTCGGTACAGACCGTCGGTACTTGCGGTCTGTACGGGCGCGGATCCCAGCCGGTTGTAAACTCCGACGTTCATCCGACTTTTCCGCCTGGGCTATATTGAAAGCTGTACTAAAACATGTTTTTCTATTAAGAAATAGAAAAAGAATGTTTATATTGTGTGATGTTGAGATAATTTGATTCAAATAAAGAAATGAAATAATAAAAAATTCATATTATGTTCAAAAAATGTCCAATTTTTTATGATTGTCAATGGATTTGTTTATATGTTTATACTAAAAGAAAAATATACATTCTTTGAATAATTCTCAGTCTAGTTTGTGATAAATTAATTTTGTATTACATCGAGTTATTACAAAAAATACGAATTATATAAATATGCAACTAAAATCTTTAATAGTTTATTCTAATAATATATTAGATTTCAATTTATTAAAATAAGTTAATATTTTAGAACTATATGTTCTATGTCATAAAATTCGAGATTTATAATATCATTTTAAGGCATAAAAATACGAATTCTTCACACTGCTAATATGCAGATTAGATATAACTCTAAATTTCAGTTTTACAGATCTGTTCAAATCACACATCCGATTCCAGTGATAGTTTATGCCTAAATCTCATATATTAAATCTCTACTTTAGAGATTAATTTTTTTCCGTGTAAATTTTGAAAGCTCTCAAATGCTCATTTAAAAGACAATGGACTATGCCTTTTACTACAATTAGGAAATCTTCATTGTCGATTAAAATTATTGAATGAACAAAATAAAATTGTTCACCCAATTCCGACACATTTTGACACATCAAATTAAAATGTTTTGGGGTAAACACAACGTGCACATGTTGCCACGAGATGTTTGACTCGGTTAATTTCGGTACTGCTCGACTGAAATATTCGGCTAATAATATAATAATAATAATAATAATAATAATAATAATGTTTCTCTTTTCTAAAGAAAGCAGTTCCTTGAATGAGGAATTAAGACCAAGCAAGGGCCTGATCCGCAAAGAAGCGAGGCACAGGCTCATAGAAAGATGGCAAGAAAGATGGGATGGTGAGGAAAAAGGTCGATGGACTTATCGCCTTATCCCGGCACTCGCCACCTGGATAAATAGGAAACACGGTCAGGTTTCCTATTACTTGACTCAGGCGTTCACAGGTCACGGGTGTTTTAACTTGTACCTGTGTTGCTTTAAATTACGCGAGAACGAGGTGTGTGCATATTGCCAGTTCCCTGAGGACAACGCGGAGCACACCCTCTTCTCATGCAAGAAATGGGACTTGGAGAGGCGGGCCATGTTCGAAGGTGTAAACAGTCAAGTTACACCGGAGAACATGGTATCGCTGATGACCCAGTCGGAAGAGAATTGGCGGCAAGTCGAGAACTTCATAATCTCGGTTATGTCGAGGAAGGATCTCGACGGCCGCCAAAAAGCGTAATTTAA
Source organism: Leptopilina heterotoma (assembly GCF_015476425.1). Taxonomy (NCBI): domain Eukaryota; kingdom Metazoa; phylum Arthropoda; class Insecta; order Hymenoptera; family Figitidae; genus Leptopilina; species Leptopilina heterotoma. The sequence goes on from NW_025111061.1 coordinate 768,388, forward strand.
ACAGCTTTTAATTTTGTTCGTTTGTTTTTTATTAATTTATTTTGTGATTTATTTGTCCTTATACATTTTTTAATTGTTTGTGTTTTTTATTCATCTTTGTACAGTTTTATGTTTTTTGAATTTTTTATACGCGTTTATTTTTTCTTTTTTTTATATATCCGTTTATAATTTTATCTTCTGACTTTTTACACTTAATTACACATTTGTTATTTTTGATTATTGTTGTGCTGTTAATTCCGCTTTATAGTGAAATAGTTTTAAATTTTTAACTATTAACGCAGGATAACCGCAGAGAAAAGCAGAAAGTCGCATTAGCGACAGAGTTGGAGCGCCACCCTCGAAGGCTAAAGTCTTACGACAGTTTCGAGGGAGGGTAAAGGGCTCCAGAAGAAGGGTTACGGGTTTTAGTGGGTCGGGCTGGTAGTAGGTCGCCAGTTTATTAAATTTACTATAATATATATTTTTTTTTCTTTTTTTATATTTCCTTTTGTTTTATCATACCAACCCCACATAACCTTGGAGTGCGGAATCCAAGGTATCTGTAGGCAGATTTCCCAAAAGTCCCTAAGCAAAAAAAAAAAAAAAATAATAATAATAATAATAATAATAATAATAATAATAATTCCACAACGAGCGACTCAAAGTGAAAAGAGGATTAAGCGAAAGGATGCTCCACAGCTTAATCCTGAGTCGCTAGTTGAAGCAAAAGGGGCGTCCTCAAGTAGTCCTAGTAAGACGTATGCCGATACCGTCTTGAAAGACGGAGCGGACATTGAGGATGACTTTAAGGTTGTTGGAGAAAGAAAGAAACGGGCTCCAGGAAGAAAGACCAAAGGCGAGAAAAAAGAGCTCACGAAGCCCCCTTCGAAACTCAGGTCCACGGAAGCTGTGAAGATCACGGCAAGAGACCCAAAGTTTTACGAGGGTATCTTGCCGCTGATAAAAGAAAAGGTTAAACCTGAAGATACAGGCACCGTTGTACAGAAAATCAGGAGAACTTTTAAACAGGAAGTTCTCCTGATAGTGAAAAAGGGTGGAGAGACCTTAAAATTTGCGAAAAGTCTGTCCTTGGCCCTGCATGGCAAGGCCGAGGTCATACCTCTTGTAAATAAGAGGTCTCTAGAAATCAGAGACCTGGATGAAGCCACTACAGAGAGTGAGGTGACTTCAGCATTAGAAGAAAAGCTGGGCAAGTCCGACCTGCCTATAGAGTGCAAATTACTGCCGCGCTACAAAGGAACTAAGGTTGCTCTAATCCGCTTGGCAGAAGCAGAAAGTGACATTCTGCTTAAACTTGGCCGAATCAAAATCGGCTGGATAAATGCTCAAATTCGCGAGCATGTTGAAGTAGCTAGGTGCCAAAAGTGCTTAGCCTATGGACACTCTACCCGAACCTGCAAAGGCCCCGACAGAAGTAAAAACTGTCGGAGATGCGGCGGAGAGGGACACCTCGCGAAGAGCTGTAAAGTGAAGCCGAAGTGCCTTACGTGCTTGGACCTGGGGAAGCCAGAGACGGATCACGATTCCGGAAAGAGAGCCTGCCCGGTTTACAGAGAAGAACTGCAAAAGATTAAAAGGGCAAATCCTTAAAATTTTTGCAGGTCAACCTGCATACAAGTAAGGATGTACAGTTGCTCCTAATGCAAACAGCAAGGGAAAATGAGGTCGATATCCTGTTCTGCAGTGAGCAGTATCAAGGAAGCGACCTCGCCCCTTGGTATCAGGATAAGGCAAAGAGAGCCGCCATAAAGCTGTGCAACCCAGAATTGCGGGTTGCAAGGTATCTGGAGACGAGCAGTGGATTCGTTTGGGTAGAGGCTGCGGGCATACGTATGTACAGCTGCTACTTCTCGCCAAACGATGCACTGACGGACTTCGAAGATGACATTCAGGAACTCGAGTCGAGCCTTAGAGAATCCAAGCTGGATGTACTCGTCACCGGGGATTTTAATGCTAAGTCGCCGGAGTGGGGCGAGTCAAGGCTCGATAAAAGAGGCAGAGTGATCGGAGAAATGGTCTCCAGGAGCAATTTAACGATTGTGAACCGGGGAAGGACATGGACGTTTAGGAGGGGTGCAATTGGATCGATCATTGATCTTACGATTGCATCATCTCCTCTATTCAGACGCATTAACGAATGGCGAGTCAGGAAATGGTGGAAGACAGGAAGCACCGTGTCGAAAACGCCTCTCCTGGAATGTGAAGAAAATCGATAAGGAGAAATTTGTCCGATCCCTGGAAGAATCCCGCCTCATTGAGGAATTGGGTTGGGTGCAGAGGCCAAATACCCTGGATGCAGAGGTACGAGCGGTGAGGAAAACCATCACCGCTGCCTGCGATGCATCTATGCCGCGTCGCAGGTGTACCGCTTCACGAAAAAGCTCGGTGCACTGGTGGTCGGATGCTCTGGCCTCCTTGCGGAAAGCGTGCTTCAAAGCTAGAAGGAATTATACCCGTTCTAAGGGAGATCCTTTGCTAAAGGAAGTATTTAAGGAGGCCAAGAAAAGCCTGAAAAAAGAGATTCAAGCGTCACAACGCCGTTGCTGGAAAGACCTAATTGATGATGTCGAGAAGGACCCATGGGGTCTGGCTTTTAAAATCGTTACTAAGAAATTAGGAACGAGGCAAAAGACCCCCGGCCTGGACAATCCCGATTGGGTCAGAAGGATTATAAAAGCTCTATTTCCTCCTGCAGAACCGTGGGTTAGGAAGGACTGGAGTACCTGCGAAGTCGGTGAGAAGGAACTCTTCACTCTTACAGAATTGAGAAATGCAGGTAGAAGATTGAAAACAGGCAAGGCGCCTGGAATCGATGGGATAAGTAACGAGATCCTAAAATTGGTTATCGACACTTCACCTCAGATTCTGCTCCGATGTTTCAATCTTTGCCTTGAGAAAGGAGAGTTCTTCCGCGACTGGAAGCGGCAGAGGCTAGTCCTCCTAAGAAAAGGCGAAAAACCTCTGGATAAAGTCTCGTCGTACAGGCCTATTTGCCTGTTAGATACGATGGGTAAACTTCTAGAGGATATGGTTCTGCAGAGAATGCAAACCCATTTGACCGGAGAGAATAGTCTATCCGATTACCAATTTGGTTTCCGCAAAGGCAGGTCCACGGTTGATGCCATTCAGGCAGTTGTGGACATAGCCAAAGCGGGAAAAAACAAATTGGGACCAAAGAAGAAGAAGGGCTTCTGCGCATTGGTGGCTATTGACATACGTAACGCGTTTAACTCCGCACGATGGAAAGATCTCATCCAGTCGATGATGGAGAAGAGAATACCGCCCTACTTGTTGCGGATAATGAATGATTATCTTAGCGACAGGTGGGTAATCTATGAGGGGGACAACTGGACTCTGAAGGAAGAGATGCAAAGTGGTGCCCCCCAAGGCTCGAGGGTGGGACCATTCGTGTGGAATGTATCCTATGATAACTTCCTGCGAATGGGTCTACCTGAAGGCGCGGTCATCATCGGCTTTGCGGACGATGCGTTGGTCGTGTGCTCAGCCGAAAGCGAGGAAGCCCTTGGGACATTGGTGAACGAATGTCTGCGGCGAGTTAAAAGCTGGTTGGATGCCAGAGGTCTTCAAATGGCCTTGGAAAAAACCGAAGCTCTGCTCGTCACAGACAGACGTGGTTATAGTTTCCCACGAATCGTGATAGACGAATTCGAGGTCAAGTGGAGTAAACATATTAAGTATTTAGGAGTGGAGCTCGATGGAAGGTTAAACTTCCATTACCATATAGCGACGGCCTTGAATAAGGCGATAAAGTGTGCGTCAGACTTGGCACGACTTATGCCAAACGTTCGCGGACCACGTGAAAGAAAAAGGAGACTGGTGGTTAGTGTTGCCCACGCTAAGATGTTTTACGCAGCAGCAGTGTGGGCTCCCTCACTTAAAACAAGAAGCAAAACCATTTGCGATAATATGCTGTCTGCGCAGAGATGTGTTACTACCCGTATCGTTTCTGCGTATAAGACGGTCTCGACGAGCGCTGTGCAAGTCCTTGCAAGTGTCCCGCCGGCAGATCTTATGGCAAGGGAAAGGGAGGAAGTATTTCTTCTTTTTAAAAGAAGAAATAATCCCGAGTACCCAGAAGAGAAAAGACCTAGCAAGGACTACATCCGCAAATACGCGAGAAACAGACTTATCGAGACATGGCAGGACAGATGGGATAGGGAGGAAAAGGGTAGATGGACCTATCGTCTGATTCCAACACTCACCACCTGGATAAACCGAAAACATGGAGAAGTCTCCTATTATTTGACTCAGGCGCTCACAGGTCACGGGTGTTTTAACTCGTACCTGTGTCGCTTTAAATTACGCGAGGACGAGGTGTGTGCATATTGCCAGTTCCCTGAGGACAACGCGGAGCACACCCTCTTCTCATGCAAGAAATGGGACTTGGAGAGGCGGGCCATGTTCGAAGGTGTAAACAGTCAAGTTACACCGGAGAACATGGTATCGCTGATGACCCAGTCAGCAGATAATTGGCGGAAAGTCGAGAACTTCATAATCTCGGTTATGTCGAGGAAGGATCTCGACGGCCGCCAAAAAGCGTAATTTAAACAGCTTTTAATTTGTTTATTTGTTTTTTATTAATTTATTTTGTGATTTATTTGTCCATATACATTTTTAATTGTGTGTGTTTTTTATTCATGTTTGTACAGTTTTGTTTTCAATATTTTATACGCGTTTATTTTTTCTTTTTTTTTATATATCCGTTTATAATTTTATCTTTTGACTTTTTAAACTTCTTAAAAAATTTTGTTTTTTATTGTTGTTGTGCTGTTAATTCCGCTTTTATATTGGAATGGTTTTAAATTTTTTGACTATTGACGCAGGAGAACAGCAGACACAGAACAAAGTCGCAGCAGCGATAGAGTTGGAGCGCCTCCCTCGAAGGCTAAAGTCTTACGACAGTTCCAAGGGAGGGTAAAGGGCTCCAAAAGAAGGGTTACGGGTTTTAGTGGGTCGGGCTGGTAGTAGGTCGCCAGTTAATTAAATTTCTTATAACATTTCTTTTTTTTATCTTTTTTTATATTCCCTTTTTTTTTCTTTCTTTCTTCTTATTTTACCAACCCCACATAACCTTGGAGTGCGGAATCCAAGGTATCTGTAGGCAGATTTCCCAAAAGTCCCTAAGCAAAAAAAAAAAAAAAAAAAAAAAAAAAATAATAATAATAATAATAATAATAATAATAATAATAATAATAATAATAATAATAATAATAATAATAATAATAATAATAATAATAATAATAATAATAATAATAATAATAATAATAATAATAATAATAATAATAATAATAATAATAATAATAATAATAATAATAATAATAATAATAATAATAATAATAATAATAGTAATACTTTTTACTATTGCATACTCTCCGTGTGTGGATGATCCTACATTGTTGGAGATAAATTTGTATTAATGGTGGGTACGTTTACTGAAATACTGATTATTTTTATTATTATTATTATTAGGGGAGTATCGTCGAGGTTGTCCCACTGTCTAGGGTAGGCCACTCGCGTTTTTTTGTCAAGTTCACTACACGGAGAGAGATTCTGTTTTAATATTTCGTATTATTATATTAGTATTTAGTAAAACCGATTGCAATTTGGGGAAATCATGTACATTTATGAATTAATATTACCATTTTTAAGAAAGTTTATAATCAAATTATTACTTTGTATTATTCTGAAGTAATAGAAATTGAAATAGTCAATAAGAAGTTGTAATATTATAAGTAAGAAAGTATGCAATAGTAAAAAGTATTACCAGATGATTATACTAAATACTATCGAAGAATTACATAAGTTGTTAATTTAGTTATGAATAGTATTATCGACTATAATAAAAATTATGACCAGCCTAGTAGCAGGCCATAGCAGGCTATGGGCTGACGTCAGGCTGACGTAGAGCGGTTACGAAGCTGTCCGAGATTAGCCGAATATTTCAGTCGAGCAGTTCCGAAATTATCCGAGTCAAACCTCGTGGCAACATGTGCACGTTGTGTTTACCCCAAAATATTTTAATTTGATGTGTCAAAATGTGTCGGAATTGGGTGAACAATTTTATTTTGTTCATTCAATAATTTTAATCGACAATGAAGATTTCCTAATTGTAGTAAAAGGCATAGTCCATTGTCTTTTAAATGAGCATTTGAGAGCATTCAAAATTTACACGGAAAAAAATTAATCTCTAAATTAGAGATTTAATATAAGATTTAGGCATAAACTATCACTGGAAGCGGATGTGTGATCTCTAAAACTGAAATTTAGAGTTATATCTAATCCGCATATATTATCAGTGTGAAGAATCCGTATTTTTATGCCTGAAAATGATATTAGAAATCTCAAATTTTATGATTTATCACAATTTAGAGTGAGAATTATTCAAAGAATGTATATTTTTCTTTTAGTATGAACTTATAAACAAATCCATTGACAATCATAAAAAATTGGACATTTTTTTAAAATATAAAATTAATACTTAACTAATTAAAATGGTTTAAATATTCTTTGACAATGATGAACTTAAAACGCAATGTAATTCACATCAGATAAGTTGTGAAATTAACAAATCTCTAAATCAGAGATGTGAATTTAATTGTGACTATAATGTCTATTTTAGACATACTTACATTCCATTGGATTTCAAATTAATATTATTTCAAGTTTAGATATTAATTTTTTTCCGTGTACGAAAATGAATTAGGACATTGGAAGGTATTTAAAAAAAATGATTTAAGATATGCTGCATTTTCTTATGCCAATAAATTAAATGATGGGTTTTTTTATATAACGAAAAATTGGATATAATTTCAATAGAAATCATTTTCCAGAAACAAACAATTTTAAAAACAGTATTATGATAAACATTTCTGAATAAAATTTTGACCCAGCATACAAAAGTATGTATTTATAATGTAAAATAAATTAAGAACTTTTTTAAACAAAATATGGAGAAAATATCACTTTCTCACAAGTTCAGAAAATTTCTCGAGTTTAGTATATAAGGAAGTTGAGAACTGTATCTCCCAATGTACAGCGTGCGTGCGTTATTGCGTTTATTTGTATTTAAGTTAAGTTTATATGTATGCGTTTATAGGTTTTAACATAGATCTCCGAAATTGTATATAGTTTGTGTTTGTATAGTATGATGTATAGTATGATGCTTGCGTTAGCTCATTGGTGTGTGTGCGAAATACTTTCGAAACGATAATTCTATCCTCCTCCTTCCTACGTCTTTTTATTTCCTGTCCTTTTCGACTCACTCATAATTTTTAGTATTGACTATATTAAAGATTGAAATATGTATTTTATTCTAAAATTTAAAAGAACTATTTCAATTTTTCTTATTCTTTCGATACTTTCACGGACTGCGATTTTAATATAGTCATTTTTAAAAATTATAATTCTTTTATTAAATTGTATTACAATTTTATTAATTTTTGTAAAATATATCAAGGGCTGCCTACTAATATGCACAATATTAATTTTTAATATAAAACACGATTTCCCTAAATTGAAAAAGAATATATTAAATTCTATTGCCAATTTTAACAAATATTAATACAAAATCTCTCTCCGTGTAGCGCCACCTACGCGCATACTTGTCGAAGCTTGTCTTAGTGAAACCTAACTTTTTGTTTAATTACATTTTCGGAGAATCGAAAATTGTGTTTTCTGTGCTGCGCCTAGACGCGCTCGACCAAGGGACACAGAAAAAAATGCGAATGGTAAAAACAACTACATTTGTGTAGTTAGAAAAAAAGTAGTTAAAACTACCATATTCAGCAGCATTTTAACTACACTTCCTTAGTTAGTGGAACCAAAATGAAGTAGTTGGTTTTATGTAGTTAATATAACTACTTTACGTAGTTGAAATAACTAACAGATGCTTGTAAATGGCTCAACTATACTGTAGTAGTAAAAACTATTGTTAAAAATAGTTAATTTTACTATTGTGGTAGCAAAAATAACTATTTTGTATTAGTTGCAAACAAAATGAGACTTACTGTTTTTATATAGTAAATACAACCTCTGAAAGTTGTTACTTTTATGATTTATGTAGTTAAAACAACTATTTCTTACTAGTTGCAGAGAAAGAAAGAAATTTACTGTTTTCATATAGTAAAATCAATTGTTGAAAATAGTTATTTTTACTATTTATGCAGTTGAAAAGATCATTTTTTCTACAGAGAAAAAACGTGAGTGGTTAAAACATCCACATATGTGCAGTTAAAAAAATATAGTTAAAACTACCATATTCAGCAGCATTTTAACTAAACTTCCATAGTTAGTAGAACTAAAATTGAATAGTAGGTTTTATGTAGTTAAAATTACTACTACACGTTATGATTGTGAATAACTCAACAATAGTGCAGTAGTTAAAAGTACTGTTAAAAATAGTTATTTTCGGAATTTCTGTAGTAGAAATATCCATTTCTTGCTATTTGCAAAATAAATTAAAATTTACTGTTCCAAAGAGTAAGAACAACCGCTGGAATTTGTTATTTTTGTGTTTAATGTAGTTAAAAGAACCAATTCTTACTAGGTTTTAATAATTTATCTCTATTGTGGTAAGAAACATTTATTTTTATAACTACAAAAGTCATAAAAGTAACAATTTTTACACAGTAAAAACAAAGTCTTAAATTTAATGGTGGCTAGTTTTAATTTTTGACTTATCTTAAGCTATCAACTTTATTTAATCATAAAAACTAACTGACAATTAAAGTTAGTTGTACTCTTACTTAAATAAAACTCAGTTTGTAATTTATTTGTAATACACCGGACTTAATTTCAGATCCAATGGTATTAATAAAAAGTTGGATGAAATTAACTTCTAATAAGGTACGCTAACAGCTGACTGTAAGTCTGGCGAGGCTGAAAAAGTTGATTGTGACGTCACAAGGGACGCAATTTGCAAACGTGAAAAGTCTGAATAGCGCGTCGCGTCGCCGGTTTACTTTTGACTCGTGTTTTATTAATAATATATAAGTCCATAAATTATATTTATAATTGGTGAATCTTAGACAGAAAGTTTAGTTTTATTAGTATGTTAATATTTTAATTCGATTATAAACAAGTTTATAAACAGTTTATAATCTTAATTTCACCTAATATATATGTGCATTAGCATTTAATTCTTTATCTTAAAGAGAGAAATTTCCACTGATAGTTTTAATAATTGTTGTTTGTTATAAGAAATTAAATGTGACATATGTTTATTTTAATAAAATTCAAGAATATGAACATACACTGTAAAAACAAAGTCTTTCTTTAAGGCGGTGTCAAAGTCGATTGGATTTTTGCATTGAGCTTCAATGGAAAAATCGCATCGACTTTGACACCGCCTTTAAGCTCGAAATTTGTCTTTTTTCAAGGTGTAAACGGAAGACTCCCCAATTGATACAAGTAAGGTGTTAAATAAACTTAAATTCAACTGTAAGCTTGTAAGAAGGCTGAAATTTGGCTAGATGGTTTGGCTGAATTTTAGCCTTCTTACTAGCTTACAGTTGAATTTCAGTTCATTTAACACCTCACTTGTATCAATTGGGGAGTATTCTTTTTAAACTTCTAATCATTACTGACATTCAGCCAATATGGTCTACTTCCGTTTACACCTTGAAAAAAGACAAATTTCTGGCTTAAAGGAAGACTTTGTTTTTACAGTGTATGTTATTTTTACTATATGAAAATAGTAAGTTTAATTTTTTATAACTAGTAAAAAGTGGATAATTTTACTACAGAAATTCTGAAAATAACTATTTTCAACAGTACTTTTAACTACTGCACTATCGTTGAGTCATTTAAAATCATATGCTGGCTACATTTCAACTAAGTCCTTGAGCTTAAAAAATTAGTTACTGCAACTAAACGGAGTAGTTATTATGACTGAATCTAAGAAGAATGTCCTCAAGTACAATGCCAATCATCGTAGCGTGCGAGCGTGGTTAGGTGGTTAGGTTATCGGTTTGCAAATGTTAGGGTCGTGCGTTCAATCCCCGGCGTTTAGGGATTTTTCTCTGTTAGGTGTATAAGAATTTAATATATAAATTATATATGAATAAAAATAGGTAAGAGAAAATATAAAAAAATGGACCTCAATAATAATAAAAAACAAATATAGTTATTTATGATACAAGTGCGTAAAATCGTTGATTATACGAGTGCTGCAAGTCACACAAGTATAATCTGATTTACGCACGAGTGTCATACAAAATTTTTTGCAACACTAAAACAACTAAACTTGCAGCAATATTGCCAATATTACTGAAAGTTTAGGTGTAGTGGGGGAACTGTTAAATGAAGTTTTCTAGAAGCTAAAATAAAAATGTGATTGTTAATTGTTGTTTAAAAGCTTTAATTCATGGTTTCTCATCAAACAGTCACAAGAATGCGTAAAGTAATCATTTTACGCACTGAAAATCACTTTACACACTGGAATTCATTTTACACACTGCTAGCGGTGTGTAAAGTAACACTTTACACACCGCTATAAAATGAAGTACTTTACACACAGTTTTCTGTGTGTAAAATTCAATTTTACAGGTTAGTGTTGCAAAAAATAATTTTATTTTACTACTTTAAATAGTTAATTTAACTATTTTTTACAGTTGTTACAACTACAATTTGTTACGGGCGCCTATAGGAACTATGAAAATTTAGTTACTGCAACTAAATGAAGCAGTTAGTATGACTAACAACAAATAGTTAAGATAACTGTTTTAGTAGTTAAATTTACTGTAAAAATGGTATTTATTACTACATTTTACAGTTAGACTAACTATTCTGTCATAGTTCATTTTACTAAATAATGTTACTGGCGCCTATAGGAACTACAGGAAATAGTAAAAAAGTAGTCAAATTTACCATATTTTTTTTTGTGTGGAGGCTATGAAAGTAGGGTCTCTTGCAAAGTATTATGTATATATTGTCCTGACGCGAAATAGTCATTATAATAATCAAATTATTTATTATATGAATGTTGAATGACTTTTCTTCGATCGACAGTTAAAAATGAATTAATTTAATGTAATAATCGCAAATTAATAAGGAATAAAATATTATCTTTTTGTCAAATTATAAAAATTAATTATAGAAAGTGAATTTATCATTCGGCAGTTAAATATTAAGAAGAAAGAAGCTATCAATTATCCGAATCAAATTTTTACTAAATAAATTAAATATCTTAAATAAATCTCTATAAGCTCTTAGATTTCATATGTAACGACAGCACAGCTGCCCGAATACAGAAACCTGCACTGCAAAAACAGGTGTCTATATTTGAGACACTTTTGTCCTCATTTGTAAGACGTTTTGGGATGTCTTTCAGGAAGACGTTAAAAGTGACTATTTTGGAGACGTTTAAAGTGTCTTCATTCAGATGAAATTTCTGCTTGAATCGATACATAACCTAAAAATGCATGTATGCATTGATATTGCGCGGGAAACTTTCATCGAGACGAGGCAAGACGAATATTACCGAAGATACTCGAATACACAAAATGTCTTTTATTCAAAGTGTCTTACTTCGAAAACGTCTTAAATTAGCAAAAATGACTTAAATGTAGACACTTTTACCGTCTACATTATATGTCTTAAATTATAAGCACTGAAAGTGACTTGTTTACATTTGTAAGACGCAAGAAGTGTCTCAAATTTTTAGACACTTTGCATAAAAGACAGATGAATTAGTCATTTATTCCAGAATAGACGTTTTCCAAACGTCTAATGTCTTAAAATAAGACGTTTCGAAGACGCTAGTTTTTGCAGTGTGCTTAATCTGAAAAATAGAATCCGGCAGTAGAAAGGTCGTGGGCTCGTATCCCACCATGCTACCGTTTTTTCTGGATTCTTTGATAATTTTGAAATTATTAATTAATTTCGAAAATATTTTTCAGATTAAGCAGGTTTCTGTATTCGGGCAGCTATGCTGTCGATACATATGAAATCTAAGAGCTTATAGAGATTTATTTAAGATATTTAATTTATTTAGTAAAAATTTGATTCGGATAATTGATAGCTTCTTTCTTCTTAATATAAAAATTAATGTTATATTTATTAAAATTATACATCTCCGAACTAAAGTAAAGTTAAATTAAAATTTTACATAAGACAAAAAATAAAAATAAACTAAATCTGTTACATGAAACATGTGTACCATACTCTATTCTTCTTTTCAGTCTAAAATTATTCACTACTAAAATGCAATATAATTAAAAAATAGTTTTTATTGAAACTATTTTTAAGCTTAAAAAATGATTCAGCTATACTTTTAGGACTTAAAATCATATTCTTATAAGGTTAAAATTCAGTCAATGCTATAGTTATAATGTAAAAAACCTCAGCTAAAATCACAAAATGAATATCTGTAAAATTCTTTGAGTTTTATACTGTGATTTCGCAAACAATTTACTGTAAATAAAAAGTACAATTTTTTTTGCTGTGAATTATTCAAATACAATGAAATTTTGCTGTATTTGTAAGGTTTTATTGTAAAAATTACAACATTTTTGTGAATTTACTACATTTATGTGTTATTACAGCAAAAACTGTAAATTCACAGTACGTTTGTACTGTAAAGTTGCTGTAAAATTACAGAAATTTCTAACAGTGTAGAAATATACGCACCTTTTCAAAACAACTCAAAAATAATAATTTTACTTCAGGTGTTCCCATCTCTCTAAATTTGAATCAGCGAAAAGTCGCTGATTCACCAGCCCAGAGTATGCAGCTGATGAAATAGCGTATATACACTGATAAAACAGCGTATATGCACTGATTTTCCAGCGTATATACGCTGTTTCATCAGCTGCATACTCTGGGCTGGTGAATAGAATAATAGCTGATGAAATAGCGTATATACACTGATAAAACAGCGTATATGCACTGATTTTCCAGCGTATATACGCTGTTTCATCAGCTGCATACTCTGGGCTGGTGAATCAGCGACTTTTCGCTGATTCAAATTTAGAGAGTAAATTAAAATTTATGCTTACATATCTTCGCTTTTCTTGGAGCGAAACGTCTTGAACAAATCATGGCAATACAACATGGTTCCGTTGAGATAACAGTCTCCAAATATAAAAAATTTTAGAATTGGAAATACTTCTTAAGGGCATCCGGGAAAAATCGCCCCCAAAAAGTGTTTTCCCGCGAGTCGGCTCACTCCTAAATAAGTTTTTAGATCTCGTTCGGATTTATCAGGATAATTAGGGGAATTCGTGCTGATAAAGAATATTTTGGAAATTTGTAAGTAATTTTTGAAATAAATATTGAAAAACGTAATTATAAAAGTTGCATTTTTGGCGAAAATGAGAGACAATATGACGGCGAGCACACAGACAATTGGATCTATATAGATGAGTATAATATGTATATATAAGAATCAGTGGTCAAGGAAGTGGCGCCAATTCCAGCTAGTGGCTCGCGGCTGAACTAAGAAAATGTCTCAACCTCAAATTACTCCACTTTCAATCATTAATAAAATAATTTCTTCGCCAAATTATTGCAAAAACGGAAAATGGCGCACCTTAGAGAGTCTTCCTCTATCACCCCTCCAAACAAGAACCCGAAATATTTTATCCTCTCAAAATGAGACGTCAATACCAGACCGTTAAAAACCCCTTTTTTCTTTATGTTTAAACAATTTTTTTCAATAATTATTTATCAAAAATTTGCAAAATTCCCAGAGCATTTCTCTATATTCACCAAAAAATCCCGACTCAAAATATTCTTTTCTTTTTAAATTAGACGTCAATCACGAAACCCTTATTTTTTCCCGGATTTCCTTAAGCTTATTACTGAATTAAACTTTAGTTAAGTTTCGATTTTGTTGGTACGACCAAACTGGCTACTCTACTAAAACTTGTATTATTGCTTCTTTTGTTCCTGCCATCCATTTACACGTAACGACCTAACGGAAAAGCAGTAACAAACTTTTAAAATTAGTCTGAAAACTAATGATAATGAGATGATGCTGATGATTATAATAATTCAGTAACAGCATAAGAGAATAAGCATAGCCATCAATGCAGTATATGTTATAGGAGTAGTCAAATTTTCGATTGTACCATAAAAAACCAAACTCCACCATAATCAGCTCAAACACAATTTTACAATTCTGAATTAAATTCGTACGTTTCTTGCTGCCGTCCGAAAAGTTTATTAGTCTACCACATACCATTGTTGATGCGACCACACTTTGTTTTCTATCATCCTTACGGATGATATGCGGCTACTGCATCCGTTTGTCAACATCAGTAAAACAAAAGACAAACGTAATCCCACTGACACTTCAGATTTATCAGTTGTTAACAATTCTTTTTAAAAAACTTTTCTTTTCTTCCTTAATGAAAATTTCTACCATGATGTTAATTCAACAATACAACAATATGACAATTATTTCTATTATCTTAAAGTATGTTTTAATTTTTCGACAACACAGTCACACAATATTTGCAATTTTTACTGTATTCGGAAGCGGAAATGTCATTTTGCTGTTTACGGAGGTGCAATTTAAAAGAATTCAAGCGACAGGTAAGTAAGGGTCTAAAGATCTGGAATCAAGATTCCTAGAGCGGCTAGAGAGAGAACGGGAAGGAGAGAAGAGAGAGGGGGGGTGGGGGAAGAAAAAAAGAGAAGGAGAGAAGAAAAGAGAGAGAGGGGGGGGAAGGAAGAGAGGAAGAGGGTGAGAGAGAGAGAGAAGGAAAGAAGAATCGATATAGTATGGGCACAAAAGAGAAAAAGACAGGCGCGACTGCGGAGGCACAAGAGACGACCGAGAGTGCCTGGCTCGGTGGGCGGATCAAGGGTACTTGGTTCGCGCCCATTAGCCTGGGATTTTTCCGGCACGTGAGATAATCTGAGCGGGAGGTTTGACGTCGAAGTATAATGATGTGCACCGTCGATTATTGTCCGGTACACACCATTAGAATTCGACTGTCGATAAACCGGTTGTACTCGGAGAGGTTTTCTACAGTTTCCCTCTCCACTGGCGAGAAAACCCATTTAGACGGGTGGTCCAGGCAAATGCGAGTACTCCTAACCTCAAAGTCGTTCTGTAGAAACGCAAAATCAAGTTGGTATATAAGAGTGTGTGTTCTGACAGTTGGCCAAGCCTCAAGTCATTTAAGAAAAAAAAAAAAAAAAAAAAAAAAAAATAATGATCCCTTCGGAATGCGACGAGTAAGACGACCATCAGGACCGCGGCATGGACATTTTTGACCGTTTATTCCACTTCTAAAGCTTCTTTCTCTCAATAAAAAAAGACATATTTCTTTTCGATTTTTCTCTCTCTCACTATCTTTATCCTTTTTTTCGCAAAACTTTCCTCCTTTACCTTTCTCGTTTACCTTCCTCCCACACCCCACCCTCTTTACCCCCTTACATTACATCCTGTTGCATTTTCATCCCCGGATACATATATATACACACCAAGTTGTAAAGAATTGCTCGTGTGACTCTAAGCTTCGTTGAGCTCCCTCATAGTAAAAACTACGCGAAATCCAGCTCACTATATAGTCGTTCTCGTATATATACAATGTACGAATATATATACATATTGACTGAAATTCTTTTCTCTCTGAAGTAGGCTTTCAAACATCATCTCTTTGCCCATGGATGCCCGTTTCCTCCAGAGAGGAAACGAGAGTTTCGCCTGTCAAATAAAATGTAATTTTCAACAAAACTATATTTTCTAGCTATATAATACTCTTTTACGCTGCAGTCGTAGCATCATGCAAATATAGAATTTATAATATATATATATATGTATGTGTGTGTGTGTGTGTGTGTGTATGCAGAAAGGGAAGATTCGCCGGGAGATTTTGCATAACATAATGGCATAATTTTGCATAAGAGAATAATATAAAAAAGAAAGAAAAGCAAAGAGAGTATAAGTATGCTAAAAAGAGGTTTGTTGCCTTTTTTTGCAAACAACTTTCATAAAAATTAATTAATGTACTCGAAAAAATGTCCGTACGGATAAAATGAGTTCATTTAACTTTTATTTTCTTTCTTATCACAAGAAAGTGTTTTTAATTCATTTATTCGAATAGTGGTACGTCATTGTTTTTCTAGTGTTCTTTTCATATAACTTAATACACTGGGAATTTTCTATAAAAACTTCCCCTGAAGAATTGATGATTTTTTCCGAAAATCACAATTTCTAGGAATTTTCTATAAAATTTAAGGAAAAATGTTTGGTTATTCCGGGAATTTTCTATGAAGTTTTTGAAAAATCTTTGTGATTTACAGAAGTAAATCTTGGGCTTCTGGACTTTTTAATAAAATTTCCAGAAAAATCTTTGGCTTTTCCGGGAATTTTCTATAAATTTTTTTGAAAAATCTAAGTGTTTTCCAAAAACTTTGGTTTCCGGTAATTTTCTATAAAGTTTTCCAAAAAATTTCTGTTTTTGCTTCCTCATAAAGGAAGCCTTATAGTGATGTCGATTTCCGAATTTTTTAGAACCAATTATTTTTACAAATTTTAAAGTGTAGTATACATAATTCGTCGAGAGGAACAAATGTCCGGATGTATGTGTGTATGTATGTGTGTGTGTATGTATGTGTGTGTGTATGTATGTATGTATGTGTGTGTGTGTGTGTGTATGTGTGTGTGTGTGTATGTCACCGATTCTTGTGGACAAATTTTCTCTTACACGTCTTGACGGATTTTGATAAAATTTTGTAGGTGTATTACGGTCACGAATACCAAAAATCAGACAAAAGGATTTTCAAAAATATCTAAAAAAAAAATTTTTTTCAACAATTTTTTAATTTTTGAAAAAATTAATTTTTGGATTTTTTGAAATAACTTTTTTCTATATTAAAATTTTTATTAATTCTTGTCAAAATTGCATTCCTGACATAAAAACGAATCGATTCATGTATATAAAGTATATATTTTATCAAAATTTATAGAATTAATAAATATTTTAAATTTTCACAAAAAATTGAAATTTTGTATTTTTTGACATTTTATCTTAACACTTTAAAATAATTATTCTAAAATAAAAAATTAAACAATTGGTATATATTATATTGAGGAAACTTAATGATCATGAAATGAACAACTTGTTTCCAGAAGTTTTAGTTTCTAGAAGTTTTCCATTTAATCTCCGAAAAGTTTTTTTTCCGGAAATAAGTATTTAGTCGCATCAAATAATTGTCTTTTGTTAAATAAATATACACCTATATCAAATAATTGTTTTTTGTTAAATAATTATATACAGTAGACTCTTTCAATAGTGCAGTTCTGAACAGTGCAGTCATTAGTGAGTTGAGTAGACGAGAGGTTCCAGGAGGGAAATGGAATCTGTGACGTCAAATAAAGTGCCGTCGCTCATTTGATTATTTATCATTTAGTGGTGCCCGGTATTTAGTACTGGGGGACTCTTTATTTTCTTGACACGGACCTGAATTATTACGTTTATGCACTCTTTCAACAGTGCACAATATTCCCGACGACGCACAGTGGGGCAAAAAACACGCTATTGGACCAGTGATCATAAGAATTTTCAATGATTTTAGCAATATTAAAAATACTTCTAGAATTTGTTCCTTTTCATTCATGGAATAAAAGTGTATAAAAGTTTTTTCAAAATTTTTTTCTTGTTAACTAATTAAGATAATTTTTTTTTGAAAATACTCATAATAAGAATTACTTTAAAGAAAATGTTACGAACCGAAAATATTTTATAATTAAATATATTAAAATTAATTTATTTAATTACTGTGGGCTTTTGAAATGGCCCTATTTTCCGCTCATTGGAGGAATTTTCAAACTGCCAGAGCGTGAGCTCTGTTTAATATTATAGGATTCGTGTTTCCTTGTTGCTTAAATCAGAAATAAAAAAAGAGGAGGGGAGAGAACAAAATAGAATGAAGAATAAAAGTTAGAGTTAAAGAAGTGAATTTATTTGTTTAAAATTTAATATTGTTATTTTCCATCTCTCGCACAATTAAATGAGGGAGGAAATTGGTATTACCCCAGAACGACACAGAGTACTTACCGCTCCGGGATCCTTAAAACTACCGTCAGAAGATTCTTCTTTCTGCGGGCGAAGATTTCACAATTTTTCGAAATGCGGTCACACGTACACGCACAATTATGAATTTTATTGTCCTTAATTATTAATTTCTTAAATTAATTTCTTAAACCATTAAAACAGGGCGGACGCGGCGCAACAACAAGAAACCGGCCGGTCTTTTCGACAAGAAAGATTTTAAAAAATTTTATTTTTTCACTATTTTAATTTTTAAGACGACCCCGCGGATTTCGAGATATTTTAAAATTTTATTTTACGTCCGGCCAAATTGCTTGTATAAGCATACAACCAATTTGGATCCTGTATACCGGACGGGAACGTTACGGGTATAATATTATTTTTATTCCGACAGAGATCGAGTCTCTGTGCCGTGGGAAACCGTACTGAACAATTTGGATGGTCATTGATGTGTCTTTTATAGTTTGATGGATTTCTAATTAGGTGGAAAAATATTGCAATAAAAGATGGTGTGGATAGAGGGTTGGACCCTGTTGCCATGCCAAAATTGCTGAACTTGCATTTTATAGAATCGGTTCATTGCACTATGTTGAAATAAATTCCTTTTTCTTGTATTCTTAGAAAAGAATATCTTTTAATATTCTTTTAATTATTGAAACAATTTTTAATTTGTTTATTTATTTTTCAAATTAATCTCTTAAAATAGGATTAATGTAAGTTGGAAATAATGGACATTTCAAAAATAGAAATTCCATTCTATCTTGTAACTCTTTAAAGGTTGTTACAAATCCAACATTAAATCAGTTGTTCCAATAATTATTTTAATAGTGCGTAGAAACCTTCCGCAAGTATGCAGTTTTATGGCAGGCAAGGTTCGTAGGCTAGGTTGGTACAGGGAGGCAAGGAAGGATAAATTATAATTTAAAAATAAATAAAATAAAACCTAAACGTTCCCGTTCATGTAGATATTGTATGATAAATATACTTTTAATTTGACCGGGCCAGCATCTACCCTGTATTCAATAATTTGAAAAATTAAAAGATGTATAAAAATGATAAAATTTACTATTAGTGGGAGAGAGAAAGAGCTGCAGGACAGAAAGAGTACGCAATACTCTGTAAGAACAATATGTACGAGAGAGAACGCTTCAATGCTATACATAATATTCCTTCTCTCTCGCACAATATCAAGGGGAGCGCGGTGAGCCTTCACTTAACGCGTTGAGTGAAGCCTCTTGTCCATTCTTCGTATATATATATATTGTATTTTATTATTTTAATTCTAATAGTTAATAATTTTTCCTTTACATTTTATTTTAAACAAAATAGACAACATATACCAGTACTAGTACGCTGGTTATCTGGGTATATATATATATACCCAGATAACCAGCGTACTAGTACGATGCACGTACAATACGACTATGGCGTATTAGTCGTACTGGTACTGTACTCGCCATCTACCTTCGCACGGTAACAGGTACTGTACTAATGTCCGCACAAAAAGTCTTTGCCCCTCAGAATTTGTTAACTTTGCAAGCTTATAACTCTTTTAAAAAAATTTTTTAATTTTGGAATAAACAGTTAATAAAGCGTAGTTTATCTGTGCAAATAAATATATGCTATTCCTAAATGGAAAAAATTTTGTTCCTAATTTGTAATCAAATATGTATAAAAATGTCCCTTAAAAATGATACTTTATAAAATGTATGTACTTTTACTAGTCCCTGTGATATTATTAACAATGGAAAAAATTTACAAAACGTATAGCAGATGTGTTAATAATTAACCTTTATAAAGAAGGTTAAAAAATCCTAAAATTATATTAATTAACGTTGTAATGAGCATTTTTATGCTAATGTGCTATCTGGCTTAAGAATAAAGATACAGCTTTGCGATGAATTGTAAATGTATATTTTAGAAAATTAAACAAAATTTGAAGACTTGTATCTGAATGCAATTTAAATTGTGCTCTTTATCTCTTTAGAAAATTTTCAATTTTTAATGAGGTGTCGATTTCACTTTTAGTAAAAAAAACGTAGAAAAAAAGGGTCGCATAGACAAGTGCAACTTGCCGACCGGAGAGTTTCTTACGGTCAATTTCAAGACCAAACCTTTGTAGGCCTTTAAACTCAGGGATGTGTCATGGAAAATCAGAATAGTCGTAAATATTTTTATGTTAAAGGGGCTTCACTTACTGCAATATTCCATTATACATCCCTGACTCCCAAAGCCCAGGTATAGTTTACTGGTGAGCCATGTTTTCGAGCAGCAAGTGGCACTAAATTTTTTCTGACATTTTTTTTCAATTCAATATTCAATCCAAAAAATGCCGTTTTTCTTAAAAATTTAAATTATTAATTAACAACTTTTTAGCTTAAATATTTTTGAATGTTGTACTGGATATTTTACAATTTGTCGCAAAGCTGTATCTTCATTCTAAAGCCAGATAGCACATTAGCATAAAAATGCTCATTACAAACGATAATTAACATAATTTTAGGATTTTTTAAACTTCTATATAAAGGTTAATTATTAACAAATCTGCTATAAGTTTTGTAAATTTTTTCCATTGTTAATAACATCACAGGGGCTAGTGAAAGTACATACATTTTATAAAGTATCATTTTTAAGGGACATTTTTATACATATTTGATTACAAATTAGGAACAAAATTTTTTCCATTTAAGAATAGCATATATTTATTTGCACAGATAAACTACGCTTTATTAACTGTTTATTCCAAAATTAAAAAAAATTTTTTAAAAGAGTTATAAGCTTGCAAAGTTAACAAATTCTGAGGGGCAAAGTCTTTTTGTGCGGACATTAGTATGTCATACCAGTATGCTATACTCGTATAATACGAGTACGATAATAGTATGGTGTACTGAAGGTTTTTGTAATTTAGTTTATCGTACGGTTACTGTATTCGTACTATACTATAGTACCGCGTGTAAAGCCTTTTATATCCCTCCCCCTCTTGTGCTTTAGTCTGTATTAAGTATTAACTATTTTAATTTAATATTTAATGATAAATTTTCTGAAAGAATCATTACTAAGATCAATTTAATTTTGAAGTAATTTATTTTTATTAAAAGAGTTATTTTTTTGTACCTAAAGATATTATGTAAATCATGTAACTTGTAACCACATTTACTTTTATTAGAATAATCAGTGTTTTAAAGTATTTTAATTAAATAATTCTGTAGTGGTTTTGCTTTGCTAATTTTTAAACATTCTTTAAAATAACTGTGAATAATGACCATTTATAATCTAAAGTACTTTATTGTAAGGAAAATAATTTGGACGTTCTAACCTATAAATGATAACACATGTATATCTAATATATAAGAAAAATTATAAAAAAATAGTGCGATTGCTATATATTTTATTGTAACTCTTAAATGAAAAAGTTTTCCTCAAGTGTAAAGTACAAAACATTTGAAAATTAAGAAGTTATTCATTGTTGTAGTAGTAATTAAAATACGCTAATGATAAAAATAAGCATGATGACAAAGCAAAACCACTTGACAATAATAGTATACACATATTACATACAGATGAATAGAAACTAAACCACTGATTTCTAATTTAAATATAATGACACATGTTACAAATATTAAAACTTTTTTATTGCATCCTAAAAGTCAGCTTTTCAACAAAAAATCATTCCACCATGTGCACTGGATGCATATGTCATTGACAACTGTGAAGTAAATTAGGTTATGTTTGCATCACCACGCAGAGTATGGTGTACCGATATTGTACTTGTATCGTACGAATATACTGTATTTTGATAAATGACAGTACAACGTAATGGTATTATACTAACCTCATACTCTTATGGAGTACTTATATTTTATAATTTTAGTCGTACGACATACCGTCGTTATACTGGTACCGTACCAATACGTACATACTTAATTATTTCGTACTGGTATAATACGAGCACACGGAAAAAAAAGTACAACTGAAATGGAGAAATTTTTCGCCATAACAGCTAAACATTTCGTCAAAAACGAGCGAGCGATATTGGCATTATCGCTAGAATCGCGATATTGAATTTTACTTGAAAGACAACCTAACCCTGAAATGATTTTTAATTTTTTTCAATTGTATGTTTCAAATTGTAGCCATATGAAAGTAAATTATTGAAATTAATACTGTTTTAAAACTAAAAAAACACAAAACTGATATTTATGCTGTCAAAAAAATTTCTGGGTAGGAGCCGTAGAGCGTCAGGTTTCCACATACTTCCAATATGGCTGACGAATTGCACTCAACCAAAGCTCACTATCACTGAATTGGCTAAACTTTCGGCTAATGTAGTTAAGCTTAATTCCAAACGTGGGTTATGTTGTTCTTCATTTTAATTATATTTCCAATATTGCTCGTTCGCGTCATGAAATTTTTTTCCGTGCATAATCTCAGTATGCCGTACTGGAAAATGACGATCAGTACGCTTGGCTATCTGGGTACGTATACACACACACGCATTTGCTTATGTGGTTGTTGTTTCTTAAGTCATAAAAAAAATAAAACTGATAGCCCTTCATTAATTGATTTACCTGAAAGTCATGAAAATAAAATATTTTCCCAGGCGGAAATTTCCAACCGGCGCGGATCCTAGCCCGTACTGACGCCGGTGTAACTGTACTGGCTCGGAACCGCCTGCCAACCGAATGTGAACGGGCATTCTACCGAATAGTGACTAGGCCAGGAGCGCGCTGGCAACCGGCCCGGAACTGGCATTCTACCGCCCGCTGACCGGCCGGGAGAAGCCGTTCCGTGTATAATTCAACCGGCTGGGACCTGGCACTCTACCGACCGTGGATTTTTCATTCAATAGCCAGCTGAGCGCTGGCATTCTACCGACTGACAACCGGGTCGGATCCAAATGATAATTTCAACAAATATCAATACAAAAAATAATAATTAATTGCAAAAGATAAATACTAATGACAATTCATTGACAGTTCACTTTACACATTTTTTTATACACTTAAACGCAATTTTTTATTACATAGACATTTGAAAAATCCTAACGCTTGGGGTACGAACCCACGCCTAACCGAATATTTACGCACCGAAATCTCGCACGCTAACCACTATGCTACGCTCGCATGGGACTCTCAAATCTTAAATACTCTCAAGTGTCACAAGCTGAAATAAAACTTGTAGAATTACTACGCGTCAATGATACCGCCATATTTTCAATACTTAATTGAATGTATATTTAGGACTATTTCAATATTTCGTTAAAAAAGAAACTTGTTATATTTTTATTATTATATAATACATATATTGAATAATTGTTTTTCAATATAATAATATTGAACGTAATAATATTAATAATTTTAATTAATATCTCAATAATAATAAATTTATTATTATTAAGATA
This sequence comes from Leptopilina heterotoma, assembly GCF_015476425.1. Lineage (NCBI taxonomy): Eukaryota > Metazoa > Arthropoda > Insecta > Hymenoptera > Figitidae > Leptopilina > Leptopilina heterotoma. The sequence goes on from NW_025111061.1 coordinate 791,815, forward strand.
TTATTAATTAACATTAATATTATTGAGAATTAATAATAAATTATCAATATTAATATTAATTAATAATAAATTATCAATATTAATATTAATTAATAATATATCAATAACCATAAATTTATTATTATTGAGATATTAATTAAAATTATTAATATCATTACCTTCAATATTATTATATTGAGAAACAATTATTCAATTATTATTGAGATATTATTAATTAATAATATATAATATTAATTAATAACGAATTTTTCTAATTATTTAATTTTTAAAAAAGTCTCAATAAATAATTACTTAATATATTGATTAGATTCATTTATTAATAATTATTTTCTAAAATAATGCAATTACTTGTAATAATTATTTAATTTATAATGTGACAATAAATGACAAGATCCGCAGTCGGATCCGCCCCAGTACCGAGCCAGTACAGACTCAACATATCCGTCATTCTTCCGACGCCGCAGAAGAATAAGATCCGCCGGCGGAAGAAATCCAGTACCGAGCCAGTACTGACAATAGTGGGAAGACGGTTCCGACAGTCGGAGCATAATCTGTACCGCGCCGGTTGCTTTTTCAGATCCGAATCGGTTCAGACCGTCGGTACTTGCGGTCTGTACGGGCGCGGATCCCAGCCGGTTGTAAACTCCGACGTTCGTCCGACTTTTCCGCCTGGGTTAATTGCTGAAATAGTACTTTTAGACGGAAGAAAAGGCTTACGGTCTTTGAACCGAGTTCATTTTCTGCGCGATTTCAAAATGCTAAGCATGCATTTCATTAATTAATTTTATTTAATGATAAATAAAATATAAAATTTTTGTAAAATTTTTGTTACGATAATGGCGTAACAGAAAAAAATAAAAATTTTTAAAATCTTTTTTTTTGCCCGAAAAAAATTAAAAAATATTTTTTGAATTAAAATTTCGAAAAAAATATATCTTTGATTTGAAAATTTTTTTTGGTAAATATTGTCAATAAAGTAAAAAATACTTCCCGTAAATTTAATTATGGGACATCAATAACTTTACGAGAAAAAAAATAGTGTCCAGTGCGGCGTGCCGGGACTTGTATGCACAAGTCCCTGCACGCCGCACTGGACACTATTTTTTTTCTAAACTATAAGTATATATAAGTATATATAAGTATTCACTTATGGCGGCGCAAGTTTCGTTTCAAATCACTCTAAAGGTCACAATTCTTTACCAAAACGCTTTTTCTTTTTTTCTAAATCTTCGTAATTAAATTCTCTATCGATCTCTCGAGCCTTATTTTCGAATTTTTGTTTTTTAACATTTTTTAAATAACAATAAGTATTAAAAAAATCATAATATCGTAAAATATATTTTTTTAGTTTCATTGATTAAGAAAATTAATCAAAAAACGTATTAAAATAATGTTTGATTGATAAAAAATAAATAAATTAAACACCGTTTAATTAATTAATTGTTGTTATTATTTTTTAAACTGTACTTAGGCCTAGAAATTACTAGTTTCTTATCAATTGTACAATTTTTTATGAGTAATATATCTACTGATGATAAAAAACAATTGATTATTAAAACATTGTTTAAACAATTAATTGTTGCGGTTTTTCATAAACTATACTTAGAGTTAGAATAGTATATTGTGTGGCAAGGGCGGAAAGTTGTCAATTCCTGACCGAGTTCGAAATTTGCCGCACGAGCGAAGCGAGGGCGGCAATCGTACGAGGTCAGAATTGACATTTCCTCCCGAGTTGCACACGATATTTTTTGTCCAAATGCGCGATAAACAAGACGCATCCGTAAATTCAAAAATGAATATGCACTAATTATTAAATGTGTATGAAACATTTTTATTAAGCCTAAGGCGAGTCCGAATATTTTTGATAAATTTTACTTAAAAATTGACTCCGTTTTGATTTGAAGTAATAGAAAGTGATAATATAATAATTAGCAGTATTTATTTAATACTGCTAAAGCAGCGGGCGGAAAAGTCTTTTTTCCGCCCGCTAAGACCATAGAGGCGGGCGGAAAAGTGATTTTTCCGCCCGCTGCTGGTAAGCGGGCGGAAAAGTAGTTTTTCCGCCCGCTGTTGGTAGTCGGGCGGCAAAAGCTTACTTTCCGCCCGCTATGCATGCACGGAAAGTCGAGTTTATCGCGCATGTAGGACAAAAATTTCTATTTGTTTCTTATGTACTTTTTTCATTTTTTCATAAGTTTCGTTTGGAAATTTTCGTTTTCGTTTAGAAATTTCTAAATTTCTAATTTTTTCTAAATACAATTAATTAAAAAGTTAAAAACTATAAACTGTTTAAACAATGGTTAAATAATAAATTTTTAGTTTTTCTATTATACTTAAGTGTTTAAGTTATCAAAAATTTAACAATTGAGAAAAACTAAGAATTTATAATTTTAACTATAGTAAATTAATAAATTAACAAAACACAAATTATATTAAGATCCAAAAACTGACTTTTAACAAAGTAAATTGTTTAAACAATGTTTAAATAATTATTTTTAGTTTTTCTTTTATACTTGAATACTTTACTTATAAAAAATTGCATAAATCAGAAAAAAATAGAAATTTTTAACTGACCAAAATTTTGATACAATGTTGAATTAAAGACTGAACTTAAATTAAGATTTTCTTTTTATTGTGTAATTAAAGTTAAGATTTGTACACTCAACGTGCATTCGGAATTATCCTCGCTGTTTCTACTGTTCTGTTTTTATGATATTCAATCTGCCACTTTTGCTTTTTCAATTAAGAATCAATTGACAGTGTCAGTTTTTAACATATTAATATTCTTAATAGTTTGTTTAAATAATATTCTAAAATAATATAAATTATAATATAATAATAATAATAAAAAAAATTAAAAAATGTTTTTATTTTTTATTTGCTTATGAATCAAATAGTCACTGATATTGAGTTTTAAACACTATGTTTTAAACAAATAAAAATAGAGAAACTGTGCAATTGTGAATTAAGCTTTGTTTAAACAATGTTACATTAATAAATGAGAGTAAAACATACTTCCTGTAAATCGTAAATAGTAATAATAATTGTTGATAAATTGTTAATAAATAAATTGTTTATAACATAACAAAAAGTAATTGTTTATAACAATAAATTTCACTGATATTTACTTGCATATCATAAGTATAGCAGATTATGCAAAATTTAGTCGCTAAATTTACATAATATTAAAAAAAAGCTTTTCTTCATTTATTTGTTTATAACAAAAGCAAAAATTGTTTAAACAAAATAGTTAATGTCTTAAAACATTTTTAGAACATGGCTATAATGTTTTTGGTAATTATTAATAATATAATAGGCTTTCATAAGCCACAATATTTGTTTTTAAATAAAAAACTTACGTTTCATGCAAAATTTTATTAGCTTTAATTTAAAAAAAAATTATCAAGCGGTTAAAAATTGTGGTCTAAAAATCAATTTGTCCAATAGCGTGTTTTTTAACCGACTGTGCGACTGCACTATTGAAAGAGTCTACTGTACTTTAATTTAATTACATAATTTTCTATTATGAAATAAATATTTACTTGAGTCAAATAAGTGTTTATTTAAATCAACTAAATTGAAGCAAATACCATTTAATTGGCATGAATAAAAATTATTTGAAACAAATAAATATTAATTTTATAATGTGAAGTAATCATTTATTAGAATCAAAATTATTTTCTGTTTACTAAATGAAACATTTACATAGGTAAAAAAATTTTGAAAGAAATTTTTACTACTTTAACAAAATAACATTTTAATTGTCTGCAAAAAGAGGTGTCTTGGTTGGAGACGTTTTTGGTGTCTTAGAAAACAATATGCGTATGGTAAATAATAATCCAGAAATGTTAAAAGATGCCTCGCTAAAATTATCACTGCAAAAGAGGTGCAGGATTACTATTTACTTATTATTATTTTCTTATTATTTTCCGGATTATTAATTTATTATTTACTATAATTATACGCATCATGTGGAAAGATTTCTGGTAAACTTTCGGAAGTATCTTCACGGAAATTTCCGTCAGCAATTCCTGAAAATTTCAACGGACATGTACATGCAAATTTCTGGAAACCGTTGATAGTAAAATTTACTATTTAAGGAAATGATAAAAATTATCAGGAAATGCAATAAAATTTTAAACGAATTTAAATTTTACTGTGGCCTGTGGCAGTATAGTAAAAGTTAATTCATTCCTTACCACAAAATATTTATTTTCAAAATATGAATAAAAATAATACTGCCTCGTCAATATTGTTAATATGTAGGTAATACAAATTTTTTATTTCATGTTATTTTATTTTAATATTATATATATTACAATTTTTTTTATCAGCTTATGTGGAAAGATTTCTGAAAAATTATACATGTTTAGAAAATTTAAGGTTTGCATTAACATTTCCTCAAATGTTTTCGAAATATGTTCACATTGGAAACTATAGAAATTCTATTGAATTCAAAAATTTTAACCATTTTAAATAAATAAAATAAAATAGCTATAAACGCTTTTCTAAAAATTTAAACATTATTTTTAAATACAAAATATTTTTCTAAAATACAAAACAGTTTTATGAAGTAGGAATTTATTTTTCTACTATTTTAATCATTTCTTTAAATTTTTTAAAAGATTTTCTAAAATTTGAAACATTTTCTAAAAGTTTAGACCATTTTTCTGAAATTTGAAGATTTTTTCTAACATTTTAAACACTTTAATAAAATTTGACATAATTTTCTAAAATTTAAACTATATATTCTTCAGAAATTTTAAACCTTTTTATATAATTTTGAATGTTTTTCAAAAATTCCAAACAGTTTTTTTCCAAACAGCTTTTTTCTAAAACACTCTAAGTATACTTCTTTAAAATTCAGCTTTGTGAAGTTGAGAGCCCCATCTTAACATTTTTCAAATTTCTATATTGCATTCGTTTGTCCACGATAAGTCCATGTTTGTCCAACAAAAATTTTTATTTGTCCACCTTCTGTTAACAAGAAAAATGAAAAAAACGCATTATTAAGTTTAAAACCACTGAAAATTTAAAAAACGCTAATTTTTCTGTTCCTGACACATTAATCGTTTGTCTAGAGTAAGTCCACGTTTGTCCAATAAATACTTTTCTTCTGTTATCATTCACATTGTCAGAAATTTAAAAAAACACTTTTTCTAGTGAAAATCAATAAAAATTTAAAAAATGCGAATTTAATAATTCCATCTACACTAATCATTTGTCCATGGTTAATCCAAATTTGTCCAACAAACAATTCACTTCTGTAATCATATTCAATAAAAAAATTAAAAAAAATGTCTCTTTGAGGCAGTGAACAATCAATTTTAAGAGTTAGAGAATCAAACACAGAATCTTAATAATTTTTTAATTCAATTTTTTAGACAGTCAACGTCAAGGAAATCTTTAATCAAACTGATTGCACTTTTTTGAAATTTCGAAGTTTGGACAATCGTTTTTAACAGTTGGACAATCAATTTCAGGAGTTGGACAATCAAAAAAAATCTTAATCATTTTTTAAGTCAATTTTTAAAACAGTGTACGTCAAGGAAATTTTTATTCAAACTGATTGCACTTTTTTGCAATTTTCAAGGCTGGACATTCGTTTTTAACAGTTGGACAATCAATTTCAGGAGTTGGACAATCAAAAGCAGAATCTTAATATTTTTTTAATTCAATTTTTTAAACAGTCGACTTGAAAAAAACTTGAATCGACTTGAATCTTTTATCAAACTGCTTGCACTTTTTTGCAATTTTCAAGGCTGGACATTCGTTTTTAACAGTTGGACAATCAATTGCAGGAGTTGGACAATCAAAAACAGAATCTCAATCTTTTTTTAAGTCAATTTTTCAAACAGCGAACGTCAAGGAAACCTTTAATCAAACAGATTTTACTTTTTTGCAATCAATTCTAGGAGTTCAATTTTAGGATTGGACAGTCAAAAACTGTCACTTATCAATTTTTCAGTCAATTTTTTTGGCAGCTAATGTCGATGAAAATTATAGTGAATTTCGATTAAGTTTTTGTAAGTCATGTAAAGTTGGAACTACTTTTTTGAAAAATCAAAAATTTTACAAGAGTTCTGGGCACTTTAGCAATAGTTCTAGAGTTCTCTAACGATTTTTTAAATAGTTCTGATAATTAACAATAAAAAAAGCGACAATGAAAAATCATAGTGCTAACTTTGCATAGCAGTATGATTTTTGCAAAAAAGGGTTTTGACCTAATATTCTGAAAGAGAATAAAGAGATCTAGAGTTCTCTACAAAAAAAACCAGAGTTCTGCAAGATTTAAAAAAAACAAATTAAAAAAATTTATGAAAATAATATTTTGCGAGTTCTGTATACAGTTCTGGCATCATTGAGGAGAGTTCTATAAGTATATTATTTAAAGATCTCTTTATGCCAATGTCAAAACCATAATTAGAACTTTGGGTAGACTGAATTTTAAAATCTTGAAAAAAGTAGGCTTGTAACTTTTAGGATTTTGTGCTTGGACAAAAATGTAATTAAAATTACTTCTAGAACTCTTCGCAATGATGCTATAACTCTAATCAGAACTCTCAGAACTCAGAATTTTATAATTTTGGAAATTTTTAAAAATTTCAAAGTCACGTAACTTTTTTGATTTTGGATTTACATAAAACAAAATGTCATTAGAAATACTTATAGAACTCTTTATGACGATGCCAGAACTCTCAGAACTCTGAATTTTAAAATTTTGAAAATTTTAGAAAATTTCAAAGTCCCCTAAGTTTTTTTATTTTAAATTTAAAACAAAATGTCATTAGAAATAATTGTAGAACTCTTTATGACGATGCCAGAACTCTTTTTAGAAATCTCAGAACTCTGAATTAAAAAATATTTTAAATTTTAGAAAATTTCAAAGCCCCGTAAGTGTTTTGATTTTAGATTTAGAACAAAATGTTATTAGATATACTTATAGAACTCTTCGCAACGATGCCTGAACCCTATTCAGAACTCGCAAAATATTATTTTCATAACTTTTTTTAGTTTGTTAATAACTTTAGAAATTTTGCAGAACTCTATTGTTTTTTTTTGTAGAGAACTCTAGAACTCTTTATTCTCTTTCAGAATATTAGGTCAAAACTCTTTTTTGCAAAAATCATAGTGCTATGCAAAGTTAGCACTATGATTTTTCATTGTCGCTTTTTTTATTGTTAATTATCAGAACTATTTAAATAATCGTTAGAGAACCCTAAAACTTGCAAAAAAGTGAAATCAGTTTGATTAAATGTTTCCTTAACGTTCACTGTTTTAAAATTGACTTAAAAAATTATTAAGATTCTGTTTTTGATTGTCAAACTCCTGAAATTGATTGTCCAACTGTTAAAAACGATTGTCCAGCCATAAAAATTGCAAAAAAGTGAAATCTGTTTGATTAAAGGTTTCCTTGACGTTCACTGTTTTAAAAATTGACTTAAAAAATTATTGAGATTCTGTTTTTGATTGTCCAACTCCTAAAATTGATTGTCCAACTGTTAAAAAAGATTGTCCAACCTTGAAAATTGCGAAAAAGTGCAAGCAGTTTGATTAAAGATTTTTTTCAAGTAGACTGTTTAAAAAATATGAATTAAAAAAATATTAAGATTCTGTTTTTGATTGTCCAACTCCTGAATTTGATTGTCCAACTGTTAAAAACTATTGACCAACCTTGAAAATTGCAAAAAAGTGAAATCTGTTTTCTAACATTTTAAATGTTTTTCTAAATTTTTAACCTATTTCTAAAATTTAAATTTTTTTCTGACATATGAAATATTTTATTAAAATGTTTAATACTTTTCTTAAATTTTTAAAGGCTTTTCTAAAGTTTGAAAAATTTTTCTAAAATTTTAACCATTTTTTCTTAAATTTGAAGCTTTTTTCTAAAATTTTAAGCACTTCTTTAAAATTCAAAATAATTTTCTAAAATTTAAACTGTTTTTCAGAAATTTTAAACATTTTCTGAAATTTCATATGTTTTTCTAAATTTCCAAACATTTTTCTAAAGTTTAAACCATTTTTTTTAAATTCGATGGCTTTTTCTAAAATTTTAAATATTTCTTTAAAATTTTCATTATTTTGCAATAACTTGATCTAATTTTTACGAATTTTCAACATCTTTTAGAAGTTTTGAATACTTTTCTAAAATTCGAGACATTTTACTAAAATTCAAACAATTTTTAAACAAATAATTTAATAAACAAATTCTTTTTTGAAATTTTAAATTTTGCCTTGAAAATTTTTTTTTTTGGTATTCCTTGTTGCAGGGCAAAATTTCATTTAAGTTGAAAGATTTTTTTTGAGGCTAAGGAAAAGGTGTTATAGCGTGAGAGAAGAAAAAACATGAGTGCAAAATGCATATCGTGCGTCGCACTCAGGTCTCTCAATCATGCCAAGTACCTCCTTCTTCCCGCCTACAAACATTCCTCACGAAAGGAGAGTTTTCAAATAGCGGGTTTATTGTCTATAGTATATATATACATGTATATGTATCTACAAAAGGAAACACACAAAGCATCCACTACTTATATTCTGGTGCGATCAGCATCATCTTCTCTATAACGCGCAAAGGCATACATGCACCGCACACATAACTATTATTCGGCAAGAAAAACAATAAGCTTCCTTAAAAAAAACACGAAAAAAAATTCCAACCCGCTTTTTCTACATTTTCCAAACAGAAAAGATGGGAAATAATAGCGTGCATATTCTTTTTTTTTGAATCAGTATACAACTTTGTAATCATAGGAACAAGCCGAAACAGTTAGTTATGATAAGTTTACTATCTAGTCACCGCGGCTGCATGGTATCGCACATGCGTTGTGTCTCCAGGGTCTAGGGTTCGATCTCCATGCGTGCGACTTTTTCATTCTTAGATTTAAGTGTTATTGGTAGAGTAATTGTTCATTAGTCTTAAATATTTGCATAGGCGTAGCTAGAACTTTTGGCTAGGGGGGGCACGGCCCCGATGTGCATATTCTGATAGGTATATATTTATGAGGAACAAGGGGGCTAAATGTTAAATTTTCGAAAAATGTTTTTCCAGGCACTAAATTTAACTAAAATTTAGCCGTATACATTAAATGTATTAATTTTTATTAATGTTTATGTCATTTCTTCAGAGGGAGCCGGAGAAATTTCGGGGAGCCGTGCTCCCCCTGGCCCCTACCTAGCTACGCCTATGAATATTTGAATAAAGACAAAAATATAAATCTAACCAGTGACTGCTAAAGTAGCGCGTTACATTTCTAATCAACCACTTGCCAGATTTTCTGGTCTATCACTGGCCAGAATCTAGAAAAACTTCCCAGTGACTGGTCATTATAGAGTTGAAATTTCTACCTGTGAACTTGATCCAAAATCGTATCTATTTATTTGCGGAAGAATTGCCCTTTTAAGGGGGTTGATTTGCAAAGTTACTAAAAAATATCGCATCTACACAATGAGCATCATGTACTTTTGACCGGAATAACCTACTGCCATGTATTTTGGTGCCCTGAAAACGAATCTGAAGTCCGTTTTGATTCATCACCTCACGATTTTTTCCTAACCTCAAAAAACATATCAAACTTTCAAGGGTATACGAATTTTTTGTAATTGATGATGACACTGAAAAAAGAGTTTTCTACTGACTGGAGCGCAAAACCGGGTCGCACGGCAGTCCGCAGCGCCCTGGTCAGAAGAAAACTTTTTTTTTCAGTGTTTAAACATTCTAGCCCTACTTTCTCATGTACCCAATGCGAAATTTACAATTGGCGGAGTACTGCGCCAGCACTGGCAGTACTGGCAACTACGCTGACAGACAGCACTGGCATAACTCTGGGATGATAACGCTGTCTAACGCTGGCGAAGTACTGCCTATGAAAATAAACAACATTGCTGACGAGGGGAATCGAACCTACGACCTACGGACTAACAGACTAACGCTCTAACCACTATGCTAACAACACATATGGGTCATTCTCACAATCGGGACACATGACACGTACATTAGATTTTTAAAAATAAATAATAATAATTTTTCAAAATCTTTACGTCCTAATAATAGCATTCATCATGATTTAATCGGATCCTATGAAAAATAAATCGAAAATTTGAAATATTTAAAGATACACGTGTTTATATAGCATAAAAACTCCCCTCCGTTACCGTTCATGAAGTAAGTTTCATTTATAGAAAAGGTATTATATTAATTCTGTAATACAAAAAAATCTTTTGCCCGGTAATATCTACTTATTATTTTATTTCTAATTCAATCATGAAAAATAAAGTAAAATATTTGTTAGTTATTTTTACCTAGAATTAAATTAGTTTTGTGCAGAAATAAAACTCCCCTCCGTTACCGCTCACAAATATAATTATAAAATATAAACAAAAACGATAAAATAGAAATAAATACATCAAAACTCTTTGTAGTGTCAGTATAGTTATGGTTATTGCATAAAATGATGAAACAAAATGAAAACAATTAGTTTTAAAAGAATCTTTAGTTTGTCAGTGATCATCGACACAATAAAAACTCCCCTCCGTTACCGCAGTAAATTTAGTTTTTAGGACGTAAATAATAATAATTTTTAATAATCTTTAAAACATTGTTTTATTTAAAAACAAAGAAAACAAATGCTGTCATTAATTTATTATAATATTTATTTTTTTTATATTATAATCATAACATTTTGAAGCTGTATAATGGAAGAAAACTCCCCTCCGTTACCCATGGTATATTTCCATTACACAGCACGTAAATTACAGACTTTATTAATCATCGGATTCGCCTGAAAATCGTTACTCGGGGATTTTTAGAGTTGCTGATTACGAATATGATAATAATTTTTGAAAATTCAAAATGGCGGATCCAACATGGCGGACAATTTTTTAAAACATTCATCGGATTTGCTTGAAACTCGTTACTCGGGGGTTTTCGGGGTTGCTGATTACGAATCTCATGTCAGTTTTTGAAAATTCAAAATGGCGGATCCAATATGGCCGACATTTTTTTTAAAAACTGCTCAGATTTGCATAAAATTTGTTACTTGGTGGTTTTCGGGGTCGCTGATCACGAATCTGTTATTAGTTTTTAAAAATTCAAAATGGCGGATCCAACATGGCGGACACTTTTTGAAAAATTCATCGGATTTGCTTGAAACTTGTTATTAGTGGGTTTTCGGGGTCGCTGATTACGAATTTTGGATCAGTTTTAAAAAATTTTAAATGGCGGATCCAATATGGCGGATAATTTGAAGATTGATGCTATTCGATAGAAATTCGTTCCTCAGGGGTTTTTGGGGTCGCTGAATTCGAATTTGATGTTTGTTTTTGAAAATTGCAAATGGCTGATCTAGTATGAATAATTAATTAATTATTCATACTAGATCAGCCATTTGCTCTGGGGATTTCGGGATTTTGAATTTTCAAAAACTGACATCGGATTCGTAATCAGCAACCCCGAAAACTCCCGAATAACGAGTTTCAAGCATACCCGAAGAATTTTTGAAAAAAGTGTCCACCATATTGGATCCGCCATTTTCAATTTTCAAAAACTATCTTGAAATTCATAATCAGCGACCCCGAAAACCCCCGAGTAACGAGTTTCAAGCAAATCCGTTAAATTTTTGAAGAAAGTGTCTGCCATATTGGATCCACCATTTTGGATTTTGAGAAACTGACATCGGATTCGTAATCGGCGACCCCTAAAACCCCTGAGTAACGAGTTTTAATTAATTTTCATCAATTTTGAAACCCATTTAGCTGCGAGAAATTTTCAACAAAAATTCTGATTAAAAAACATTAATTTTTAATAATAATGTTGATAAAGATTGTAACCACGTATTTTATAGGCTTATTAGGATCCCCCTTTTGCCAAAGGACTAATAATAAAAGTGAATTTTCAACTTTTTTTAAAATGAAATTTCAATTCTGAATTTGTTCATTTCTAGAGATTGACCCATATGTACAGTAAAGTATTAATATCTCAGTATTATTCAGACATACAATTATTGAGTCAAAGATGAGAAAAAAATAGGGATACGTTAGAAATAATAAATTGAAATAAAATAAATTAAACTAAATTTTTAATAATTAAATTAAATTACTTTACTTATTGCATTTAACATTTTACGTAATTCTTAAATTTCGTGGTAATTTTTTAATAATTTTTTATTCATAGTAAGAAGTATAATAGTATTTTAATAGGAACCAAATTATTGTTGAGACTAAAGTTTAAATTTTGTTTAAATAATTTATTATTTACAAAATTAGACAATTATGTTAAATTATTGTTATTAAATTTAATAAAAATAAAAAATGAACAACTGAAAAGTAAAATATTAATTTTTTTCAATAAATTTATGTTTATAAACATTCATAAACTTTTTTTATAATTTTTTTCAAGTTTATGTCAAAAAAGCAATGTTGGCAAAGACGTCGTGAACAATTTTTCTATACTCAGCAAGCACTTGCCGCCGTGGCTTGTCCAAGCTTTGGCGAAACAAAAATTCTGTACTGCGCCCCGTGTGGAAAAATATTGTGGCAGTCTAGAGTCCAATGATTTCCCGATTAGCAATCATCAAGTCCGTCTAATTCTAGACGGTCCATCAAGTCCCGAATCAGTGACTTAACAGATGGGCTTATTAGAAAAAATCTAAGTCAAATATGTCCGCCTAGTACGGTGTTATTAAGACCGTCTAGATTTGGTCTAGGATGTTATATGCGCATGCGTCGATGTATGCCCAGCTGTTAAGTAACATGGCGCCTAATGGCGTCGCGTCGTTTGGCGTCGTTAGATCAGTCAGCGTATGGTACATTTTCTTTGTGAATTTTAGTATTCGTTGTGATTTCTGTTTTATTTGAATAATAATGTGCTATGTTGTTGCTGTTTTCTGTATAATTTAATTTTAAATGTGCACTGAAAAAATAGATTTTGATGTGTTTCTATGTGTTTTGATTAGTAGGCTGAAGCTAGCAGTCGTACTCAGCATCAATGTTTAGGCGTCATCTACCAATATGCATCTCCTTCAAATTTAGAAATACTTAATGATTTAAAAAACCATCGAGTATTGTTATTTGAGAATCAATATCCACTAAATAGCAAATTTAGTAAGTTTTTATTTATTAATTTCATTAATTAGTGGTTGACGCCTAAAGATTGGTGCTGAGTACGACTGCTAGTTTCATCCGGCTGTTTTGATTTGCAGTAAATTTTATTTTACAAAAAGACTACTATATCTCCAATGCCAAAGATTGGGAGGGACACAAAGCCTTTCGCTTAAAGAAAGTTGAAGTGAAAAATACAGAAAATTAAAATATTTTGTTATCCTTTTTATGTAAAAAAAGTCATTAAAATTATTTCAAATATAATTAAGTTTTATTATTCTAAGAATAGTTGTCATAACATATAATGAGAAATTTTGAATAGACGTAGATTAGAATTTACTAGCACTGCTGATCAGACCAGAAACGCTGGTCTATTCTAGACTATAGCGTGGAAGTTTCGTTTCAATTCTGAACAGCCGCTCGACAAGACCGTCTGCCCTGGGTCTAGAAAGACGTTAGACAGTCTATTAAGCGCTTGGTCAGCGCCCTAAAATTTTTCCACACGGGGCCAGCACTAATTGTCGAGGCTCGGCTAGACTACGCCAAACAATCGTCTGAGTACTAAGCCAGTGGTGAACATCGGCACTACACTGGCATTTTCCATTGGGTATATGTCCTTTTAGAGAAGAACCTCAGCTTTTGTTTAAAAAAAATCGTATCCTTTCCCCTCAAAAAGTCAAATTTATTTTTAATTTTGATTTTTTTAGGTCAAAAATTTTTTTTTTTTTTGAAAATGCTTACTGTTTATCGAAAGAGTATGAAAAAATCTATCGAAACTGAACCTTGACAAATTTTTTTGTTTAATTGTTTAAGAGTAAAAAATTATCAAAAAAAGCATTGTACCGTAAGACCCCTTGATCATACTTGACATATATGGAATCGCGCATATAACTCTGGAACTCTCAACAAAATCCAGAATTAAAACTCATAAAACTTTTGAACTCTCCACAAAATTCAAAAAAATTTAATTCAAACTCATAGAATTCTGGAAATCTAAAGAGAATTCAGAGAACTTTGATTAAAAATCATGAAAATTTAAAACATTAAAAAGAATTGCATTTACGTAACTTTAATTACTTTTACTTAAAAAGTTTTTTTCTTAAATTTAACCAAAGAAATTTTCATTTTCACTCAAAAAACATTAACTTTCAATTTCATTAAAAAAAAGAATTTTCAATCTCAGCCAAAAAATTTTTACTTTCAATCAAAAAAATTTTCACTTTCACCCAAGAAATTCTCACTTTCATTTTCAACAAAAAAATTTTTCACTTTTACTCAAAAAATTTAGAAGTCCATGATTTCTTATTACCAAAATTTTTATGAATGTTTTTTAAAAATTTCTAAGTTTTCTAAAATTTTAAATTATTTTGAAAATTTAAACTTTTTCCTGACATAGGTACAAAACGTTTAAAATTTTAAACGCTTTTCTAACATTCTCAGCATTTTTCTAAAATTTAAAATGATTATTTTAAATTTAAACTATTCTTTAAAAATTTTAATTGCTTTTCTGTCATACGCAACATTTTTCTCAAATGTTTAACACATTTCTTGAATTTTGAAAAGCTTTTCTAAAGTTTGAAACATTTTTCTAAAATTTTAAGCATTTTTTATTAAATTGGAAGCCTTTTTCAAAAATTTAAAGCCTTATTTTAAAACTCAAAATAATTTTCTAAAATTTAAACTATTTTTCAGAAATTTTAAACATTTTCTAAAATGTCAAATATTTTTCTAAATTTGTAAACAGTTTTCTAAGATTTTAACAATTTTTTTTAAATTTGAAGTTTTTTTCTAAAATTGTAAATACTTTTTTTAAAATTCAAAAGAATTTTACAAAATTTTAACTATTTTAATTATAAGAATTTCTATTTCATTAGGGGAGACTGGAGTAAACCCGCTCACTAGTGATTTGACGCTATGAACTCAACTTAAGATGGAAATATTGGTACTGTGAATAGTACTTAACATTCAACTTATATTAACGAACTTTCGTTTAGTTTCATGAATTCAACATAGAATCAGAGGCAATCAAATGTTTTTAGAGGTGTCAGAAAAAAACGTTTTTCGGATTTTTGAGTTTTTCGATCATTATTTTTGAGTCTTAATTTATTTGGCAAATTTTTTTTGTTGCTAGTGGATGTCCTTCTTCGAAATACATATATAGTTTTGTCTTATTTGAAAAAGATTTTATTAAATTTATTCTGAAATGTGAGGAATACACTCGGGTAAAGTCGCTCACGTGAAGTCGGGGTAAAGCCGCTCACTTTGTTTTAAATTTAAAATTTAGAATAAAATAATTTCACGTATTATATTTTAACAATAACACAATTCATGACTTATTAAAACCAAAATTGTAACTACATTTCACTTTCTCTTAATAAAATATAATATTATTTAAATCCATAGTTGTAATTCATGAAACCTATATTCATTATTTATTAAACCAATTTGTTGTTTATATAATTGTTTATAGAACTCATAGTTTATCAATATCAGATCATACTTAAGTTTATCATACTTAAGACGGGAATAAGACAAATTTTAATATTTAAAAAATAAAAATGTTCCGTCTTGAAAAGATAAAGTGAGCGGGTATACCCTGGAAAATTGTAATTTCCAAATTTGGTATATGTGTATTAAAAAGTTTCTCTAAATAAAACTAAAAAAGATGAATCAAAAAATCTTTTTTATTTTTTTAGTAGAAATCATAATCTTTCAAATGATATAAATTAACTTGGATTTAGAGAATAATTTCCTAGATTTTTACCGATCTGAAAAAAGTGAGCGGGTTTACCCCAGTCTCCCCTAATACAAAAATTTCTAAACATAATGCAAGTTAACTTTACAAAAATGACAAAACACCATACTTAATTGCTTCAAAATTTGCTGCAAATTTGAGAATTAACTCTATAAGTTCTGACAATTGGTCTGAGGAAAATTAAATAAAATTTGATTCAATACATTTTCATTTGTATGATAATAAGATAATATTCGATTGTGCGCTTTGCATAATTTGTAATTTCACGAATGAATATCACCAATTGATTATATATATATATATATATATATATATATATATATATCATAATGTTAAAAGTAGGTACATATCAATTTGATTTAATGCAATATATAATTATTTTGTTTCAAACATGTGATCATAACAAGATTATTAGATTATCCTTTAAATACATTGATTCCTGTTCGTTTGCACTCATTGAATATGTATTCAATGTAAATGGCAATTAATTTTAATAGCGATTATTATAAACCAATAATTCACAATTGTGTAAATATTATTTTCATTTTACATAATTCTCAAGGAAAAGAAACATTAATTAATTTTTTTTAAATTTTAAACACTTAATTTCACTAAGTTTAATTTAAAAAAATATATATTTATATAAATTTATATATATAATACAACTGTCTGTTAATATTTCTTTGAAAAGCTGGATAGAAAAAATGAGAACACGAGTTTCAAGTGTATACACAGAAAAAAACTCGACTCACTTTTGTTGCAACACATTTGGAAGTCGGTCTCGAAATGAGTAATCGACTTCAAGTGACTCAAAATGAAAAAAATGTCAGGTTCTAGTTTTTTGTGTGTGTTATGTTGGCAACAGCTGTAGAAAATGTCTGCTGCGCGATGCGCCGTTAAGGCCAACGCAGAATAGATCTGTAACCGGAACCGCAATCGTAAGCGTAACCGTAAGAATGAGTTAAAGAAGGATAGGTATATTGTTTATTCTTCTCTAACTCATTCTTACGCTTACGGTTACGATTGCGGTTCCGGTTACAGATCTATTCTGCGTTGGCCTTTACTTTTTTTGTGTTTCGCATGTTTCGTGTTTACATGGTTGCCATCCCTGTCAGTCAATTCACAAATGTCTAACCTAAAAATTCGTTTTTTATTTCTCATCAAATCTATGCAACTGCTAAAAATAAGATGGCAAAGAGTTGACTAGGCGCTGTAGTCGGAACAGGCCGATTTTTTGCGGCAATTTAAAAAAAAATTATTATTTTTATTATTTATAAATATTTATTAATTATTAAATATTAATTATTATTAAGTTTGCTTAATATTAATAAATAATTAATAAATATTTATAAATAATAAAAATAATATCATCTTTTTTTTAAATTGCCGCCAAAAATCGGCCTGTTCCGACTACAGCGCCTAGTCAAATCTTTGCCATCGCATTCATATGAAAATGTACAGGAGTGTCATAGGGCTGTTTCTCATAAATGCGATTAATCGACTTCAAGTATTAATGTTTTGACAAGTGCAAAGTGTTTATTCATTATAAACAATTATTTTAATTCATATTTTTATGAATTATTCCCAGTTATTCCAATGTTATTGTAATTTTTTCATAAACTCAAAATGATCTCGATTTTACTCATTTTGAATCTTTTCCCCAGAAACTCAGAATGAGTCGAAGGGGTATCATTTTTGTTGCACTTCAAAATGAGTATCATATGATACTCATTTTGAGTATAGTTTTTTTCTGTGTAATGAATAATGATAATTAATGAGATTGCGTCACCTTTGCCTCTTTAACTGTTGTCCACTCCTTTTTTCGAGATGCTGCTTGCTGGTCTCTTTTGAAGTAGTTTATAACGAGAGCATATTCTATTCAACGTTCTGTTGAGGGGAAAAAAATTGCATCCAAAGCAAGAAATGAAAATGCATTGTCATCGTAATAATTTGAAATTTCCCTCTTATGAAAGAGAGGACATTTTTTTTTCTTAAATAGTTGACAAATTGAGATTATATTTTATAAAAGTGGTCCCGGGGTGGGGAGAATCAGAGGTGGAGTGGGGAGGTGCACGGAAAAAAGAAATTAGCTGCAGCAGTAAACAGATGTTTGCTGTGAAATCTCTGAAAATTAGCTACCACAGCTAAGAAGTTTGCAGTGGCAGCGAACATGTTAGCTGTGACAGCAAACATTAGTAAAAATTTATGTGAGTTTGTTGTCATAGCGAACTTGTTTGATCTCATAGCGAACTTTTTCGCTGTCCCTATTTCAACGAACAAGGTTTGCTGTGGCAGCAAAATGTTCGCTGCCACAGCAATCCCTTTCTATGCGTGTGAGAGTGAGCGAAATAGTCGCCAAGTGTCTATTTCGTTCTCTTTCCCCCGCATACCACAATTTTCGTCTCTCTCCTTGGCAAAGACTTTTGCTTCGTAAAGTGAAAAAACAGCAAAAAAGAAAGATTATAAATTCAAATTAACTTGCGATAGTGGTTTCGGTATTTGGGAGCTGTTTTAAATTTCTAAAAAGTAAAACAAGAACTAAAAAGAAGGAAAGAACTAAAAGAGAACAGTTTTAAGAGAAAAAAATATTCGACACGAAAAATCGCTTATGATGTCTCTCACAGTAGAAAAAGAAGCTTGTTTTCACTTGGCAGTTAAATGCTAATTTTCAATTTCTTGCCAAAGAAAGTTAATGAGGAAAAACAGGGAACGTTGTTAAAGAAGCTTTTGTAACAAGGAATCTGAATGGCGCATAAAAAGAGGTAACATGCTTGCGGACTAACCGCGAAATAAAGGGAAACAGTGTTTCATGTATAGAACTCTGGGTGAATTCTGTTGGCCGAGTTGTGCAACTTTCAAGTTTGCTATATAGGGGTCAGGGGTTACGAGGTTTATTGCTGGTGAGCCGCATTTAAAGGGAATGAGATTACCCCATCGCAAAAGGGGTTGTATTGTTGTGGAGGTTAATGTGAATAGCTCGACGGCAAAGCCAAACTTGGTAGCGCAAGAAGCAGTCTTACTCCTCTGACTCGAAACAAAAAGACCCGGTCGTTTACGTTATACGCTTAAGCGAGTGTTAAAAGGGTAGACGAAAGTTTGAATTTTGGCCAATTTCTCCCCATCCCCCCCTCACCCCTACTCAACAAATTGACCGGGGAAAATTAATTTACAGTCGTGGAATTAAAAACTAACTGCAACGAAGAATTGAAAACAAATTTTGATTTATTTATTTCTTTGCTTTTCATTTGCAAATGCAAAGTCGAGATTTGGGTTTTTTTGCTGAAAAAGTATTTATAGATAGTAAAACAATATATTAATGAATAAACTTCTAAATATATCTTACGTTTTACACGAGGGAGGGGAAGAAGGATAGAAATATTGTTTGCCTTTTTCCAGAAAAGAACAAAAGAAAAGATATTAGAAAAGATATTAGATATCTTATATTAGATTTCTTATATTAGAAATATATAGAAAAGATATTAGTTTCCTTTTCTATCTCATGTGAAAATCACTTGCGCGGCGCTGAGACGGTTCTTTAGTACTCAATGTTTCATGACGATACTTTTATAATATATATATATATATATATATATATATATATATATACAGTACGAAAGCCTACCACGTCAGTCATATCCCATGAGTGGGAGTGAGACAGACTTATGCGATTCCCATACTTTCCTATGACTGACGGATAGCTTTTCTTACTGTATATATATATATATATATATATATCCTTATTAATAAAATCAGACTTTTGTCTGTACATTGCATAGAATTCAAAATTTCTATTATATTCCTTCTTTTTACACTCTAAGGAATGCGAAAATACTATTAAGAAAATTATGTGTGTATGTGTATATGTGTGTATGTGTGTATGTGTGTATGTGTGTATGTATGTCCGCAAATTTTCGACCGCGTATCACGGAAAAACGGTTCGATCGTTTGAAGTGAAACTTGGCAGTCTTTTAGGCATTAGCCTAACTTAAAATCCTAGCGATAGTAGATTAAAAAATATTAATATGGACGAAAGTTATGCCATTTTTTCAAAAATTCGAAAATTCGAAATTTTTAGTTTTTTCATATACTTTAGTGAATTGTACTTAAACTTGGTACAGGGTTAATTTTAGTGTTTTTTATGAAGATTTAATCGTCAGAATAATAAAATTTTGAATAACAAATAAAAAGTGTTAGATTTAAATATTGAAAAATTAAAAAGTTTAAAAATTGAAATTTTTTTGTAATTAATTTTTATACGGTTGTATTTCTTTGGTCAACAATAAAAATTTGTTGTTGAAATCATAAGTTTACTTTCTTAAAAGAATTCTATTAGGTCAGAATATTAACAATATCCATATAATTAATATGAGACTTTTGTCAGTATGATGCACAGAATTCAAAATTGCTATTATATTTTATTAATTAATGATCAAAAAATGAAAAACTCAAATTTCATTTTGATGACTAAATTGTAATAAAAAATACTAAAATTAACCCTGTATAAAATTTAAGTAAAATTAATGACAATAATTATTTCAAAAGATAAATTTTGAATTTTAAAAATTTTGAAAATATATAGCACTAGCTGTCATGTCGTACCCGTCTTCGACGGGTTTTAGTTTCTACCAATACATTTAACGATGTTTCTACCAATCTGCGGAAAATCAAAAATACCCGGGATAAATTAATTAATAATTAATAATTAATAATTAATAATTAGTTAATTAATAATAATTAATAATTAGTTAATAATTAATTAATTAATAATTAGTTACCATTAGCTATTTCGGTAGTATAATTATACTATTTGAATAGTCTCCACCCTTTAGCAAAAAATCAAAAATTATCAAAAATTCGAGAAACCGAATTTCTTAAAATTTAACATTTTTTTCTTCTCTTTTATATCATTAAGCTTCATTATTTTTGTACTCTTTAAAAATACTTTACTTATATTTAATAGTCTCCACCCTTTGGTAAAAAATCTAAAATTATGGAAAATTAGCAAAAATTCATAAAACCGAATTTATTAAAATTCAACATTTTTTCTTCTCTTTTATGGCTTTTGGCTTCATTATTTTTGGGCTCTTCAAAAATACTTTACCTAATTTGTTATCTCCACCCTTTGGTAAAAAATCTAAAATTATGGAAAAATAGCAAAAATGCAAAAAAATGAATTTCTTAAAATTAAACATTTTTCCTTCTTTTTATGGCATTTAGCTTTATTATTTTTGTGCTCTTAAAAAATACTTTACTTATTTAATAGTCTCCACCCTTCGGTAAAAAATCTAAAATTATGGAAAATTATCAAAAATTCAAAAAACCGAATTTCTTAAAATTCAACATTTTTCCTTCTTTTTTATAGCATTTAGCTTTATTATTTTTGTGCTCTTAAAAAATACTTTACCTTATTTGTTATCTCCACCCTTCGGTAAAAAATCTAAAATTATGGAAAATTAGCAAAAATTAAAAAACCGAATTTCTTAAAATTCAACATTTTTCCTTCTTTTTTATGGCATTTAGCTAATTATTTTTGTTTAATGTAGCAAATTTTTTACTTTACATACTGATCTTTAAATAAAAAACTTTAATAACTTTTCCTGAAAAGCTTGCTTAAAGATTAAAAATCACTATTTTCTTAGAAAAAAGTTGATCTAAAAAAACGAAAAAAAATTTCAAAATACATCTTTTTTAAAAATTTTATCGTAGAAATGGGTTGTATTTATCTGAAAAAGTTAGCTAAGGATAGTTTTTTCATTCATTTTACAAAAGATAAAAAATTTGCATTTTTTTGTTTTTTTGAATTTTTTGGAAAAATGTCATAACTTTTGTTCAAGTTAATATTTTTCAATCGGATAAGGCTATGATTGTAAGTTACTTTAATACCTAATAGACTGCCAAATTTCACTTTAATTGGTTGAACCGTTTTCAATTGATGCGCGAACAAAGTTTTGCATACAGACAGAGACAGACAGACAGAAATTTTTTTTACATTTTTAGAATTCTAATGTCTCAAAACGAAAAAATATATAAAAATTTTCAAGTTTGGAGTAATGTACAGATAGTAATCTGATTTTATTAATATAGATAATGTTCGTTCACATTAATAACTTTTAGTTTACTATAGCTACACTAAAAAAAGTTATATGATTCAAGTAATTATAATTATTTGAAAAATAATATCTTATTTAAAAAGTTTTTATTTCGATCTAATAAGAATTTATTTCGTTTAAATAATTTTATTTAGTTGAATCAAATAAATCTTAATTGGATTAATTAAATAAATACTTGACTCTAATAAATAAATTTATTTAACACAAATCATTTCTAAATTTTATATTTTTTCATGGATTGCTTCTAAACTTTCTATAGTTGAGTATTACATGTTATTTAGTCACATTTTAGCATAATTTTTCAAAAATACTTTCTTATAACGAAGATGTAAGTATAAAAATGTTTTGAATATCAAAAAATTGAAAAAATTATAATTGATACCAATTGCTATGAAGCTTAATTCAGTAGTATTTGTGGGCTCTCTGATTTAACTTTTAGAGATATCTTGATCAATGTAAAGACAAAAGTTAAACACGGTGTTTATTTTGGTTTAAAACAATTTCCGGCTTTGTCCAAATTTTTCCTGGTTTACTGGACGGGTTTTTTTTAATAATACATTTAACAGGGTGTTTACCAACCAGAAAAGACGTAAAATATCAGGGAATTTAATGTAACCGAGAAAAACTGGATCTACTTGCTATTCAATTAGTTCGAATTAGACTGTACTATAACTCAAAAAACTGGAGGAAATTTTAGATTTATTTTAATACATTATATTGATTGAAGTACTACAAATTGAGAAATATTGTTTTCTGCATTTGAATTAGTTAAAAATAACTAATTTGATAATAAAAAGTCGGTCACTGTTTCAAATGGTATTATTTTCCTAATGAAATAGACAATAGTAACTAATTATTATTTTTTCCCTGTCAAATCAAATTCCCGGCTATTTTCCGGTTTTCTAGGTTGGTAGATACACTGTTAAGTGCATTATCAGAAACTACAACCCGTCGAAGACGGGTACGACAGCTAGTATATATATATATCCTTATTAATAAAATCAGACTTTTGTCTGTACATTGCATAGAATTCAAAATTTCTATTATATTCCTTCTTTTTACACTCTAAGGAATGCGAAAATACTATTAAGAAAATTATGTGTGTATGTGTATATGTGTGTATGTGTGTATGTATGTCCGCAAATTTTCGACCGCGTATCACGGAAAAACGGTTCGATCGTTTGAAGTGAAACTTGGCAGTCTTTTAGGCATTAGCCTAACTTAAAATCCTAGCGATAGTAGATTAAAAAATATTAATATGGACAAAAGTTATGCCATTTTTTCAAAAATTCGAAAATTCGAAATTTTTAGTTTTTTCATATACTTTAGTGAATTGTACTTAAACTTGGTACAGGGTTAATTTTAGTGTTTCTTATGAAGATTTAATCGTCAGAATAATAAAATTTTGAATAACAAATAAAAAGTGTTAGATTTAAATATTGAAAAATTAAAAAGTTTAAAAATTGAAACTTTTTTGTAATTAATTTTTATACGGTTGTATTTCTTAGGTCAACAATAAAAATTTGTTGTTGAAATCATAAGTTTACTTTCTTAAAAGAATTCTATTAGGTCAGAATATTAACAATATCCATATAATTAATATGAGACTTTGTCAGTATGTTGCACAGAATTCAAAATTGCTATTATATTTTATTAATTAATGATCAAAAAATGAAAAACTCAAATTTCATTCTGATGACTAAATTGTAATAAAAAATACTAAAATTAACCCTGTATAAAATTTAAGTAAAATTAATGACAATAATTATTTCAAAAGATAAATTTTGAATTTTAAAAATTATGAAAATATATAGCACTAGCTGTCATGTCGTACCCGTCTTCGACGGGTTTTAGTTTCTACCAATACATTTAACAATGTTTCTACCAATCTGGAAAATCAAAAATACCCGGGATAAATTAATTAATAATTAATAATTAATAATTAATAATTAGTTAATTAATAATAATTAATAATTAGTTAATAATTAATTAATTAATAATTAGTTACCATTAGCTATTTCGGTAGTATAATTATACTATTTGAATAGTCTCCACCCTTTAGCAAAAAATCAAAAATTATCAAAAATTCGAGAAACCGAATTTCTTAAAATTTAACATTTTTTTCTTCTCTTTTATATCATTAAGCTTCATTATTTTTGTGCTCTTCAAAAATAATTTACTTATTTAAAAGTCTTCAATGTTTCGTAAAAAATCTAAAATTATGGAAAATTAGCAAAAATTCATAAAACCGAATTTATTAAAATTCAACATTTTTTCTTCTCTTTTATGGCTTTTGGCTTCATTATTTTTGGGCTCTTCAAAAATACTTTACCTAATTTGTTATCTCCACCCTTTCGTAAAAAATCTAAAATTATGGAAAATTAGCAAAAATTCATAAAACCGAATTTATTAAAATTCAACATTTTTTCTTCTCTTTTATGGCATTTAGCTTTATTATTTTTGTGCTCTTAAAAAATACTTTACTTATTCAATAGTCTCCACCCTTCGGTAAAAAATCTAAAATTATGGAAAATTAGCAAAAATTCAAAAAACCGAATTTCTTAAAATTCAACATTTTTCCTTCTTTTTTATGGCATTTAGCTAATTATTTTTGTTTAATGTAGCAAATTTTTTACTTTACATACTGATCTTTAAATAAAAAACTTTAATAACTTTTCCTGAAAAGCTTGCTTAAAGATTAAAAATCACTATTTTCTTAGAAAAAAGTTGATCTAAAAAAACGAAAAAAAATTTCAAAATACATCTTTTTTAAAAATTTTATCGTAGAAATGGGTTGTATTTATCTGAAAAAGTTAGCTAAGGATAGTTTTTTCATTTATTTTACAAAAGATAAAAAATTTGCATTTTTTTGTTTTTTTGAATTTTTTGGAAAAATGTCATAACTTTTGTTCAAGTTAATATTTTTTAATCGGATAAGGCTATGATTGTAAGTTACTTTAATACCTAATAGACTGCCAAATTTCACTTTAATTGGTTGAACCGTTTTCAATTGATGCGCGAACAAAGTTTTGCATACAGACAGAGACTGACAGACAGAAATTTTTTTTACATTTTTAGAATTCTAATGTCTCAAAACGAAAAAATATATAAAAATTTTCAAGTTTGGAGCAATGTACAGATAGTAATCTGATTTTCACAGAGAAAAGCGAGTGTTGTTTTTGATGCGGGTAAATTTTGGTAGGGTAATTTTAGTGAGGATAAATTTTCTATAATAGAAAATTTACCTTATTTTCGGTGTTAAAATAACACTTCCAAGCTAAAGTTTGATGCAGACACTTTTAACACCGAATTCAGTGTTAAAATGACACTCACTTTTTTCTGTGATTATTAATATAGATAATGTTCGTTCACATTAATAACTTTTAGTTTACTATAGCTACACTAAAAAAAGTTATATGATTCAAGTAATTATAATTATTTGAAAAATAATATCTTATTTAAAAAGTTTTTATTTCGATCTAATAAGAATTTATTTCGTTTAAATAATTTTATTTAGTTGAATCAAATAAATCTTAATTGGATTAATTAAATAAATACTTGACTCTAATAAATAAATTTATTTAACACAAATCATTTCTAAATTTTATATTTTTTCATGGATTGCTTCTAAACTTTCTATAGTTGAGTATTACATGTTATTTAGTCACATTTTAGCATAATTTTTCAAAAATACTTTCTTATAACGAAGATGTAAGTATAAAAATGTTTTGAATATCAAAAAATTGAAAAAATTATCTTGATACCAATTGATATGAAGCTTAATTCAATAGTATTTGTGGGCTCTCTGATTTAACTTTTAGAGATATCTTGATCAATGTAAAGACAAAAGTTAAACACGGTGTTTATTTTGGTTTAAAACAATTTCCGGCTTTGTCCAAATTTTTCCTGGTTTACTGGACGGGTTTTTTTTAATAATACATTTAACAGGGTGTTTACCAACCAGAAAAGACGTAAAATATCAGGGAATTTAATGTAACCGAGAAAAACTGGATCTACTTGCTATACAATTAGTTCGAATTAGACTGTACTATAACTCAAAAAACTGGAGGAAATTTTAGATTTATTTTAATACATTATATTGATTGAAGTACTACAAATTGAGAAATATTGTTTTCTGCATTTGAATTAGTTAAAAATAACTAATTTGATAATAAAAAGTCGGTCACTGTTTCAAATGGTATTATTTTCCTAATGAAATAGACAATAGTAACTAATTATTATTTTTTCCCTGTCAAATCAAATTCCCGGCTATTTTCCGGTTTTCTAGGTTGGTAGATACACTGTTAAGTGCACTCTCTAAATTTGAATCAGCGAAAAGTCGCTGATTCACCAGCCCAGAGTATGCAGCTGATGAAATAGCGTATATACACTGATGAAACAGCGTATATGCACTGATTTTCCAGCGTATATACGCTGTTTCATCAGCTGCATACTCTGGGCTGGTGAATCAGCGACTTTTCGCTGATTCAAATTTAGAGAGCATTATCAGAAACTACAACCCGTCGAAGACGGGTACGACAGCTAGTATATATATATATGGGCATGTCCCTTTGGGAGAATGACAGTTCATATTGAGAATAAATATCACTTTTCAAATGTTTTGCGGAAAATTCATACTGAATTAGTAATTTTGAATAGTTGTAGATTACTAATATGGAAATAATTATGATGTTTCTCTATATCTTATTTATAAAATATCTTCGCGAAGTTTGTCCCCTGAATTTGTTATCATTCGTCTGGCAGTGCAAAAAATGTAAAAATTATTAAAAATCAACATTCTGATGAAGTGACTGTTCGTTGTAGTTGTTAATTAAACTAAACTAAATGTGATACCAATCGGGTTTTATTGAATCTTCTAATCTATTAACCAAGATTTCTCAATTTGTAACGGAGATTGTGTTGTGACCAGACAAATTCTCATTCGTCTGGCATACATTTTTTAAAAAAATATTTTATTTTTCGGTTATTCTATAGACTTATGTTTTGTAGATTATTATTCTCTATAAGATAGTACTGAAGGATTTTTTAATTTAATGTTATTTTTCTATTTTTTAAACAAAAAATGCCAAATTCTCATTCGTCTGGCACTTTTGAGATAGGATGTACACTATATCACTAAAAATAGCGTAAAACTAACAATTTTCAACTATTGTTCGATTTTCTGGTCTTGAAATAATCCTAATTAAATTTACAAGAAATTGCTATAACTGAATTTTCAATTTTCATTTCGCATAAATAATTATATTGACATAAAAAAACAAATGGAATAAGTATTTTTTTATATGAATAAAGTTTAGCCCACAAAAATCAAAGTAGTTCTTTATTATTAGACACTTGAACTTACTTTTACAATTCTATGATTTGTGAAATTGTGCTTATAGAAACAAATACACCATCCGTAATTTGTTAAAAGCAATTATTAATTAAATTACAACAAAAATTAATTAAACCGATGACTTTTATTGATCCTCGTAAAAATCGTTACTTGGGGGTTTTCGGGGTTGCTGATTAGGAACCTAATGTCAGTTTTTAAAATTTTTTTAATTCAAAATGGCGGATCCAATATGGCCGACGATTTTGGAGAAACTTAACATATTCGTCTGAAAATCGTTACTCGGTGATTTTCTGTTTCGCTTATTATTACCAATCCGAGGTCAACTTTTTTCAAATTAACCATTGCTTTTACAATTTGTTTAAACAATTTAATTATGTTTTTTAGTTCTACTACTATATTTATAGTTCATAGATGTATAAAAATTAATAAATAAATTTTAAATAGTTTTTAATAATCATAATTAATTAATTAATTACAATTTATTATTATTATTATTATTAATTAGTTAAATAAATTAAATAAAAATAAATTAATAAATTATTAAAAAGTAAATTCAAAATTAAACTCAACGTTAAAAACTAGAGGTGTATTCAAAGTATTTAGTATTCGATTTTTTCGGGTACTCGATTTCTTTTCAGTCCTCGGAAATTTCCGTATGCATCAAGTATTCCGTATTTTAAATAATCTTGAACTATCTGATTCAAAAGTTGCGAAAATGGTGGTAAATTGTAAATTGTTAGTTCTAACTTTTCCTCTAGGTTAATAACTTATTTAACGTTTAAATATATTTTACACAATCAAATTTAATAAAAATCGAACAATATTTTTAAAATTCATTTAATTAGATTCTTAATCAGCGACCTCAAAAACCCCCGGGTAACGATTTTTAGACGAATACGATAAGTTTTTTCAAAAGTCGTGCGCCATATTGTATCAGCAATTTGGAATTTTGAAAAACTGACATTGGATTCTTAATCAGCAGCCCCGTAAACCCCCGAGTAACCAATTTTATAAAAATCCATTCATTAATTTTTATGTTAATGTGAATTTTCTTGACACGATTTTAATTCTCTGGATAAATTGTTTATAAATAACCATAACTTTTGTAATTTTTAATATTTTGTCTGGTCACTTATGGATGTCTTTATTAGTACCATTAACTTGAAGTTAAAATACTTTTCAGAACTTAAATGAGAAAAAAATGTTGTGTCCAAATTTTCTTGATTTTCGTCCTTCGTTTGTAGAATCACCCATATATACCGCGTAAGGTCACAATAATTACAACAACAATAATTTCTTATTAAAAAAACTTAATTCTTGAAGAACTTCACGCAAAATTACTACTTAGAAATTATTTAATGAATAAGTTTACTTAAATATTTCAAAATTAATTGAATTTTAAAAGAGTTGCGTTTACAATTTTCATAAATAGATCAACATCAGCCCATAGGAAGTGTCATGAAAGTTAACTGAAAACTGCACTGAAAGAATTTTGGGCAGGCTGCAGGCTTTACATAAGTGCCGCTAGAGCTCGCTGTCTCAAGCTCACAGTTAACCTCAGAAAGGCGAGAATTTACTCCCGAAAGTTAAGCAGCAACTCCTCAGGGGCAGCTGCTCACCTTTCGCGAGTAGATGTTCGCTTTTTTGAGATAAGCTGCGAGCCCTGAGCAAGGGGCACTAATTTCGGACATGAAATGCCAGCAGCCTGCCTAAAATTCTTTCAGTGTGTAGGGGCGCTGGATGTCTTCTAATGCCAAAATTAAAAATAATGCATGGGAAAATTTTCAAAACATATTCTCCTGGATTAAAGAATTACTTGTCTACATATATTCTTATTTTACGTTAGACTATAAAAACAATGGCGCGCACAAGTGCCTGCGTTCTAGCCTGCCCCTCGGTCCTATCAATCGGACCACGAGCTAGATCTGGGCTGGCCATAAGCCATGCATTTTGTTATCTGGGAAATATACCACGACAAATGTAAATATAATGTTTGTTTTTTTGCATTATTGTATATTTTAATAGTTGTAAATAAAAAATAAACTTTAAAAAAAAGTGGTTAGGGCGTTATAGTCTGGTAGTCCGTAGGTCGCAGGTTCAATCCCCGCGTGCGTTAAGTTTTATTTATTTCTTAGGTTTGCGATTATTCCAATTTTTCTGTATTGTATAGCTATAGGTTTAAGTATGCAATTTAATGATTATATGCACTGTCAAATAATTTAATTAACAAATATTTAATTTTTTTATAATTTTTATTTATAGGGGAGACTAGGTACGGTTGTTACGCTGTGCAGTTGTTACAAATGGAATATCTCAGAAACAGTTAATTATAGCGATGGGGTTCCAAAGGGAAAAATGTTTAGTTTTTATGTACGAACTTGCTGCAATATGTTTAAAAATTATATGCAAGCTTTACAAATAAAAAAATAGGCACATTGGTTTTTAGAGGCCAAAAGTAAATATTTCTCTGGTTGATATTTTTTAAATAACTAATACACGGAGAAAAATTTTCTGTTAATGATTACAATAGTCGAACAGTACTGCTCGGATATGTGACCACTTTTCGTAATGCCTAAAGTAGCTTCGTTGTAACAATTCTGTAAGTCGAACGTACTCATTAAAAATTTATTTGAAATAAATACAAACTAAATATGAGTTAGCACAAAGTCTATGTGACTGATTACAATAGTCTACGTTAAAATGAAATTTTGGATTCTATCCGCATTTGCAGCAATCTAAAGGAATCAGTGATACAGTCTGTAGTAGTCTTTACAATAGGACTATTGTAAAATAAGGTGACCGCGGCTGCCTTGCCTTCTTATTTTACTATAGTTCTTCGTAAAGACTACTATTGCTATATTTCTGATTACAAATGACTGTTGTGAAGTTAAAAAAGACAATTTTCAACTAAAATAAAATTTTTTTGTAATTCATGACTTCTAATCATGTATTGCACATTAATTTCACTCTTCCAAGACTACCCACTTCAAGATTAATTATATTATTAAACTAGACAATTTCACTAATCCCTAATTACATAAATCTAACTTAAATACTTAACGCATAACATAATAACCATCGCTATTTACACATATTTATACATGACTTAAACTTCCTTATATACTAACTGCTATGAAAGTTCACCGCTTGCGAGAAAGACTTATACACTTTAAATGTAAAAAAATTACTTCGTTCTCAATAATTAATACAATTATTGTTCATTGTTAGTCTTTAATATTGTAACGTCTATTTTTTATTACATTTCCATAGTGAAAATTTTTTTTTCTAACACACGCACCGAAGGTACATGATTTCTTGCCTGTATAAATTGTTATATAATTTACACAACTTACGTAAGTTACGTAAATAACAAAAGTAAGTTACATAAATAAGTAGGTTAACTTACGTAAGTTACGTAAAATATAAGTTACGTAAATAATGTATGATACGTAAAAATATAAGTTACGTAAATAATGTAAGTTACGTAAATAACGTAAGTTGCACTAACGTAAATAACTTAAGTTACGTAATGGACGAATTATTGTAAATTGCACTATAATTAGGTAACTTAAGTACTTTACGCAACACGGTGCGCCTTAACTAAAATTAAATAAAAAGGTCTTACACCTAGAAAATTAGTAGATATTCTGAATTTACAATGTTCATAGATAAGAAAAATAAAAAAACTAAAATAATCTGTGGAGAGATTTTTAAATAAATCCACTTTGAACATTTTTGCGCACGATGTACGATATTTTGGAAAATATGGCATTGTTTATTTATATGAATAGGAAGGAAAAAAAGATATAATAATCATTTTTAAGTGGTAATTCTATTAAACTTTTATTATTTCAACATTTTAGTACTAATAAAATATGAAAATGTAACATCATTTAATTATAATTACATCAATTTAAACATGTGAAGCATTTTATCTACAAACAGCGCTTAAAAGGTGTTTAGGATAATCTGGGTGATTCGCAGGAACCTTATTCATTTCCCAGGAAGACTTTAGGAAATCAAAATGTACGGACTCCATATGAAGATTTTTTATATGGGAGAAAAATAACTATATTTTCTATTTTTTAAATAATGTTTATATTTTATAGCAAAATTAAACATTTTCAAATAATTAATTTCTATAAACCCTAGTTCGGTTGTAATTCAACTTACATGTTTTTATTTATTTATATCAAATATGCATTTATTTTTTATAATTAATTATTTTAATTTACTCTCTAAATCTGAATTAGTAGTTTTCTACTAGTGAAATAGTGCGAATTCATTTACCAATTTAATTAGTAACTGTTTTTACTATTTTTAGTAGTTTTTTATTAATTATTAGTAGAAAATTTACTAATTTTAAATAGTAAAAAATACGTTCTACTAATTAAATTAGTAATTTTCCACTAGAAATTGGTAAAAAATTGCTAAAAATTAGTAAAAAGAGTTACTAATTCAGTTGGTAAACGAATTCGCACTATTTCATTAGTAGTAAACTATTAATTCAGATTTAGGAAGTAAATTAAAATAATTGCATATTTGATATAAATAAATATTTAAATAAATAAAAATACTATAAGTTGAAGTATATTATAAGTATAAGTTGAAATACAACCGAACAAGGGTTTATAGAAATTAATTATTTGAAAATGATTAATTTTGCGATAAAAAATAAACATTATTTAAAAAATAGAAAATTTAGTTATTCTTCCCATAGATAAAAAAATCACCCGGATTATCCTAAACACCTTTTGAGCGCTGTTTGTAGATAAAATGCTTCACATGTTTAAATTGATGTAATTATAATTAAATTATGATACATTTTTATATTTTATTAGTACTAAAATGTTAAAATAATAAAAGTTTAATAGAATTACTACTTAAAAATGATTATTATATCATTTTTTCCTTCCTATTCATATAAATAAACAATGCCATATTTTCCAAAATATCGTACTTCGTGCGCAAAAATGTTCAAAGTGGATTTATTTAAAAATCTCTCCACAGATTATTTTAGTTTTTTGATTTTTCCCATCTATGAACATTGTAAATTCAGAATATCTACTAATTTTCTAGGTGTAAGACCTTTTTATTTAATTTTAGTTAAGGCGCACCGTGGCAAGTCATGAATTACAAAAAAAAATTATTTTAGTTGAAAATTTTCTTTTTTACTTTACAACAGCCATTTGTAATCAGAAATATAGCAATAGTAGTCTTTACGAAGAACTATAGTAAAATAAGAAGGCAAGGCAGCCGCGGTCACCTTATTTTACAATAGTCCTGTTGTAAAGGCTACTACAGTCTGTATCACTGATTTCCTTAGACCGCTGCAAATGTGAACAGAATCCAAGATTTGCTTTTAACGTAGACTATTGTAATTATAACAAGTCTCTGCGTGAATGCCTACAGTACCCTTTCTGAACCTGTACATCTAAACTATTAATGATTCCAAAAAATAAATTTCAACACGATTAATACAGTGTTTGGATTCATTAAAGTAACTATAGTAATCGCTCCTACTAAATTCTTAATAAATTACATAGTTTTCGTAATCAGTACAAAAAGTGGTCACATATCCGAGCTGTAATATAGACTATTGTAATCATTACGAAAGAAATTTTCTCCGTGTAGACCTTAATACCAATTCTATGAGGATTTAGCTTTAACAACCCTAGTAGAAAAATTTGGTGGCGCTAGCATGGTGCCACTCTTGCGTTCCATTGCGCTGCAGTGGCGCTGAGAGCATTTGAAACACTTTTGTAGTCTAGCGCCTTTCTCGCATTCTGCTCGCAGTGCTAGAATGAACATAACCTCACCTGCCAAAACTTTATTTTGCGAATTGAAAAATGATTCCTATGTCGTTTCTTTTGACGAATATAATTAAGAAAATCGTGTACATATAAAAAATATTTACTAATTATCTGCCTACAATGAAGTTTTAACGTATTTGAAGAGTTAATACACGTTTCGTTTAAAGTTAAATTCAGAAAACGGTAACCTTTTCTTAATCCCAAGCCTAATCAAAATTTTTTATCATTATTTGCTGTATAAAATTGTTTTTTAAATATGAAAATTTTAAGAATAAATTACTATTAAATATTCATAAAAAATTATGTACAGTAGAACCTCGATAAGTCGAAAACCTCTGTAAGTCGAAGAAAATGTCCATTCCCTTCCCTAAAAGCCCAAAAACCTCTGTAACTCGAACTTTTCAACCTCTACACTAAAAGAATTTTAGGCAGGCTGCTGGCTTTTCATGTCCGAAATTGGTGCCCCTTGCGCAGGGCTCGAAGCTCACCTCAAAAAAGCGAGCATCTACTCCCGAAAGGTGAGCTGCTGCCCCTGAGGAGTTGCTGCTTACCTTTCGGGAGTAGATTCTCGCCTTTTTGAGGTTAACTGCGAGCTTTAGGCAGCGAGCTCTAGCGGCACTCATGTAAAGCCTGCAGCCTGCCCAAAATTCTTTCAATGTATAACTCGAAGTAATTTTCATTTCCCTTCAACAACTTTTCCATGTATTTTAACCTCTAAAAACTCGAAGTTCAGTTTTGCAACCTCTATATAACTCGAAGTTAGTACATATGACCCTTTTAAACCTCTGTAACTCTAAGGTTTTGTTTTTCGGAACCTCTATATCTAGAAGCTAATACAATACAATTGTTATCAAACAGTGTTCGGAATCTTTAAGGCAAACATAATAATAATAATAATAATAATAATATAATATAATAATAATAATAATAATAATAATAATAATAATAATAATAATAATAATAATATAATAATAATAATAATAATATAATAATAATAATAATATAATATAATAATAATAATAATAATAATAATATAATAATAATAAAATAATATAATAATAATAATAATAATAATAATAATAATAATAATAATAATAATAATAATAATAATAATAATAATATAATAATAATAATAATAATAATAATAATAATAATAATAATAATAATAATAATAATAATAATAATAATAATAATAATATAATAATAATAATAATAATAATAATATAATAATAATAATAATAATAATAATAATAATAATAATAATATAATAATAATAATAATAATAATAATAATAATAATAATATAATAATAATAATAATAATAATAATAATAATAATAATAATAATAATAATAATCCCCGCCGATGGTTGTCCACTACCGAACATCATCGATGTCTTTGATGTGCTGGGAGAAGTGGATGCTTATCCACTGCCAGACATGATTGACATCATGGATATGTTCGGTAGACCTTGCCGTGGTGGCGGGGCTTTTCACTAAAGGGCAACCAACAGGGTGGTTCCCTGATTCTAAAACCAAAAAAAAATGAATGAAATGGATAAAGATTCAAATAAATTACTCCAAGCGGGTACCTCAAATGAGGGTAATCCCGTCACCGATTCTGATCGGGTTCAAGCCCCGGTAGTCGGTGCAGACGGCTCCAAGGATTTTGGAGGGAGCCAAATAAAAAATTCTGAGGATGTGGGACTTAGCAGATTCGAAGAAAATGTTTTAGAACAGGTCGATCTGATCCCAATAATACTAGATAGTATGTGGCGTGCTTGCAAAAAGCAAAAAAACATTAGCAAGGATGTTAAGGATGGAATGGTGGCAATGGAGAAGGTGCACGAGGTGCTTTGCAGAAACCTGCGATTTATACCTAAGCCCTTCATTAGCCCAAGCAAACCAAGGTCGAATCCTGAAACTCCTAGATCCTAAATGGAAAGGTGCGAGCGGTGCGAAATATAATCGTCACCGCTTGCAATGCGTCGATGCCACGTCGCAAAGGCGCCTTTCCAAGGAAAAAATCCTTGCACTGGTGGTCAGAAAAACTGTCCTCCTTGAGAAAGGAATGCCTCAAAGCAAGAAGGACATATACCCGTTCTAAGGGAGATCCCTTGCTGAAAGAGGCTTTCAAGGAGGCGAAAAAGGACCTCAAGAAAGAGATCCGCAAGTCGCGACGCCGTAGCTGGAAGGACCTAATCGAGGAGGTCGATAAGGACCCATGGGGTCTGGCTTTTAAA
Source organism: Leptopilina heterotoma (assembly GCF_015476425.1). NCBI lineage: Eukaryota > Metazoa > Arthropoda > Insecta > Hymenoptera > Figitidae > Leptopilina > Leptopilina heterotoma. The sequence continues at coordinate 827,184 of NW_025111061.1, forward strand.
ATCGTAACTAAGAAATTAGTGACGAGGCAAAAGACCCCCGGCCTGGACAATCCCGATTGGGTCAGAAAGATAATAAGTTCTTTGTTTCCTCCTGCAGAACCATACCTTAGAAGGGACTGGAGTTTTTGCAAAGTCGAAGAGGAAGAACTCTTCACACTTAGTGAACTGAAAAAAGCAGGCAAAAGATTAAAAACAGGCAAGGCGCCTGGAATCGATGGGATAAGTAACGAGATCCTAAAGTTGGTAATCGACACTTCACCCCAGATTCTGCTTCGATGCTTCAATCTTTGCCTTGAGAGAGGAGAGTTCTTCCGCGACTGGAAGTGACAGAGGTTAGTCCTCCTAAGGAAAGGTGAAAAACCTCTAGATAAGGTTTCATCGTACAGGCCTATATGCCTGCTAGATACGATGGGTAAACTTCTAGAGGATATGGTTCTGCAGAGAATGCAAAGCCACTTGACCGAAGAGAATCGTCTATCCGATCACCAATTTGGTTTCCGTAAAGGCAAGTCCACGGTTGATGCCATCCAGGCAGTTGTGGACATAGCCAAAGCAGGAAAAAACAAGTTAGGACCTAAGAAAAAGAAGAGCTTCTGCGCGTTGGTAGCAATTGACATACGCAACGCGTTTAATTCCGCAAGATGGAAAGATCTCATCGAGTCGATGGAAAAGAAAAACATGCCGCCCTACTTGATGCGGATAATGGATAATTATCTCAGCGACAGGTGGGTTATATATGAGGGAGACACCTGCACTCTCAAGGAAGAGATGCAGCGTGGGGCTCCTCAAGGCTCGAGGGTGGGTCCATTTGTATGGAATGTATCTTACGATGATTTTCTGCGAATGGATCTGCCCGAAGGTGCGGTGATCATCGGCTTTGCGGACGACGCGTTATTCGTGTGCACTGCCGAAAGTGAGGAGGCTCTTGGGACATTGGTGAACGAATGTCTGCGACTAGCTAAAAGCTGGCTGGATACCAGAGGTCTTGAAATGGCCCTGGAAAAGACCGAGGCACTGCTGGTCACAGACAGACGTGGTTATGAGCTCCCACGAATCGTGATAGACGGATTCGAGGTCAAGTGGAGTAAGCAAATTAAATATCTTGGTGTGGAGTTAGATGGAAGGTTAAACTTCCACTACCACATAGCTACGGCGTCAAATAAGGCGATCGAGTGTGCGGCTAATCTTTCACGGCTAATGCCAAATGTTGGCGGACCCCGTGAACAAAAAAGAAGACTGGTGGCGAGTGTCGCCCACGCTAAAATGCTCTATGCAGCACCAGCGTGGGCCCCATCCCTGAGGAGTAAAAGATGTGTGACCATCTGTGAAAAGATACTGTCTGCGCAGAGATCGATAACAACGCGTATCATCTCTGCATATAAGACGGTATCTACGAGTGCTGTGCAGTTCCTTGCAAGTGTCCCGCCAGCAGATCTTTTGGCGAGGGAAAGGGAAGAAATGTATCTCTTTTCTAAAGAAAGCAGTTCCTTGAATGAGGCATTAAGACCAAGCAAGGGCCTGATCCGCAAAGAAGCGAGGCACAGGCTCATAGAAAGATGGCAAGAAAGATGGGATGGTGAGGAAAAAGGTCGATGGACTTATCGCCTTATCCCGGCACTCGCCACCTGGATAAATAGGAAACACGGTCAGGTTTCCTATTACTTGACTCAGGCGTTCACAGGTCACGGGTGTTTTAACTCGTACCTGTGTCGCTTTAAATTACGCGAGAACGAGGTGTGTGCATATTGCCAGTTCCCTGAGGACAACGCGGAGCACACCCTCTTCTCATGCAAGAAATGGGACTTGAAGAGGCGGGCCATGTTTGAAGGTGTAAACAGTCAAGTTACACCGGAGAACATGGTATCGCTGATGACCCAGTCGGAAGAGAATTGGCGGCAAGTCGAGAACTTTATAATCTCGGTTATGTCGAGGAAGGATCTCGACGGCCGCCAAAAAGCGTAATTTAAACAGCTTTTAATTTTGATCGTTTGTTTTTTATTAATTTATTTTGTGATTTATTTGTCCTTATACATTTTTTTTAATTGTTTGTGTTTTTTTTATTCATCTTTGTACAGTTTTATGTTTTCGATATTTTATACGCGTTTATTTTTTCTTTTTTTTATGTATCCGTTTGCAATTTTATCTTTTGACTGTTTACACTTAATTAAACATTTGTTTTATTATTGTTGTGCTGTTAATTCCGCTTTTATATTGAAATAGTTTTAAATTTTTAACTATTAACGCAGGATAACCGCAGAGAAGGGCAGAAAGTCGCATTAGCGACAGAGTTGGAGCGCCACCCTCGAAGGCTAAAGTGTTAAGACAGTTCCGAGGGAGGGTAAAGGGCTCCAGAAGAAGGGTTACGGGTTTTAGTGGGTCGGGCTGGCAGTAGGTCGCCAGTTTATTAAATTTACTATTTTATATATTTATTTTATTTTTTTTTCCTTTTGTTTTATCACACCAACCCCACATAACCTTGGAGTGCGGAATCCAAGGTATCTGTAAGCAGATTTCCCAAAAGTCCCTAAGCAAAAAAAAAATAATAATAATAATAATAATAATAATAATAATAATAATAATAATAATAATAATAATAATGGACAAGGAGAAAATAAGGCCAGAACAAGAGCGGCACGGGAGAGTTGCGCCAGCGACTACATGGAACCATTCATCTACGAAGTCTGAAGCCACTAGGTAGTTCCGTAGGTGGATAGAAGGTTCGAAACCCAGGGGAAACAAGAAGAGATTTTAGTTGGTAGGGTGACTGCCGTTAAAAGCAGGTATGTGAGGTTTCTTTTTTTTCCTTGCATTTTGTACGAGTCCGACATACCCCAGGTAAGTGGGATCTTCCTGGGGATGCGTAAATGCATTTCCTCTTCTCCCCCGTGAATAAAAAAAAATAATAATAATAATAATAATAAATCCGTGCCCGGTTGGAACTTTTGTTCTAATTGGAACTTTTGTTCTACCTGGGGCGCATTAGAACTTGTTCTTTTGCGCGGGGTTGCTGGTCCTCTATCGGACGCGTGCCAGGTGGCGGATAGGTTAGCTTCCTAGAAATAGGTGGTATCAAGGAAATCAAATACTCGACGCGGACCAAAACCAGCAAACAAGAAACATCCATCATGAGCGATTGTAAAAACGAGGAAGAGTACCTGCGGGGTAATGCTACGGCTAAATCCCTCACTGGTTCCGATCGTCAAGCGCATAGCGTGGGGACGGTGGCCAGTGGCCCAAGGATGCAGGAGGGCAACAACGCGTTGGGAGTGCCACAGATCATCGTGGACAGGGCGGAGAGACGAGGGAGTACGAGCAGCGTGACGAGTCAAGCCAGCTGCATTTCTGTATTCAGTAATGCTTCTGCGATTAACATTGCTAGCTGCAATGAACATCGAGATAAATGCGTGAAGCTGCGGGCGGAAGAGGCAGCAAGCATTCTAGAAATGGAAGAAGAGGTCAGCAAGATGCTGAAGTCCTGCGAAGTCCAGAAGAATGTCAATAGGACAATTAAGGATGGACTTAGAAGCATAACATCGCTCATACGGGATGTGAAGGAGAAGCACGCAGCAGCGTCCAGAAAAGATGAGAAGTTCTACCAGGGGTTAGCCTGGTCAGAGGATGCACGAAAGGACCGAAGAATGAGACGTGACCGTTTTAATGCAGTAATGCTTAAAAACGTCGTCCTGGAGTCTCAGAAGCGGAAGAGAAGTGATCCTGAGAGTACGAAGGACCCAAAAAAGAAGAGGGAGAAGGGACCTTCTAGAAGGTCCAAAGGTAACGAGACTAAACCGGCACCAAAGCCAAATCCAGTTAAGAAGGGAAGAGCCACAGTGGTCGTCAAAGTGGCTGAAGGAGCTACCTTCGCCGAAGTGCTGGCGAAAGTTCAAAAAGAGGCTGACCTGGAGCCCAGTCAGACAAGGGTTGTGGGAGCTTTACCCACTAAAAAGGGAGACCTGCTCATTAAAATTGGGGGGTCTTCAAACAAGAAGTTGTTCACCGAAGAGGTGACAAAGGTGATCGGCGATCTGGGTAAGGTGCAGATGGCGGACCGGCGAACTACGTTGGAAATCCGCGATATGGATGCCCTTACAGAAAAAGATGACGTACTGTGTGCCCTGGAGAAAATTTCTACGGTACCAGCAGGAAGTAGGAAGGTGACGGTTCTAGGACCAAACAAGCGAGGAGTAAAGCTCGCTGTCGTGGTCACCAATCAGGAAGACGCTGATAAGCTGGAGAAAATTGGGCACATAAAGATTGGGTTCGTCTCCTGCAAGATAAGAAGCAGAACTATGGTCACAAGGTGTCATAAGTGCCTTGACTATGGCCATCTAGGTAGAGATTGCCAAGGTGTAGATAGGTCAGCTGCGTGCTTCAAGTGCGGAGAAGCTGGCCATAAGGCAGCAGATTGTAAGAGGAGCCCATGCTTCTTCTTATGCCAGGCAAAGTTTGGCGAGAAGGAGAATATCCAGCATGTCGCCGGATCAGGAGGTTGCAAGGTCTTTAGAACTGCCCTCGAGGAAGCAAAGAAGACTTTGTCAAGGACAAGGAGGAAATAATGCCAGAACAAGAGCGGCAAGAGACGGAAGACAATGTTGACCGGAGGAGTCCAGTGCTCAGCTGTGTGTGAGTGTGGGGGGGAGGAAATCATTTAGTTTTCCTCCCACCCACGTTCCCACAAAGCTAGAGCGGATTAAGGCCCAGTTAAGGAGTAGGACAAGGGGACCACCATTTGCGAAGTTGAAGGCCTGACGGTAGTTCCGCAGGTGGATCAAGTGTCCCAAATTAAGACGGGAGTGGTTTTTAGTGGGTAGACCAGAACAAGAGCGGTCACCCCCACATAACCTGGAATTCATTACCCAGGTATCTGAATTCGCAGATTTTCCACTTCCGACTACAAAAAAAAAAATAATAATAATAATAATAATAATAATAATAATAATAATAATTGCAAAAATTAAGTTCCTATTTAAAATCAGTAAATCTTTTCTGTCAGGTCAATTAAAAATAAAGAAAAAATAAATCCAGTTTGAGGTTATGTTTTCTAATTCGAATGGAGAGAAATTAATAATATATTTGATCCATCAAAAAGTATTTATTGTTATTCTTGGTGATAAATCGTTAGATTAATTACTTAAAATATATTTAAACATTTTCTTGGAGGTTGAATAAGACATTCATATACTAATAATTCTTTGAACAAGAACTTTATAACTGCTGGCGCAGTACAGAATTTTTGTTTCGCCAAAGCTTGGACAAGCCACGGCGGCAAGTGCTGGCTGAGTATAGAAAAAATTATTAATTTACGACTAATTAATAACAATACGGCATTTATTACGGCAATATTCTCAGCCAGCACTGGTCCAGTGCTGTCTGGCAGCACTGGCAGGCAGTACTTCGCCAGCGTTAGACAGCGTTATCATCCCAGAGTTATGCCAGTACTGCCAGTGCTGGCGCAGTAATCCGCCAGTTGTAAATTTTCCATTGGGCTATTATTGTTTTTAAATGCCACAAAATTTTACAAGCAAACATTTACTGTTACTTTAAAAATAAAAACAAAACACCTTTGACACTTTATGCAACAGAAATTTGAGGTTATGTTGCATTCTAGCGGAAAGTGCTCGCGCCATGCAAGGCGCTAGAAGACTTCGGCGAGATAAACTGCCATGCAAATTCCTGTCACGCACTATTACGTTGCGCAACGCGTTGAGTAAAAAATTATGAAATTATTTGTCTTCAATTTAGAAATGTTATAGATGATTCTTGGTATTGTAACAACCGACATTCACTTTGTGCAGTTGTTACAATTTACACGCTGGCACTCAAATGCTTCTAGTTAATTAAAAAATAGATATAGAGCTAAATCAATTTTGGCCTTTTAAAACTAGATAATATACCTTTCATTTAATTGTTCGACCGAACAAATTGGATAATCACTGTAACTGATTTTATCAAAATTGTAACAACTGCACCTAGTCTCTCCTATATAAAGGGATATGTATTAATCCCCATATATTATACTAACATTATTTATGAATTCGCTATTGGTCACGATTTAATTAAAAAAGGTAAAAATCAATTATTAATAAATAATAATGTTATTTATTAATAATTGAGCTTATTTATTATTAATAAATAATGAATTTATTAATTTAATTGAAAAATAAAGCCGAGGGCATTTCATGAAATCCACAAAGGCACCACATGGAAAATCCATATGGAATCCATGAGAGCACCCATGAGTGAAATGTCACCCCTTCGAGGGCTCCACGTGGATTGCCCCTACGGATTCCATATGGGAAGAGGGCAATCCACGAGGGCCTCGCCGGGGGCCCTCACCATTTTTGTACACGGGAGCATACATTTTTAGAAACAATTGAATTTTTAAAAGGTTTCATATTAAAATCTTTGAAAATCTGAATTTTTCTTACTTTTAATTAACAATTCTGTAGAATTAATGTTTTTGAAAAAATTTCATTTTTTGTTGAAATTATTTAAAGTTTTATTTGAAGTTTTATAAGTTGTTGAATTTCAAAAAGGTTTGAATTTGAAATTCCTGAAAATCGCAATAATAATATGGAAATATAATATGTGGACGTCCACATAAAAAGGGCCCATTTTAGAACTATTGGACTTATCTACAGAGTAAATAATTCCTTACAAAATTTGGAAAATTTTTAGTGGTCATAGAACTCTTTTATTGAAAAATTCGATGAGTTACAGAATTTCAAAGTTTAGAACGCCAAAACCTCAGTTCGAGAAAAACGGAATTAAAGATTGTGATACCAATTGATGGTGATATCTCTGGTTCTTCTGGGAAGTTATTCAGATAAGAATTGTTTCCAGTCCAGGGCACCTTAAAGATGAAAAACCAATAGGTTTTAAATTTTTAAAACCAACCCCCCTTCTCCATTTTGAAAAATACGAAAATTCGACAAAATGGTCCCTTTTCTAAAAAGGACGGTTTTTTTATTAATAAACCATTTTTTACAATGTTAACGATTGGGTATAATTTTATTGAGTCATTTGAAGAAAAAGAATAGAAATTAAACTTATTTAAAATTTTTTAACAGTCTCTATTATACGAAAAATTTGACGAAATATCGAATTTTTCATTTCTATGACTGCAAAAACAAAGACTCTAACACCAATATCTCTGGTTCTTCTGTGAAGTTATTCAAATAAGAATTGTTTACAGTCCAGGGCACCTTAAAGATGAAAAATCAAGAGGTTTTATATTTTTCCACACCTCCATTTTTAAAATACGGATTACTTTTGCAAATGACCGACAAAATGGTCCCTTTTTTTCTAAAGAACCAATGAAATCAAACAATTAAATTATCGATAAATTAATGAAAACCGCATGATTCGATTTGTCAAAACATGTAGATTGATAATAAAAAGTTTTAACAAAATTAAGATTTTGCTCCAAAATTACTAAATTGCGATTATCTCGAAAACTAGAACCGACAAAATAAGCCCTTTTCATGTGGACGTACACATTTAATGATAAAATATTTTTAATAGTTGAAAACAAATTGACAAAAAAGAATTAAAAGCAAACAGCAAAGAATTGAAAGCAGAGGGTAAAGAATTAAAAACAAACAACAAATTATTAAAAACAGACAGCAAAGAATAAAAAATAAGCATACAACTAAGACTCATAGACGATATAAGAAATATTAAAAACAAGAATAGCAAATTTTGATCAAATGAGAAAAATAAAAAGAAAATTTCTCTCCAATTGGAAAAAAACGATTCTTTTCAAAATCGTATATTTCAAGTATTGAGAATACAATAAAAAAGTGGTTAGCTCTACTCAAGAAAGTAAGAAGCATCTCAGTGATGTGAAAAAGAAGTCAAGGAGGCAAAAATGAAAAAAAGGAGAATTCACCCTCTCCCTTCTGCAGTGAAGAAAAATATAGGTGTGGATGCCGCGACAGGAAACTTTCATCAGATGAAACTCTAAGTTCCGTCTCCACAAATTGCGATTCATTCAGGATTATTTGAAATTCGAAGAAACTTGTGCGCCGAGTGGTTTTCTTCAGGGTGTCGCGACTAAGTTCAATCAAATTGAGACTTTGCTAGTCTTCCGTCGTTGACTCTTATTCATTTCCACTTTTACTTCATCCTCTCACTCCTCTCCTCACATTTTTTTCTTCTCTACTTTTATTTCCCTGTTTATTTTCATCTTGTCCTGTATACAAACTCATGAAGAAAAAAACTCATACACAGAGAGAGTGAGAGACGCACATACCAGGCTCAATAATCTTGTTCTATTCAGAAAGCTTCTTGCGACATCTAATTTCATTTAGCTAATGAAAATCCAATAAAAAAGCAGACAAGGTCCCAAGTGGGGTTGGCAAAATATTTTTTCTTTTAAAGAAAGGTAGTATGAGGTTTAACTGTATTTGGTTGTAGAGAAGAAGTATTTTGGTTACCAGGCTTCGTACTGATCTATACTAAAACCTAATATTTACTGATGGGTAAGTCCATGCCAAAAAATCAAAGTTGTCCCCTACTTCTTCGATATTACTTCAGAAAATGCTTATTATTTACTAACAATTTAAAAAAATATTTTATCAAAAAAAATTTTTTTGCTTTTAATAATAATGATTTGATTCCCACTTATTTCACGAGTATATTACAAAAAAAAATTGATGGAGGGTCTAAACCTCTCCAAGATATTGAATTTTTTGTCCTTGCGCGCAACAGCTAAAAGCGCATTTTTAGGATATATTACCTACACTGAGAAAAAAGAGGGCGCGTTGCAGCACATTTTCGATTCATGTTGCGCGACTCAACCCTGAATTCTTCTACACACTTTCTGGGGCGTGCAGCACGCCCCAAAGAGCGTGTAATACGCTTCAAATACAGCTCGCCTCGACTCAGGGGTCCGCTGCACGCCCCAGAAAAGTGTCTAGCAGAACACAGGGTTGAGTCGCGCAACATGAATCGAAAATGTGCTGCAACGCGCCCTCTTTTTTCTCAGTGTACAAACTAATGTTCAAAATCACCTATAATTCGTAAATTTTAACCGAATTTTATTTTTCTTTTTGGAAAATGCTAAGCTATAAATTTGTAAGAATAATGTGCATTTTTTAAATTTTTATTTGTTTAAAGAAATTATTATTATTGTTAATTACTAACTCTTTACATATACCAAAACGGTTAACCCCGAGTATACTCGGGGTAACTAAATATTTTATACACAGAAAAAAACTCGACTCATTTTTGTTCCAAGTCATTTGGAAGTCGGTCTCGAAATGAGTAATTGGCAACTTCAAGTGACTCAAAATGAAAAAAATGTCAGGTTCTAGTTTTTTTGTGTGTGTTATGTTGGCAACAACTGTAGAAAATGTCTGTTGCGCGTTGCGCCGTTATCTTTTTTGTGTTTTGCATGTTTCGTGTTACATGGTTGCTATCCCTGTCAGTAAATTCACAAGTGTCTAACCTAAAAATTTATTTTTTTATTTCTCATAAAAGCAATAAATTGACTCGAAGTACCTATTAAAGTTTTGACAAGTGCAACATGTTTATTCATTACAAACAATTATTTTAATTCATATTTTTGTGAATTATTCACAGTTATTCCAATGTGAGTGTAATTTTATCATAAGGGGCGTTTCATATGAAAACAACATTTGATGTCTCAGATTTTTCTCATATTATAAGAATTGAGAGTGATTAGGGTCCTAATGAAGTATACTAAGTAACAATAAAAAAATTATTTTTATTTTTCTAGATATTTGCATTAAAAAATTTTTGTAAAATTTTTTTATTTTGAAAATAACTTTTTCTTACTTTGAGTTACAAAAAATTGTTCTGAACATTTTTTGTGCTCAAAATACTAAACTTTCAGAAAAAATTACTAAAAATAAGAATTATGAATTTTAGAATAATTTGTTTAAACAATAAAATTTGTTTTTAATATTTAAACTCTTTCTCCCTGTTTCTCAGGTCTAAAAAAAATCATGAATAATGTTGATAATATAATAAAACTTTCCTAAAATTTTTAGCTTGGCGTTATTTTTTGTTTTTGAGAAAAAAATTCATAAAGATTACAATGCAAGCGCTCCGCCCAGCGGGGAGCTGTCCGACAGGTGTGAAGAGGCGCCAATATTGGAGTTATTATTGAATAAGGAAAGAAATGTTAATTTGCACATTTAAAATATTTTAAATATATACTAATTTAACAAAAAATGTATTTAAATGTTCGAAAAGAAGACCCCTGCCTTCCCCACCCCTGTGAGGTACAATCATCTCATTACTTTCAAAAACGTGAAATAATTTCATGTAATTTTTAACTGTAATTTATTTACATTCCTAAATATTAAAGGAAGAAAAAAGAAAAGGAAACGAAAGGATGCTTCGAACTGATTTTATTTAACAGTATAACTGGTATCAATAATATAATTGGTTTTCTTTAGGTTATTTTAAAAAAATTCAATTTTTACAAATCAGTACTAACCCAATAATGTAAAAAAATATTATTCTTATTCGACACAAAATTAATATTTTACAAAGAATAAAAACACTTTTAAAAAAGGTTAAAAATATAATAATCTCCGTAATAATTAAAATAAAACAGTTTTTAATTGTTATTCTTCTGCTAACGACATAAAAAAATCTTTTGAATTTAAAACAAAATCACTCGTTGGTCTTCTTGAATTTTCTGGGGCAGCATACCGTTTTTTGTTAAATTATTAAATATTTAAAATATATTAAATGTACAAATTAACATTTCTTTCCTTATTCAATAATAACTCCAATATTGGCGCTTTTTTACACCTGGCGGACAGCTCCTCGCTGAGCGGAGCGCTTGCATTGTAATCTTTAGAAATTTTTTTCTCGAAAACAAAAAATAACGCCAAGCCAAAAATTTCAGGAAAGTTTTATTATATTATCAACATCCCAGGTTGATTTCAACTCTAAAATGAACAGTCACTGGGAAGTTTTTCTAGATTCTGGCTAGTGATTGACCAGAAAATCTGGCAAGTGATTGATTGGAAGTGTAACGCGCTGCTTTAGCAGTCACTGGTTAGATTATCTGGCCAGTGACTAGCAAGTAACTGACCAGTAACTGGCAGGTTTTCTGATCAAAATCTAGAATAAAATATAATTTTTCCTTGCTCTTTTTATTTTCTTTATAATTACATATTTATTTATATTTTTGTGTTTATTCAAATATTTAAGATTAATGAACAATTACTCTACCAATAACACTTAAATCTAAGAATAAAAAATTCGCACGCATGAGGGATCGAACCCTAGACCCTGGAGACACAACGCATGTGCGTTACCACGCAGCCACGGTGACTACATAGTAACTTATCATAACTACAAGTTTAAGAACTGAAGTTCTATTCCGATTGTGATCATAATTTATTACCAGTGACTTGTCAGAAGTAATGATCAAAAATCATGACCAGATAAAACATGATGAACCAGATGACAGTGAAACGATCATACCTTTTATATAAAGTTACTTTAGACTTTTCTGTTTTTGACCGTATGGAACATAAAAATTATTTTTAATATCTAATTATAAATGATTGACTAAGAGTGTATTTTTATGGGACTGGTGCTTTGTTTTTTTCCTTAGTAACTGGTCAGTTTCTGTGTCCGCAGTTTCTTTTTTTGATAGTGTCAAGATTTTCTGGCTAGAGATTTGGAGAAATCTTGAATAATTCTTTTAATAGGATTCGGCAAGTTTTTCTCATCAGTGGTGGACCAGTTTTTCTAGGTGGAATCTTAAATAATTCTTTAAATCAGTGACTGGCCAGTGTCTGGAAAGAAATTCTTATCACTATTATGATCAGTTTTTCTGGTCAGTGACTTGATAAAACTACTGTTCACAAAGGGAAATTGTTTGTATTTAGTGAAACTGGCCAGTCACTCATTCAGGACTGGCCAGATTGTCTTGGCAAGTAAAAGTCGATCTCGACTCTACAGCTACTGGAAGAAAACAAGTAATACTTGACAAATTTCTACCTATGATTATTCATGATTTTTTTCAGACCTGAGAAACAGGGAGAAAGGGTTTAAATACTAAAAACAAATTTTATTGTTTAAAACAAATTAACCTAAAATTCATCATTTTTATTTTTAGTAATTTTTTTCTGAAAATTTAGTATTTTGAGCACAAAAAATGTTTAGAACAATTTTTTGTATCTCAAAGCAAGAAAAAGTTATTTTCAAAATAAAAAAATTTTACAAAAACTTTTTAATGCAAATATCTAGAAAAATAAAAATAATTTTTTATTGTTACTTAGTATACTTCATTAGGACCCCAATCACTCTAAATTCTCATAATATGAGAAAAATCTGAGACATCGTATGTCGTTTTCATATGAAACGCCCCATAAACACAAAATGATACCCCTTCGACTCATTTTGAGTCTTTTCCCCAGAAACTGAAAATGAGTCGAAGAGTATCATTTTTGTTGCACTTCAAAATAAGTATCATATGCTACTCATTTTGAGTTCGGTTCTTTTCTGTGATAACTCGTCAACAATACATCGGAATTACATGATCTAAAGTGGAAATGTTATCAGTACTTTCTTTTGGCGAAATATTGATTTTTGTACCTGTGAAATCAATCAAATAAAAAACAATTATTAAAGGAGATTCACTTTCTATAATTATAATTAAAAAACAGTTATTTTTAAATATAAATTTTTATAAATTAATATGTATATAATTTATATTTATAAATTAATATGTATATAATTTATATTTATAAATTAATATGTATATAATTTATATTTATAAATTAATATAAATTAATTAATAATAATAATATAAATTATAATTAATTATAATAATATAAATTAAATTAAAATTTTGAAGTATTGTGTTCATCATGCCTGTATTATGATTTTCTGAAAGAGCCGTGGATGTCTGCACAATACTCTGATTTTCTGTAGCCACAAAGTGTCTATCGTCCAAGTCGAAGGGAAGAATAAGGCTGTTCGAAAAGTCGTGAATGTCTCCGATCAGAGCGATCGAATTTTCATTCATTGCATCTACCTGGTTGACCATATTAGCAGAAGCTTCAAATTGGAAAGAATTCGTAGACAGCGTAAAATCCATGATAGGAATAGCGGCATTTTCCATTAAGAGTTGATCCTCGTTAATATCTCTTATCTCACTTTGTGGAGTAACTATTCTAACCGTATGATTATCTAATACCTCATTGGATTTGATTCTTGGTTTATCTTTTCGATTATTACCTTAATTTGCAAATGTAGAAATCATTTAAATAATTATATCTTACATATAATGAAACCGATTTAACGAATCTGATACTAAAATTAAAAAAAAATCCATTTGTAAATACTTACTCAAAATGCAAAAGCATTTAAATAGTAAAACTGTATAAAAATTGTATAGAAATCATATAAAAACTGCGAAATTTTAAAAACTTAATTGATTACGCTACCAGTAGATGATTCGACGAGTTGAAGCCAATAATCAAATAACCCTTTTTTCAACATCGTCATTCCACAATCTTGTCGATGAAGCATTTTTGAAGTTTTGTAGTAAATTTGGAGGTAAACTAGTCTCAAAGTTTTGTAAAAATGTTTGCTTCCCAAGTTGATCTTCATTATTAGAATCTTCTTGTTTATCCAAAGTTTTTTTTATTTTTTTTACTCTTGTCTAGAATATCATAGTCCACAGCACTAGGATTAAAAGGCCACAATCCTGAAGCTTTAAAACCTTTAACAATGGCATTTATCTCCTGTTCTTTCATACTGTCGAGAGCAAATTGAAAAACTAAAGGAAAATCAGTTTTTTTGATTCGAGTAATATTTTTCAAAATTTTCCACTTCGGCACAGCTTTTTCCAAGCTACTTTAAAAGGATTAAAGAATGATATGTCAAGTGGCTGCATGACGTGTGTTGAATTTGGGAAAAGACCAATTATTTCAATTTGCTTGTCTCTACAAAATTTTACAAGAGGTATAGTTATGTGCGAAGAGTGATTATCAAGATAAATGATCACTGGAAATTGAATTTTTTCTTGTACAAGCCATGGGTAAAACACATTCGTTATGTATTCGTAGAAGGTCTCGGTTGTCATCCAACCATTTTCTGATACACCTATACCCCATCCTTTTGGTGTGTTATCAACAATGTTTTTTGGTATCACACCTTGGTAAGAATACATAAGCATGGGTGGAACACGAATTCCATTTGCAGAATACATGAATAAGACAGTGAGGCTTTCTTTCTCAGAATCGACTATCCTGTAAACAGAACGAGCGCCTACCTCCGTGATGACTTTTTCTGACTCAGGACATAAGACAATATTCGTCTCATCACAATTGAAAACTCTGCTTGAAGGAATATCTAACAAGTTTTTCTCTCTTAAATATTTTTCTTGTTCCTCAAACCATTCTTGTAGGTCTTCCTTCGACACAGCTGCTCTACTCGTACTTAAATTTTGAGGTTTTCTTAAGGTCAGTTGAGGATGTCGTTTCCTGAAACTCTCGTACCAGTGGCGACTGGGACGATTATCTGCGAACGGTGTTTTTTTCTTTAATAATGTGACGTAATTTTGCACAGAATCCAGAAGTTCTGTTTTTGTAGCCGGCATGCCTCTCTTATCTCTATATAATATCCAATTAACTATTTCATTTTCTTCTTTTTTTGATAATATACTTCCTGGTCCTGGTTTTAATTTTGATACATCAGGATTATTCTTTTTTCTACTTAGGGTAGTTACAGGTACATTATACGTTCTAGCTGCTTTTCTCAAAGATACTCCTTACTCGACAGCCTTCAAAGCATGCTCCACATCTTCAGGTTTATAATTTAATCTTTTTAACTTTTTTTAGGCACTTTTCCAGTATTTACGAAAACTTTAGACTTCTGCTTTCCTTGACTCCGGACATTATTTCTCTTTAGCACTCCTGCACCTTTTCCACTAGATTTATCCTGTTTTACTTTTTGAGTTTTCATATTTGATTGTACATTCTGAAATTAAGAAATTCGACCTGTATATATAATTCTAATAAAGAAAGAATTCATAATATCTATAAGAAAGCACTCTAACGAGTTGCGTGTTAACATGTAAAGTGACATTTGTAATAATCTTTAGACTTTTCATCTTAGCAACAATGAAATTAATAATAAAGTATTAATCAAGACAGATAAATTAAATCTTAAAAAATATATTTGTATTAAGATTTGTGGAAAAACTGTTAAGTGTTAAATTCATTGATTATATTATTGTTATGTGTTATTAAAAACTGAACATACGTAAATCGTCTTGGATTTATTGTAAAAATTTTTCATTTTTTACATTTATCGTACAAATTTTACATTTTTTACATTTATTGTACAAATTTTACTTTTTTGGAATATTTAAAAAATAAGTACTGAAATGCATACATAAAGGCCAAAATTACAAATTTATAACCGTACCTGGTAGCAAGCCACGCGTTAGTGTATTTATAGGTTAGGAAACGATTTTTTACATTATTATCATTATTTCACTTTCCTTGACAATTATCTTCTATCACAAAAGTAATACAATCTTATGTGGTCAATTTGGCTAACAAAATATTTTTTAAATATTACTGTGAAATAAAAAAGAGTAATTTGAAGGACTGTTCCATAAATACGTACAACGCAGCAAAACATATGTCCGTGAAATGTGGAACACAGAATGCATGTTCCATAAACCGGGACGTTTCATAATTCATTGTACCGATTATGAAACGTGCGAAATTTTAAAAAATAGCAAATCAATAAATAAAAACACTTTTTA
The DNA here is from genome assembly GCF_015476425.1 of Leptopilina heterotoma. Classification (NCBI taxonomy): domain Eukaryota; kingdom Metazoa; phylum Arthropoda; class Insecta; order Hymenoptera; family Figitidae; genus Leptopilina; species Leptopilina heterotoma. The sequence goes on from NW_025111061.1 coordinate 842,959, forward strand.
GAATATAAATCGTCGACTTCAGAGTTTTTGAGAAAAACTATACAACATTCATGAAAATAATTAAAATCAATTATAATTGATATTGAAAAAAAGCATGCTTGACTCTACTTTGCTTATTTAAACTAAAAACTGTCATCTCTAACTGTAATCGTAGTTAAAAATACATCATAGTAATTATTTTTTAATATTATATGGCAGTGAAGTTGCGTAAATATGTAAAATAATAATATATCTTTCTAAATTTCTTTGCTTTAATGTTTTCAAACCTTTAAATAATTATTTAATTCCAGATTTTTTCACACTGTTTCATTAACTGGGACATTGTTTCATAATTGGGACTTTTACCTTATAACTTTAAAAAAAAAACTTTTTTAGATTGTCTTCATAATTAATAACATTTTTTTATTAATATTAATGATACCTATATATCGAGGATAAAAAAATTAAAAGTACCTATCATGGAAAAACAGGGGTAATCCATTTGACCCGCCTACCCTATTTTGCCCCACACTGAGAAAAATAGAGTTTGAAAAACTGGGAGTCAATATTGAAAAAACTGGACTCAGTCCAGTAAAAGTACATTAATTCATTTCCATCAAGCATCTTAGGGTGTTGCGTATAGTGGATAGAGGGTCTTAGTTCCAAATGTCACTGTAAAGAGCATTGAAACACAGGCGAAGATTATAAGGCGCGCTGCAGTGTGCATACTAGAGAAACTGGACTCAGTCCCCTACTTCGAAATTTTCACAATGAGGGAACGCAGGCGCGGAACCTGTCAAAATAAATGGCCGACGCGACGCGAAACGAGTGTTTCCTTTTATTCACTTCGTCAATTTTATATAAAAAAAAACAGTAACCAATCATTAAAAAAAAGAAAAATATGTTAAATGCACCCTTTATATATTCATATTCATTAATTCACAAGTTTTATTCTTCCCACATCTTCATACTTACAATTAACAACTAAATGCATCGGAAAATCTTACAATCATACGGGATTGAACACCTACCTAACCATACAACTAAATATACGCATAATTATAAATCGCACGCTTTTACATTAAGCCTCTCGGCTACGCAATCGATGGGGGAAATTTCCTATTTAAGAAACATCCCTTACCAATGAAATAAATTAGATGATGCGTGGATTTTACTTTGTAATTAATGTAAGTATGGATGTCAACAATATTCATAATATTGAATAAATAATATTGTCAACTAGTTTAAATTTGATACGCGGTTATTAGAATTTAATAATAAATAAATAAAAAACATTAATTTTTTCCTAACCTTTTTCAAGTTTGACACTCCTCATGGTAAATTTGATTATTCTTTTTTTCCGTGTACAAAATAGTAAATTGACGTTGAATGAAATTGTATAATTAATTATTCTCACAGCAATATTTAATAATTTAATGAACTTAACTGCACTGCATAATAGTTGAGAGTAGTAATAGTAAGTGAAACGGTAAGATAAGTGAACGGCCATTAGTGTGCGAGAGAGAGAGAGAATAACTTGTGGTTTTCGAGTAGGTATCTACTTTATGTGCACGGCATTCATTTTTCGAAAGAACTGGACTGAGTACTATTTGTTCAATATTCGCTTCTATTATTGACTTGTGTTTTGTACACTGCCGCGTTCTTTTAACAATTACATAAGAAAGCAACTTCTCATTCCAATTTTTTATACTCTTATTCCCTCTTAGACTATATAAACAGTCTTGTTTAAGCTGATGAATGGGATAACTTGTGTTGAGTCCCAAACTGTTCAGCTATGAAACTTCTAATACTATAGTGTGTACCTGTCACATATTATTCTATAAAGGAGTACTACACTGACTGCATAAATCATTTTTCCATTTTTCTCCGTGCACTCTCCCCTAATGCCCTTTGAATTTCAAACATGGGCCGACCTTTACTATAAGGACCAACCTTAAGTACATATATTTTTTAATCTTTATAACTTCTTCATTTTAAAACTAATCAATTTACTCTGTTCAGCAAAACTGTTCCTATTGCACAGGACTCTCCAACAATATACTTCAATTGATCGGCACGCGGCTGCAGTTTCCCATGATTAGATTGTACACTTGAAAATTGTACACGTTAAACTCTACTTTTCAAACTCTACCTTATAAATGTATTATTAATTTTAAACTCTACATTTATAATTGTACCCCGTCAAATTTTTAAGTTTTTAATCAGCTTTATTTTGTTAAATTATACACTACTTAATTACAAAATTTGAATTGATGAAAAAAAAGAAAGAAGTGATCTAATTGTACACTATCAAATTGTTACAGTACAACTCTACACCAAATATTTTTAAAAACTAAAATCTTTAAATTATGCACAAAAATTTACACATTTTTATTTATTTTATTTTCTTATACTGTACACTATCCAATTCTACACTAACTTGCATAATGAGTATTTTTAATAAATTATCTAACTCTGCATCATTAGACTGTGTTTTGTTAAATTGTACCAGTAATATTTTTTAAAGTAATAATTTTAAGCTTTACACGAAATAAAAATTTGTCAAACTGCACACTATTAAACTGTATAACGTGAAAATCCCAATATAAATATAATCGCCACTGCCTAGATTTAAATTTTTCATTGTTGTCAATTGTTACTATTCATTTAATTGCACAGGGCGACAAAATAATAAAACCTTTTGGTGCGGGAAGTATCAAAGCTATTTCTGAAATTAATAATAAAAATCGAACAAAAAAGTAATTTAAAAAAGCTGTCACTATTTTTTATGAACTGTCAAGGGGATAATATAATTGTTTAATAGAAGTATTTTCATAGAATTATTTACCAGAAATTTTTAATAAAGATTATTATTCGTTTTCATTACTTATTTTTTTGATAATAATTCTAAATAAATTAATTTCTTATTTTCTTTTTGTTTCAGGTGAGTTAAACAACACATGTTTATTGTCTAGTTTATTTCGTAAGTAAATATAGATTTAAATACCTATATAAAATTATAGATAAATAAATTATACATTATAAGGTAAAGTGCGGATAGATTATATGTACCTATTGGCCATAAACAATTTTACTGTAAAGTTCCAGCTCGCTGGTACCCCGGGGTTATTAGTAATAATAATGTAAAAATTTCAGATCAAGGATATTTAACACGTAAGAAAATATTAGCAATTATTTTCTTGTTTCAAATTAATCAGAAAAACATATTAGATCGGCATTTTACATTTTTTATAATAATTATTGTAATAAATGATAATAACTTACCGCGGGGGGCGTCTTACCCACCCAAGTGGGATATATGGCCAAATGCAGACCTTTTGTATTTTCGTTCTGATTAATTTATTATTTATTTTAGGTATTTGGTCCTTACAAATAGTAAATTATATAGTTAATGATAAATAGTAATAGTGTATAAAAATCGAATAGTCAATTAAAAATATTAATATTTGTTGAATTTAGATGTAATTTTCGAATTGGCGGGCATCTATCCGCACTTTACCCTAAGTAAAATATTCTTATCAAAGGAATAATTTCAAAATTGGGGCGGTAGCGATACTACACATTTGAACTCTACATTGATGAACTGTATACATTCGATTGTATACAGTTGAATTGTATGCAAATATGTATTATAAAAATTTATCATTGAACTGCATACATTTCAACTCTACACAAATAATTTTTAATAATTTTATTTTTTTAATATTATTGTTTGAATACAGTTAGATTCTACACTAATAAATTTGGTAAAATAATAACAAAAACTTCTACACATAGTCAGATTCTATACAGTAGAATTACATACCGCAAAATATTATTTTAGGGTAAAGTGCGGATAGATGCCCCCCAATTCGAAAATTACATCTAAATTCAACAAATATTAATATTTTTAATTGACTATTCGATTTTTACACACTATTACTATTTATCATTAACATATGTAAGGACCAAATACCTACAATAAATAATAAATTAATCAGAACGAAAATACAAAAGGTCTGTATTTGGCCATATATCCCACCTGGGTGGGTAAGACGCCCCCCGCGGTAAGTTATTATTATTTATTACAACAATTATTATAAAAAATGGAAAACGTCGATCTAATATGTTTCTCTGATTAATTTGAAACAAGAAAATAATTGAAAATATTTTCTTACATTTTAAATATCCTGGATTTTTGTAATGAGGAATTTTGTCCAGCAGTTTGAAAATTTTTGGACATTTTCATCAATCTGATATTTTTACATTATTATAACTAATAACCCCGGGGTGCCAGCGAGCTGGGACTTTACAGTAAAATTGTTATGGCCAATAGGTATAAAAAAAACTAATAATCCATAAATATAGTTTCTTTCATATTGGAGATCTGAGAAAGGGGGCATCTATCCATGGGGGGCATCTATCCGCACTTTACCCTATACGAAACGAGCATGTAATCCCCGCTTTCTCGGCGCCTTTTTGAGCGTTTTTGAGACCCAAAGTATGCCATTACTTCAAGCAGCAGTTTTACATTATTTTTTTTTCTCCTACACGGAAAAAATAAGTTCAGCAGATTTTACGAAACTAATTTCGCACTAGCGGATATTTAAGATTCCTTGACGAAGTTTTTCAAAAACCCAGAAACTTTCACTACTTTAAGCAGAACAATTTTCGAGAAACTGCAACCAGTGTTGTAATTTATAAAACAAGCTTGAATGTAGAAATGTTTCGTATTTTCTGGTGAACATTTTATCAAAAAATGGTAAAAATGTTTCGTGCAATCTAAAAACGCGTGGTTTGAGTTTCCACTTCGCTGTCTATCGTGAATTCTCGAACACAGAGTTTCGTAAAATTCTATACGGGGTGTACCAAAAGTCGCGTTATAAATAGATATGTTGAAGCTTGTCTCGTCGCGTCGGTATTAACTTGTCTGCTGTATATAGAGATAATATGTGGAAGGAAAAAGAGAACTGCTTTACCTGCTGGTAACATTTGGATAATTGTTTTCTTTTACGTATTTCACATTTCATTGTTCCAAATTCGTAACATTTTTTATGTGATTTTGTAATCCAAACTTTTAATTATTATTAATTTCTTTTAATTTACATTCCAATAAATTTTATAGTTTATCATAATATTTACCGATGACAATAAATGAACATATATATTAATTTCTCAAATTTTAATTAATTCTAATTTTTATTAGTTTTAACTGTTATTACTTCAAATTTTAGACAATTTAATATTAAAATTTTTTGAGTTTGAATTTAATTTTGAAAATTTTTTTGCAATTTATTTATAATTTAAAATTAAGAATAAAATTATTTTTTAAAAATTGAAAAATTTTATAGAGATTTTATAACCAATTATAATCAAAAAATGTTATTTTAAAAACCATAAAATATTTTGTATAACTTTTAAAAAAATGATTTTTTTTAAAAATTAATATTTAGTATATTGACATTTCTCACAAGCGCAGTTTTAATCTCCTCAGTTAGTATATAAAGAAACTCAATTCTTTCATCTACAATGCGAGTTATATTGTATGTGCGTTGCGTCAGAATTCGTTTATATGTATGCGTATTTCCGTTAAGTTTGTGTCAGAATAAAATAAGCCAATCCAAGCGAACCATTGCGTTGTAGAGTGCAGTCACATGTGTCGAACCAATCATCTATCTCCTATAGAAGTCGAGAAAAAATGGTCTTGAGAGCTCATTGGTACATTAAGAAATTCTTTTTTCTGCTTTATTCGTTTTTTTCTCCGTGAATATTTTTTTCCGTGGCGCATGCGCTTCAGGCTAAACGTTTTACAAAACTCTTGAATTAGAACGTCCAACCGATCATTTGTGAAGTCCATAGAATTTTTTTTGAGTTTTCGAGAAACGCAGTCATCATATATTACTATTGATTCTGTTTTATCTTATACTAAACTCCTCTCCGTATCCGCTATTCCAAAATTAGTTTCGTAAAATGTACTAAATTAATTTTTTCCGTGTACATGGAGAGAAAAAGTAAGCCTTTTTAGCAGAGATGTTAAAAATGGGTCTCAAAACCTATTTAAAATGCTAATACTAAATGGTACCACAAAAAGTATTTCAAATATAAAATATAAAATAGTTTTCAAAAAGTTATTTCAAATGCAAAATAGAAAATACGCATTTTCAAAATGGTTTTACAAAATAAAATGCTTTTTTTTAAATGAACTTTATTTTTACGTAACTTTTTGACTTTTCCATAAAATAAGATTGTATGCCTTATGAAACTGTTTTATATATTATTCTATTAATTTGACTTTATACAATAAACTACTTTTTTGAAAAAATTGTAAGAAAACTTTGTCAGCAATTAAATAAAATATCTCATTTTCGAATGCTTGATGTGAAATCCTATGTAAATATTGAAACTTTGAACCTGAAAATTTCCGTTTTTAGTATGTAAAAATGAATATTTTCCTATAAAGTTTGGTAAAATTTAAAAGAAAATGAATTAGCCGAAGAATCTCCTGAAGGTACTACTACACTTTAGAAGGCTCTTAAAAGACCAAATTAAAAATTTTTTTTTTTAGGTCTTTTATTATAAATATAAAAAAAAACTTTTTTGCCTATATTATAGTACATATTTGGAGAATAAAAATAATGGTTTGTTTTTAATTTTTATTTAATATCATAATCTGCAGACAGCATTCAGATCGAAACTCCAAAAAGTTAGTTGTCCAATTGCGGACAGTTTATCTCAAGATTGACAAATCGGAAACAAAACATGTCACACAGGACACGCTAACAAACAAAACGAGTTATCATTTATTAAAATCGGTTCAGTAGATTCAGAGATAAACTGTCTGCAATTTGAGAAAACGTTATTTTGAGAAAAACGCGTTTAAACTTATATATATATGTATCGTTAGTGGCCATCCATAAATTACCTAAAATTCTTTTGCAAATTGAAACCCCACCATTTTTTTTATGTCAGACACTGTTACATACATTAGCACCAATGTTTCTACTGGTCGTAACAACAAGCTGGACCCCACCATCCCCTTAAAGACTTACTTAATTTGTCCTTGACTTTTTACATTAATTGAATATTTTTTGAAAAATTTACTTTTATTTTTTACAATTGGTTATAAATACTTTAGGAGGTGTTTTCTGAAGTCATAAGGAGTTAAAAAATACAATAAAAAAAATAAAATTTTTTTAAATTCTAAAGTGTAGTAGTACCTTAAAAGAAAAAATTGCGACAATATAAAAAAAAATTTCTTGTATTTTGCATTTTCAAATACAAAATAATGAAAAAAACCATTTCAAATCAAAATGCTCACAAAATCAAAAACCATTTTGGTTTTCGGCAAATGCATTTAAAATGTAAAATGAAAATAGGCATTTTGCATTTTCTATTTTGCATTTGAAATAGATTTATTTGAAATAGTTAACATCTCTGCTTTTTAGTATGAAAATGGTTCACACTTTCCTAGCGCGAACTTTTACTACGCTTAAAGCAAGAATTCAACTGTTTTTAGTATGAGAATATTTCATAGTTAAAGAGAGTGTCAAACATACTCTTATAGAAAGAAAATAATACTCAAAAAGCGCAGTAGCGCCACGCGAGAAACGTAAGTAACACAAGCCTACTACGATTGCAAGAGATTCATGCTTTTTCGGTATGATACTCATGGAACTGACGCATGAAACTCCTCCAATCGTAGTAGGCTTTTGTACCTACGTTAATTGCTAGAATTTTCCTACTGAAATCGCGCGGGAAAGTTTCATGCATTAAACGTGCGCCTCTTCATACTATAAACGCTTACTATTTTTCACTCCGTGTAAGGACGAGAACTACTGCTTGAAGCAAAGACATGCTTTACCTGTCAAAAACGCACCGAGTAACCACGGATTACATTTTCGTTTTGTATAAAATGTCGTGTGTGCCTCGGACGCACGCATTTCTTGTCCTTGCTTGTTTACAGTACTCGGCTTCGCCTCGTACTGTAAAATCAAGCTCGGACGAGAAACTTGCGCTTTGCGTCCTCGGTGCACAATGTACTATTATTTGTTGAACTGCATACAGGTAAATTGTATACAAGATAAAATACGATTAATTGTATACAGTTGTATCGGGGGCACCGCAAAATCTTACGAATTTGAGACCGCCGTACTTTTATTTGTCTCCCCCTACGAATCGTAAATAACAGTTGAAAAACGAAACAATTTTTTCTTTTTGTAATTTTAATAGTGTACTAGCATAAATAACGCGCGCTAAAGCGCGCGTGAAGTTTCTTGTTTCACTATTAACATATATATCACAATAATGTAATTTTTACATTACATGTCACATGAAAATTAATGAAAGCGTGAATGCTAATGAGACGATAATGAAAAATATGTTCATTACATTATTTTAGACTTATTAATAATAAAAAATAAATTACATTTAATTACAATTAATTATTTATTTGGTATTTTGTTTCTAAAAGTTTTCTAGTAAAAATTAATTAATATTATTTTCATATCATTAACATTCAAAAATTCAATTATTCAGAAGAATTCTACACAAAATCACTATTTTTCTAAATTTATTCAGGGAAATCAGGAAAAAGTCAGAAAATTTTGTCAAAAGTGCTGGAATAATATTCAATTTCAAGAATTCATAAGAAAATTCTGAATGTTATTCTTGAGCATTGAAAAGATTAATTAATTAATTAAAAAATGCAATTAAAAATGAAAAAAATAATTGAATTCTATGAAATTTGTATTTAAAATTTTTTTATAAATAATATAAATAAGTAGTAAATGTCACGCCCGCCAAACAAAGTATTTAATTTATTATTATTATTATTGTCATTACTCAAAAGAAATTCGATTATCTTTACAAAATTTCAATAAAAATTCTTCGAAAAATTTATGAAAAATTACAAAAATGTTATCTTTTGAAATTATTATAGGTGACAGCTAAAAAAACGCGCGTGTAGTTTCTCCTAGTATTAATAGATAATTAATAATAATGTCTATTAACAATAAAAACTGGTACTTAATCACTTAACTACTTAATCACAAAAAATAATTTAAAAATTTCGTTAAAAATTGAAATTTACAAAATATATCACTGCTTTGCTAACTTTGCATAAAATTTCATATACAAATATATTTGTGCCTTCAAAAAATGAATTTAAAAATTTTTTGATAAAATTCTTTATCAGACTTAAATTTTAAGAAATTTTAATTATTCAATAAATTATTTATTTTTGCATTTAAATTATTGAATTCTCTAATAAAAATTTATTTCAAAATGAATTTCAGTTAAAGCTCTACATAATAATTGAATATTAAAAGCATTATAGCATGAATTTTAAGAAATAATTAAATTTTAAAATGGTTCCAAATCAAGTTCTTTAAAAATTTGTATTTTTCATACTTATAACTAACAATTCTGTAGAATTAATTATTTTAAAAAAGTTTAATTGAATTTTTTTCTGAAATTATTTGAAGTATTTATTTTTTAATTCGTATTTAGTTGAAGAATTTCTGAATAATTTAAATTTCGTAAACAAATGGATTTTAAAATTCTCAAAGAACTTTTTTCAAAAATTATTAAAAATAATTTATTCCTGTGGGAAAATAATAATGATTAAAATTTATTTAGAAAAGAAGTTATTGATGTTTTCAAATAATCTTATATTATATTAAAATGCTTCCTTCGTCCACCAAAAATTTTTCGTTCAACGTTTTCAGCAATATATGAATACTAAAAAAAAAATATATATTATATATATAATATATATATACTAGCTGTCGTACCCGTCTTCGACGGGTTTTAGTTTCTACCAATACATTTAAGTTTCTACCAATCTGGAAAATCAGGAAATAGCTAGGGAATTTAATTTGACCGGAAAAAAATAATAATTAGTTACCATTATAGCTATTTTAGTAGGAAAATATTACTATTTGAATCAGTGATTGACTTTTTGTTATCAAATTAGTTATTTTAACCAATTCAAATGCAGAGAACAATATTTATCAATTTGTAGTACTTTAATTAATGTATTAAAAAAATTAAATTTTCCATACAGTTTTTGGAGTTATAGTAGAGTCTAATTGGAACTAATTGTATCGCAAGTAGATCCTACGTTACGACTGCTAAAACCTAACATAAGACCTAAATTTTAGGCTGAAAGTAGGGCTTAAATTTTGACTCGGGTCTGTTTTCATAAATATTATACATCAATAAAAATTGAAGTAAAAAGCAATTTTTTAAAAGCGAATTAATATAATGAAACTTTTTCTTAATTTGATAGGAAAATTCCCGGTTCGGCATATTCCCAGCTTTTTACAGTTTTTCCCGTTTGGTAGATACCCAGTTAAATGTATTAGTATAAACAGAAAACTGTACGACAGCAAGTAATACAATCTATATTTATATGAACTTAAGAAACAGTATTTTCATAAAATAAGTAAATTTTTATAGCCATTTGTAGATTTATTTATGGATAAAATCAAGTAAATTTAAATTTGACAAAAAAGAGATAAACCGTGAAAAGTTTGGACAAAGCAGGGAATTTTGTTAAACAAAAATAGACACCGTGTTAACTTTTGTCTTTACATTGCTCAAAACATCTCTTAAAGTTAAATCTAGAGTTAAAATGAAAAAACGTTTTAACATGTAAGTTTTTGCCTAGTGGCATAATATGCTTGTATTGTATCACAGGTGACTTACAATTCTTGACATCCTGCGAAATCATTTTAATCATAAAAAATTTCCATTTTCAATATTTCTGAACTTCTTGAAAATATTAGATTGATTTGATAAATAATTTTGAATTGCACTATTTTGACATCAAAATATTAATCAGAGACTCCAAAAATACTACTGAATTATACTTCATATAGTAATTAGTATCGATTTTTTTAATATATTGAAAATTTTTTTATATTTCTTGTAGGATAGTATTTTTTGCAAAATTATGATAAAATCTGACTAAATAACATATAATATTCATTTTTAGAAAGTTTAAAAGCTATCCATTAAAAATTGTGAAATTTGGAAATTTTCCATTTTTCAAGTTTTTGAAAATATTTTTATATTTACATCTTAGTTGTAGAATAGTATTTTTTGAAAAATTATGCTAAAATGTGACCAAATAACATGTAATACTCAAATATAGAAAGTTTAAAAGCAATCCATAAAAAAATGTAAAATTTTGAAATTTTCGATTTTTTGAAAACATTTTTATACTTACATATTAGTTATAGGACTTTATTTTTTGCAAAGTTATGCTATAATGTGACTAAATAACATAATACTCAAGTATATAAACTTCAAAAGCAATCCATGAAAAATAAAAAATTTTGAAATTTTCGATTTTTTGAATTTTTTGAAAAAATTGAATATCTCCCGTTCTAATTAATATTTTTTAAATCTGTAAATTTATAAACCTTCCTTGGGTCAATACCTAATAACCTACCAAGTTGGACTTAAATCGATTCACATGTTTTTGTGTGATTGGGGTACAAAGTTTTTGTGACAGACAAACATACATACATACATACATACATACATACATACATACATACATACATACATACATTAAATTTTTTAAGAACATTTTTGGAATCTCTGATGTCCATAATAACTAATCATGTTAACATTTTGAAGTTTTAAGCAATGTACAGACAGACATCTGATTTTATTAATAAGGATATATATATATATTTTAAGAACATTTTTAGAATCTCTGATGTCCATAATAACTAATCATGTTAACATTTTGAAGTTTTAAGCAATGTACAGACAGACATCTGATTTTATTAATAAGGATATATATATATATATATATATATATATATTATAATATATATATATAATATTATATATATTATATATCGTCGGGTTAGCGCAATATCATACTTATTCGATAAACAAGGCAAGAACATACTTATTCAGAAAAGAGGCAAGAACATGCTTATTCAAAATATAAAGTAAAAACAAACGAATTCGCAAATTAACCTTTTTAGTCAGACTTTAAATTATCAAGAATATTATAATTTTATTTCAATAATACTTTTCATATTAGAAAAACAAAATATTAAAAAAATTATTCTCAATGGAACTAAATAAAAGCTATTATTCGTCAAACAATTGTACAAAAGTAAAATTTAAAATCTGACTAAAAAGGTTAATTTGCGAATTCGTTTGTTTTTACTTTATATTTTGAATAAGCATGTTCTTGCCTTTTTTCTGAATAAGTATGTTCTTGCTTTGTTTGTCGAATAAGTCTGATATTGCGCTAACCCGACGATATATATATAATATATATATATATATATATAATTTTCACTTAAAAATCCATTTTAAGACGATTTTAAGGGTTTTTTTTACAACCCCTTCCAAGTTTGAAAAATTGATAATGAAAGGGGTATAATATTTATACCCCTTCCAACAATACGTTAATTACTCACACATATGAATTCCTAAGAAAATTCTGAATTTTTAACGACGTTGAAGTCCACAACGTTTATCAACGAAAAAAAATATTTTTTTAAATAGAAGATTTAACTAATATAACAGTTATCAAAAGAAAAGTAACAAACACAACAGAAAGCAAATTTCAAAACTCAAAATCATATCTTCTTATATTATATTAAAGTGCTTCCTTCGTCCACCAAAAATTTTTCGTTCAACGTTTTCAGCAATATATGAATACTAAAAAAAAATATATATTATATATATATTATATATATATTATATATATATAATATATATATAATATATATTTTTTTTTAGTATTCATATATTGCTGAAAACGTTGAACGAAAAATTTTTGGTGGACGAAGGAAGCACTTTAATATAATATAAGATAAGATATATATATATATATATATATATATATATATATATATATATATGACGGGTTCCACGTTAAGTGACCCAGGTCAAAATTTTAAATGTTTGGGATCGGGTTAAAATTTTGCAGAAACAGTAGTCCTATTAGATACAATTAAAAATACCAAATATTATTAATTTATTTAAACAAATATTAAAACTGGAGGGGGTCAAAGTTTAAATTTTTGGTCTAACATGGAATATTTGAAAAATTTGTAGTTTCTTTAAAACAAAACGAAAATACGTTTTCTATTTTGTGTTTTTCTGCTGTTTTTCAACACTCTCTAATGGTGTAAACAAATGTAGAGAAAAAAAATGTTAGACCTTGAAAAATTAAATTAAAAAATAAAATTTCATTTTTTCATCAAATGGACAGTTTTTATTTTTTAAAAAAAATTTTTATCATAAAGGTGACGTTTTTTCCTAAAAAAAATGTATAGGTCAAAACGTGGGACAAGAACTTTTAACTGGTCAAAATAAACATTTACTTCTGCAATCCACCGCCCCTGCTCGTTGTTGGGCTATATATTGTTTATAACAATTGAAATAAATTATTTTATGCTTTATTAATTATCTGGTGGTCATATTGGATGAATTTAAATTGATTTAGATCATGTGCATCAACGAAATAAGAAAATAAACCTCCTTTTTTTAAAAAAGTGTATTAATTTGTTAACTTTGATTTAAAAAAAATTATAAATAATTAAAATCTCCAAAATCTGCCTCAAAGGATGTCTTAAGAATTTATTCCCCTTTAACTTAAGATAAAGAACACTCAAATCGGTTAAAAATTGTAAGCTATAGACATTTTTTAATAGTAAATTGTAAAAAAAATTTCACTGTGGGACGGTGCACGGCAGAAGTAAATGCTTAATTTGACTAGTTAAAAGTTCTTGTCCCACGTTTTGACCTATACATTTTTTTTAGGAAAAAACCTTACCTTTATGATAAAATTTTTTTTAAAAAAATACAAACTGCCCATTTGATAAAAAAATGAAATTTTATTTTTTAATTTAATTTTTCAAGGTCAAACAATTTTTTTTCTCTACATTTGTTCACACTATTAGAAAGTGTTGAAAAACAGCAGCAAAACCCAAAATAGAAAACGTATTTTCGTTTTGTTTTAAAGAAACTACAAATTTTTCAAATATTCCATGTAAATTTTTGACCTGGGTCACTTGACGTGGAACCCGTCATATATGCCAAAATACACATAGATTTCGACGCAATGTAACAATCGTTATGAACCTTTTTTTATCTATATGTCAAAAATTAGAATAAACTTTGACATATATTTTGACCCATTTTAACCTGTAGGTTAAAAAGACGATAAATTTTAAATAGATTTTGACGTATCCTAGATACGTTTATTGTCCTTTATTGTCCCTTTTTAAGTTGTAGTTAAATAAATGTCAAATTACACATAGATTATGACGTAACTAAATGAGAGAGTAAAAATAATACGTCAAAATTAGGTCAAAATGATAGGTGTAAGAGCAAACACAATTTTAAAACTACCTTACATTGTTAGGTCAGATGGCAAACTTCACCTCATCATTAAGTCTGCGCGCGGAAATTGTTTGACAAATTTTGACGTCTAGGTCAAAACTGCCCTCAAACTTGACCTAAATTTTGAGGATAGCGGGAATTCTTTGTCAAATTTTGATGTGTAGGTCAAAAGTGCCCTCAGAATTAACCTAAATTTTGAGGAAAGCGGGAATTCTTTGTTAAATTTTGACGTCTAGGTCAAAACTGCCCTTAAAATTGACCTAAATTTTGAGGGTAGCGGGAATTCTTTGTCAAATTTTGATGCGTAGGTCACAACTGCCCTCACAATTGACCTAAATTTTGAGGATAGCGGGAATTCTTTGTCAAATTTTGATGCGTAGGTCACAACTGCCCTCAAAATTGACCTAAATTTTGAGGGTAGCGGAAATTGTTTGTCAAATTTTGACGTCTAGGTCAAAACTGCCTTCAAAATTGACCTAAATTTTGAAGGTAGCGGGAATTCTTTGTCAAATTTTGACGTCTAGGTCAAAACTGCCTTCAAAATTGACCTAAATTTTGAAGGTAGCGGGAATTCTTTGTCAAATTTTGATGCGTAGGTCACAACTGCCCTCAAACTTGACCTAAATTTTGAGGGTAGCGGGAATTCTTTGTCAAATTTTGATGCGTAGGTCAAAACTGCCCTCAAAATTGACCTAAATTTTGAGGGTAGCTGATATTTTTTGTCAAGTTTTAAACGTCTAGGTCAAAACTGCCCTCAAAATTGACCTAAATTTTGGCCTACCTTAACAGTGGGCCAACCTTGACTATGTTCCCTTTCTAAGGGGCCTTTAGAAATGACTGAATCAGCGGCGGCGGCGGCGAAATGATTTTATATTATAGGGATATATATATATATATATATATATATATATATATATATATATATATATATATATATATATATATATATATATATATATATATATATATATATATATATATATATATAAAATATATATAATATATATATTATATATATACTATATATTATTTATTTATTTATTATTTATTTCCTGTGTGTCTCGCATAATAGGAACATGCAAATAATAAGTGTACCTAATGTGAGACGGTAGTCTGACGAAAAACCTGGCTTATCTTAATTTAAAAAGTAAAATGCAAAATAAAATAAAATGCGCAGTAGTGCTCTATCAACATTAGGCATGCGCAGTAGTGTTCTGTCAATGTCACGCATGCGCAGTAGTGTTCTGTCAGTTAATTATGTGTTATGTATTATGACGTAATTATGTCACGCATGCGCAGTAGTGTTCTTTCAATGTCACGCATGCGCAGTAGTGTTCTATCAATGTCACGCATGCGCAGTAGTGTTCTATCAAAGTTACGCATGCGCAGTAGTGCTCTATTAATATTAGGCATGCGCAGTAGTGTTCTGTCAATTAATTATGTGTTATGTATTATGACATAATTATGTCACGCATGCGCAGTAGTGTTCTTTCAATGTCACGCATGCGCAGTAGTGTTCTATCAATGTCACGCCTGCGCAGTAGTGTTCTATCAATGTTACATTAATTAATTAATTCTTAATTATTGTTTAAATGCAATTACCAATAAACAAAATATTTCACTTTTTAGTGATAAATTTTAAACAAATATAGTTTTTTAACAAGTGATCACACATAAATTTCATTTATTGCAATTAAGAGCTTATTTTGTCACCTTTCAAACACTTTTTTAAAAATTATTGTACGCTAATTTTTAAGAAAATTATCGTTTTTTGTTTTAAAAAACAGCCAATTTATAATTATAATAATTATAATTCTATTACACTGAAGTCTTGGTTATACGGAAATTGGTTATACGGAATGTGATGGCGCTGAAACGGGATGAGGGGTGAAGGGAAGGGTCGTGCTTGACTCGATGATGTCAGTAGCGCACCTATCACTGGATCCTTTTTTTCCCCTTGATATAACCTAACCTCAAAATTGTTAGTGAGCTATCAGACAATATTAATTAATTTATTTATTTGTCTACAAATGTAATTTAATAAATTCAAATTATCAATTTTACACTATATTAATAAATTTCAAAGATATAAAAAAAAATTAGCAGGCGATTCTATTTCAACCGAGGGCAAAAAGAATCTTCGTACTGTCCTGCATATTTATACTTTTTCGTCAAGGTGACCTATTTGGATTATACGGACACACACCCGAGTTGTCCGTATAACCAAGACTTCAGTGCATTTCTTTAAATATTTTATTGTTAGCTGTGATTTTTTAATTAGAACTAGATAATTGAGTTTCTCAGATATTTTTTTATCTGTACTAAAATTAATTCAAGTGTTAAATAATCTAATTTTTTTTGTTTAGTTTCCAGTCCACATGAAACTATCTATCTGAATTTAGTTTCAGTTCAACTCGTAAATAAACTCAGTTTGTTAATTTAATAGTTTTGTGCCAACTCAGAAACAAATTAGATTCATAGGAAAATTGAAAATTGTACCTGTTTTTTGTTTTTAATTTTTAATTGTTTAACAACAATTATTTAAATTAAAAAAATAATTTAAATTTAAATTTTTAAAATTAATTGAATTTCTTCTAAGAAGTTTATTACTTTTGAAAATATATATATATATATATATATATATATGTGACGTTCCGCGACAAAAGGGACCTTAGGTCCGAAAAAATTAATTTCGAGTTATGTATATTATTCAATATTTATTGAGTTGCTCTTTCACATACAAGCATCAAAAATAATTTTTACTTATAGATTTTTTTGTTATTAATGTTTAAAAATGAGCTTGTTGAGTGTTTACACGTGGTTGTTCAGAAAAGCAGCCCCTCTACTTTTCAATACAACTGCACTGGTCATCTACATACAATTTGTGCGCTTCGTGTAACGCGGACAAATATCAATGTATAGTGAGTAGTGGGGCTGAATTCTAGTAGAACGTCTCCACCAATCAGAGACGCACTACTTCAATCGCCTTTCCTGCAAAATTCACTATTGGGAGCTAAGGTCCCTTTTGTCGCGGACAGTCACATATATATACAGTACGAAAACCTAGCACGTCAGTCATATCCCATGAGTGGGAGTGAGACAGACTTATGCGATTCCCATACTTTCCTATGACTGACGGATAGCTTTTCTTACTGTATATATATATATATATATTAGTGTCAAAAATATTATTATAATTTTAACCTTCCAATGTTAGCCGTTGTTTTTAAATTTATGAAATTAAAATAATTATTATTTCATCATGTGTTTAAACAAAGTTGCCCAACTCCCACGACGATAATGTTAAGTTCGAACGTTTGCGCCATTTTCTATAGCTTAATAACATATTTACTATTTTTTTAGAATAAAAAAGTAATTAATTAGTGTTAGACACTAATTTCGATACGTATGATAAAACAGTTATTATAATTATTATTATTATTATTATTATTATTATTATTATTATTATTATTATTATTATTATTATTATTATTATTATTATTATTATTATTATTATTATTATTATTATTATTATTATTATTATTATTATTTAAAATATTCTTTATTACACAGAAATAAAAATATTTGTAAATAAACACAAAAAAAATAAATTATTATAATTAGAAAAAAATAATTAATAAAAACAAATAAAAATAAATAAATAAAATATAAACCGAGCGAGCGTTAGCGAGCGAGGAAAATATCGCTAGTTTTAGAATTAAAGAAATTCGTAAATAAATGTAATGGAACATTTTTTGGAGTATCTAATCATTTTTAGAGTGAATCAGAATATTCTTTAGAGTCAAGGAAGAAGTCAAAATTTTGTTAAGTAATAAAATTTTTCATATTAAAAAAAAGAAAATATTTTACAGGATTTAAATTTGTTAATTTTCTAAAATGTTTGTTACAAAATGCTAATTTTTTAGAATAAAAGGAAATAATGAATAATATAATAATATAAATAATTTTTTTAGATTAATAAAAATATTTTTGAATTATTTAAGAAATAAAAATAATATTATTAAATTAAAAAAATAAAAACAAAATAAAGAAATGTAATATTATGTATCAAAACATATAAAAAACAAAAGCATAAATTTTGTTAAAAAATCGTTATTTTATATTTTATTTATATTTTCTATCAAAACGAATAAAAAACAAAAAAATAACCATGACTAACTTCAGGTGTGGACAGACTAGACAGAATGAATACGACGATTATTATAGTTAATTTTAAGATGTAAAAAAAGTTTTTAATCTTTCAAATAAAATGACTGTAAAAAAACGAAAATGTGGGGCCTATTTTTGCCTTTGAAAACGCAAGTATATACGCCTTAATAATTATTTTCAATAGATTTTCAATTAAATTTCTAGAAAGAATTTAATTATTTTCAAAAAATTTAATAAAATTCTTCGTAACAATTTACTTATTATAAAATTAATGGGGCGGTATCAATTGCCTACAATTCAACTGCATACAGGAAAACTGCACACGTTCAAGTGCACACGGGAAAACTGTATACAAGCAAATTTAACAAATAAAATCATTAAATTAAATTTAAAAACTGTACAAATTTAAACTGCATACCGGTAAACTGATCACAGGAAAACTGCACAATATTAAAAATTGCAAATTTTAATAAAAAAATGAAATTAATTTAAACTGTATACAGTTAAACTGACCTCAGGAAAACTGCACAAAAGCTTATTTTCTATTAAATTTATTAAAAATAAGCTTTTGTGCAGTTTTCTTGAGGTCAGTTTAAGTGTATACAGTTTAAATTAATTTCATTTTTTTATTAAAATTTGCAATTTTTAATATTGTGCAGTTTTCCTGTGGTCAGTTTACCGGTATGCAGTTTAAATTTGTACAGTTTTTAAATTTAATTTAATGATTTTATTTTTTAAATTTGCTTGTATACAGTTTTCCCGTGTGCACTTAAACGTGTGTAGTTTTCCTGTATACAGTTGAATTGTAGGCAATTATTGATACCACCCCAATTATTAAAAGTTATTATAAAATTTTAATAACAATTCTTTTTCGAAGTTTAATTAATTTTAAAAATTTTTCGAAATTCAATTATTTTTAATATCTACTATTTCAATAAAACTTCCCATAAGAATTCAATTATTTAAAAAAAATGTTTAATAACATTGGTCGCAAGAATTCAATCATGTATGTTTACATGTTTAAAAATTCTTCAGAAAGATTTAATTATTTTTAAAAAGTTTAACAAAATATATTGATGAAATTCACTTATTTTTAAAAATTGTGATAAATTCTTTTCAATAGTTCAATTCCTTTCAGTATAATTTTAATTAAATTCACGTACAATCTTAAATTTTCTTCGAAACAATTGATTGTATTTTTACAAATTTATTTATTTTATTATTTTTATTTATTATTGTTTTTATAAATTATAAAATTTTCACAGGAATTTAATTATTCAAGTATACCTAACTCAATTTAATTTAAATTTAATTAATTTTGATACAATTTCTAATGAAATCTTTGAAAAATGCAATTATTATTCTAGAAAATTTTATTAAAATTCTTCGAAAGAATACAATTATTTTAAAAAATTTTCATAAAGTTCTTTATATGAACTGAATTTTAAGATATATTGAATTATTCAATGAATTATTTATTTTGTATTTAAATAATTGAATTCTCGTAGAACTTTGTAATAAAAATTGAATTAAAATTTAATTTCAGTTACAATTTTAGATATATAATAATAATTGAACATTAAAAGCGTTATAGTGCGGGAGTTTTTAGAAATAATTATAAATTTCAAAAGATTTTTAAATTGAAATCTTTGAAAATTTTAATTGTTGTAAAACTGCAATAATATTTAAATTTTTATTTTGAAATAAAATGATTAAAGTTTTATTTATTAAAACAAAACTTTTTTATTATTTATAAATTTCAACATCAGAAAATTATTGAATTTTGGAGGAAGTACAGTTGTATATAATTTTTAGAAACAGTTAAATTTCAAAAAGGCTTTACATCACAATCATTTAAAATATTTTATATGAAAATGATGTTTAGTTTTTGATTTTGAATGCAGCTTAAGCTATTACTGAATTAGTTTTAAATTTTGGTTTTGTAGGAACTATCGAAACTTTTGCTAATACTAAAAACATATTTGTCGTTCTGATCTAAATTTGGTATTATTATCTATTGACCAAATTTTGGATTTGGTATTTGTCAATATTTTAATGCAAATAATTGAAAAATTACACGGAGAGAGATTTTGTATTAATATTTGTTAAAATTGGCAATAGAATTTAATATATTCTTTTTCAATTTAGGGAAATCGTGTTTTATATTAAAAATTAATATTGTGCATATTAGTAGGCAGCCCTTGATATATTTTACAAAAATTAATAAAATTGTAATACAATTTAATAAAAGAATTATAATTTTTAAAAATGACTATATTAAAATCGCAGTCCGTGAAAGTATCGAAAGAATAAGAAAAATTGAAATAGTTCTTTTAAATTTTAGAATAAAATACATATTTCAATCTTTAATATAGTCAATACTAAAAATTATGAGTGAGTCGAAAAGGACAGGAAATAAAAAGACGTAGGAAGGAGGAGGATAGAATTATCGTTTCGAAAGTATTTCGCACACACACCAATGAGCTAACGCAAGCATCATACTATACATCATACTATACAAACACAAACTATATACAATTTCGGAGATCTATGTTAAAAACCTATAAACGCATACATATAAACTTAACTTAAATACAAATAAACGCAATAACGCACGCACGCTGTACATTGGGAGATACAGTTCTCAACTTCCTTATATACTAAACTCGAGAAATTTTCTGAACTTGTGAGAAAGTGATATTTTCTCCATATTTTGTTTAAAAAAGTTCTTAATTTATTTTACATTATAAATACATACTTTTGTATGCTGGGTCAAAATTTTATTCAGAAATGTTTATCATAATACTGTTTTTAAAATTGTTTGTTTCTGGAAAATGATTTCTATTGAAATTATGTCCAATTTTTCGTTATATAAAAAAACCCATCATTTACTTTATTGGCATAAGAAAATGCAGCATATCTTAAATCATTTTTTTTAAATACCTTCCAATGTCCTAATTCATTTTCGTACACGGAAAAAAATTAATATCTAAACTTGAAATAATATTAATTTGAAATCAAATGGAATGTAAGTATGTCTAAAATAGACATTATAGTCACAATTAAATTCACATCTCTGATTTAGAGATTTGTTAATTTCACAACTTATCTGATGTGAATTACATTGCGTTTTAAGTTCATCATTGTCAAAGAATATTTAAACCATTTTAATTATTTAAGTATTAATTTTATATTTTAAATGCAGTTTCATTTTCAGTTTTCACTTTCCATATTTTACAAATGTTTTTCGCGTTATCACGTGTGGGACATATTTTTATTTATTAGTATTTTCAGGTTAAACTTTCGTTTGACACTTGAAAACCTAACCTATATTGAAAGTTGTACCAAACCATGTTTTTTTATTAAGAAATAGAAAAAGAATGTTTATATTGTGTGATGTTGAGATAATTTGATTCAAATAAAGAAATGAAATAATAAAAAATTCATATTATCTTCAAAAAATGTCCAATTTTTTATGATTGTCAATGGATTTGTTTATAAGTTCATACTAAAAGAAAAATATACATTCTTTGAATAATTCTCACTCTAAATTGTGATAAATCATAAAATTTGAGATTTCTAATATCATTTTCAGGCATAAAAATACGGATTCTTCACACTGATAATATATGCGGATTAGATATAACTCTAAATTTCAGTTTTAGAGATCTGTTCAAATCACACATCCGATTCCAGTGATAGTTTATGCCTAAATCTCATATTAAATCTCTAATTTAGAGATTAATTTTTTTCCGTGTAAATTTTGAATGCTCTCAAATGCTCATTTAAAAGACAATGGACTATGCCTTTTACTACAATTAGGAAATCTTCATTGTCGATTAAAATTATTGAATGAACAAAATAAAATTGTTCACCCAATTCCGACACATTTTGACACATCAAATTAAAATATTTTGGGGTAAACACAACGTGCACATGTTGCCACGAGGTTTGACTCGGATAATTTCGGAACTGCTCGACTGAAATATTCGGCTAATCTCGGACAGCTTCGTAACCGCTCTACGTCAGCCTGACGTCAGCCCATAGCCTGCTATGGCCTGCTACTAGGCTGGTCATAATTTTTATTATAGTCGATAATACTATTCATAACTAAATTAACAACTTATGTAATTCTTCGATAGTATTTAGTATAATCATCTGGTAATACTTTTTACTATTGCATACTTTCTTACTTATAATATTACAACTTCTTATTGACTATTTCAATTTCTATTACTTCAGAATAATACAAAGTAATAATTTGATTATAAACTTTCTTAAAAATGGTAATATTAATTCATAAATGTACATGATTTCCCCAAATTGCAATCGGTTTTACTAAATACTAATATAATAATACGAAATATTAAAACAGAATCTCTCTCCGTGTATTATTATTATTCTAACTTCTATTCGAATACAAGAAAAAAAGTTAATTTTGTTACATTCAAATTTTAGCTTCTGATCACACACAGTTCACTACTCATAGTTCAGTACTTAGCAGAACTAACAACCGAAAATCAACATAATTTCACTCTCAGCACGACAATTCAAACAAAGTTCTCAAGTTATTTGGAAACTATTTCTTTCACTATGGTACACATCTCCTATTGCTTCGTTTAAAAAAGGGATTTACAGTTTCCACGTTCTAGAATTTAGAGATCGGTACAATCTTGAGAAAAAAAATATAAGTGTTGACATTCCATTCTTTAGAATAAAAATTTGTTTAAAAAAATGAAAAGAAATAGTTTACGAGCAAATTTTGTGTACCCCTTTTTTCCTGCTTTGTAAAAAAAGTGTGTGTTTACATATTATATATCTTCATTCGCACCGGTTCTCGTTCATTTTGATAGGATTTAACACCTTGTGGAACTATATAGTTACTACTACTCAATTCTTATTGAGAGCTACTACCTGATGTCCTCTGTATTATGTCTGCCACAAATTTTTCTTTCTCTTTTTATGGTCGACGCATAAATTACACCTGCCATTGCATCTCTTGATTCATACATCCACATATACTCACCGGGAATAATGAAGCTGACATAATCACTTCGTACTTATACTAATGTGACCAGATCCTTTATAATCGGAGACATTTAATAGGCCCAGGAGACAATGATGACTGGTCAGAAATTAATGATCACAGCCATACTTGAAACGATAATAAAAAACCTTAGATAATAAAATTATACATTTTTCCCCTCGTGGGAAAAAACCATAATGAAACTTATTCATTAAATTCCACACAACAAATTAATTAATGCCAATCTCTATTTAAAACACCAAATTCTATTTCATCTGACAGGCTTCGTACTCATCTATTAAAACCTATACTTAACGATATATTGAACGATTTTTACTATTTTTAATTAAATCGTGACCAAAAAAAAAAAATTTGACGCACGCGGGAATTGAACCTACGGACTACCAGACAAATGGTCTAATTTAAAAAAAAAACTTTTTTTATTTATTTCTTGATAACAAGATATACATAATATAATATAACGTAAAATAAATTAACAAAACGTTGTAACACTTTATACGGATTTGTTTATACAGTCAAATACGGCTCACTCATGACCAACTCGTCGACATACGACATACGACTTGCTTTTGATGATTCAATAAAGCATTATTGACACTAAACACCATAACAAATAATTAAATAGTTTAATAATAATAATAATAACAATATTAATAATATAATAATAAACCATAAATATTCAAAAATTAATATTGTTATTATTTCAAAAAAAAATGTCAAAACATTTGTGTTAAAAACGCGTTTTTCAATTTCAAAATATTTTTTAAAATCTTCCGATTTTAGGGCTAAAAAAGTTACATGACCCCTTAAAAAAAATTTTTTTTTAAATTCTTTGGAAGAATTCAATTATTTTCAAAAATATTAGAATTTTTCACAGGAACCCAAGTGCGAAATGCCGATACTGCAAAAACAGACCATCATTGGTCCAGTAATGTCTGCCGAGAATTGGCAACAGTTCCTGGGCCATTTCTGATGTTAAAATATCCCATTGCTGAGCCAATGATGGCGCCGATTGTCAGATATTCTAATTTTCCAAGACGGCACGTTATCGGCAAAGTTGGTCAATCTTTAATGGCAAAATACAATTGCCAGTGATGTGCCGACCATTGGCCCAGTAATGGCTCATTATTGGCACTTTAATGGCAAAATATCTAATATGACTTTCAAGTTATTTTAAGAGAAACGAGAAAATAGTTTTAAAACTAATTTTAAAAACTTATAAATATTAATTAAAGTTCATTTTTTGAGGTTACGTTGTGCACCGGTAGAGCTTTTAATCGTTTTAATGATTTTAATTAACGTATTTACAGTTTTTTGACAGAAAAGTAAGACAAAAATGTATTAAAATGATAAACAGAATCTTCTTTACTTACTAAATAAAATATTTATGAAAAATATTTGATTTTTTTAAGTGCACAAAATAGCCCCATGGAATCCTGGTTTTTCAGTTTTTTCCACTTTTCTCTTAAAATAATGAATAAAAAGTTAGCGCATTACGTAAGTATCATCACAACACAATTGAAAACAAATATCTAACACAGTTTATGAGACACATTAAAACTCTAGAAGATCTGGTATAATTTTTCCGAACTTTCAAAATTTTTTAAACAAATTTTCCGTTTTTAGGAATTTTTTTCTCTTAATTGCCAAAGAATTAAATAATAACATTTAGTGCTCTCTATTGTCATGTAATCCAACTTTCATTTAACAAAATAGCAGATTAAAATAATTCATTTTAATAATTTTTTTCATTAAAAAACTCGCGTGCACAAAATAGCCCCCGGATGCACAAAATAGCCCCAGTTGACGGTAATAAAATTCTCAAAATTTTTTTATTATTCAAAATTTCTTAGTTAATCTCAGAATTTCTTAATTATTTTTAATACAATTTTAATCGAATTCTTCGAAAAGTGTATAATTATACTTAAGAATTCTATTGAAATTCGCCATAAGAATTCAATTATTTAAAAAATTTTTGATAAAACTGAAAGTAATTCATTAAAGAATGGTTAATGATTATAATTGTAGTAAGAATTATTTATTTAAATATTCATATATAATAATTAAAATAATTCGGATTATTATGTGTAATAATTTTAGTCATAGTTTTCACTTCGTCCTTATAAGCAACAGAATATATGACACTGGCATTGATATAGTAAATTAAGAGAGTTCACACCCAGACTTCAGTGGCCGTGCGGTTAAAATGCTTCGAGTCGGGTCGTCAAGGGTGGGGGGCGTGAGTTCGATCCCACATGCGAGCGGATATTTTTCATTGTAAGTGTTATATAAAATAATAAAATTACTATATTTAATCTGTATAAGTGTTATAAATTAAAATTGTAAACATGTTTGTAAATAATGTTAAAGGCCTGTTAAAGAATGAATTTAAAAAATGTACCAATTAACGCAAATTGTTTTTTTTATTAAAATTATCTTTCAATATTACTCTTTTAAATAATATTTACTGCTAGTGCAGTATATTATTTATTTGAAAATAATATAATTATTATAATAATAAGTTATTGTCATTAAATACATATACACACATATATATGAATAACAATAATATTTATTTATTATTAATAATTCATATTTTCACATTACATTGAATAAACGTGAGAACCGAGTAAATTTGGGTAAATTATTTAAAATTAAAAAACTGAAATATTGAAATCGAACCTAAAATTTTAAATATTAGCACTGATCATTAGCCCTGATTAGCTCGTCCAGTCTGGACTAACGCGTGGTTCAATCGTCACTGGTCTGATTAGCCCATGGTCAGACAGTCTTTTCAGCGCCCAGTTAGAGAATAGACTGTCTTTCTAGCACCACACTAGAACCCAACAATTTTTCTACACGGGTGGCACAAATTTTGTATCTTTGTTGGCAAATTATAATTGCCAATATTAGGTCGTAGGTTGGCCCAGTAATGACACATTAACTAGGAACTTTGTTATTTTTAAATAAATAATAAATTAACGGCTAAAATTTTATATCAATAATGGCAAATTACAATTGTCAATAATGGGAGGTAGCTTGGCTCAGTAATGGCACATTAATGGCTAACATTTTGTATCTATGATGGCAAATTATAATTGCCAATATTGGAACGTAGCTCGGCCCAATGATGGCACAGTATCGGCCAGTGTAGTGTAGCTTATAAGAACCTTTTTGCTTCCTCGACTTCACGTCAGAGTAGCAGAGTGGTCAGAGTGTTAGGCTTTGGTGCGTCAAGTTCATGTGTCGATCCCCGCGAGCGGTAAGAATTTTTCAAATGTTTGACAGTTTGCGTTTAATTTGAGAAAATAAGCCGTATAAATATTATAAATTAATTAGTTAATTAATTAAAAAAATATAATTATTTTTTTCATTTTTACCAATGCTATGGGAGTAATAGCAGCCAGTATTGGGCCATTAATGTCTGCCGAGATCTGGCTGCCAACCTCGGCTGACGACCAGCCGCGGTTAACCTCCCAAGAGTCGGTCCAGTACTGTCTGCCAAGATTCGGCACCAACTTTGCCAATACTTGACCATTATTGGGCCGTTTTTAATTTCGCACTTGAGAATTCAATTGTTTTCAAATATTTTAATAAAATTGTTCGAAAGAAATCATTTATTTTAAATAGAATTTTAATTAAATTTTTTTTAAATAATTCAATTATTTTTTTAGATTTTGATGAAATTCTTCCCACGAATTCAATTATTTACATAAATAAGTCTTCGAAAGAATTCAATTATGTCGATTCAATTATTTTGAGGTATTTTAATAAAATTATTTCAAAATACAATTGTTTTCATAACTACCCGTGTAGAAAAATGGTGAGGGCCCCCGGCGAGCCCCTCGTAGATTGCCCTCTTGCCATGTGGAATCCGTAGGGGCAATTCACGCGGAGCCCTCGAAGGCGTGACATGCTTTCTCTTATGGGTGCCCTCGAGGAAAATCCTCATGGATTCCATATGGATTTTCCACGCGGTGCCATCGTGGATTTCATAAAATGCCCTCAACTTTATTTTCAATTAAATTAATAAATTAATTATTTATTAATAACAAATTAGTCCAATTACACAAAATTAATAAATTAATTATTTATTAATAACAAATTAGTCCAATTACACAGGCACACAAAAAAAGTCAAAACCCAGAGGTCACACCCCCATGTTATCCACATGTTTTTGGGGTCGCTGAAACCGAATATGACCCATGAAAAATTTTTTTCATCGGCCATTTTCCCGCTACCATCCCCTTACACCTGCTCCCGGGGGTTGGAATTTCAGTTTAAAAAAAAGTGGAGTAGGACTACTCGTCGACGCACACTCTCATCTCATAAACAGAAAATAGTTATAACAAAAATGATTTTTTACTGTGAGTTTAAAACAATTATATTACAACAAATTCATAAGAAAACGCCGAAGCTAAAAACTAATAAAACCATTAACATTTTTAAAAATAAATAAGTGAGAAAAAAAAAGAATGAACTCAATGTTCAATTTAATAACATGTCAATGTCAATAAGATTTTAATTTTTCAAATAGGATACTAACTCTAACAATAACATTCATAAATATCAACAAAACACTTCAATAAAAAAAAACAACTCAAAATGCCAATTCACTGTAACCACTCGTATTTATGTTGAAAAGTTCTATCATTTTTGAGACTGTCCTTGTCAGACATGCCCACACGGAAAAAAGAAGTACGTGAATCCTTCCTTGACAGTGCTTGACTTTTGGATAGGACACAAAATACAAGGCTGTTCCATATACTTTTTATTAGAAAATATATGGAACAGCCTTGTATTTTGTGTCCTATCCAAAAGTCAAGCACTGTCAAGGAAGGATTCACGTACTTCTTTTTTCCGTGCACTGAGAATCTCGCCAAGAAAGGAATATTCTTTAAATCATCTGAATTATACTTTACACGTCTGTCACTCGCATGTCTGCATAATTATATGGTAGAGGATGGGGATGTTATCGCCATTCTGAACAAACCCGAATTTATCCAGGTAAATGAATGTCTCGGGAGGCAAGTACCCGTTATTGACCAGATCTTTCAGGACACATTCATCCTTTGTGAATGGTAACGATATGAGGGGATTTGAGCGATTTTTGAGGGCCTTTCCAATATGATTGCGAATAAGGCCCACAATAAATACGTCTACTCTGGGGATTCTTGCCATATTGTAAACCTTCACATTGGAGATTGAAAATAAGGGTTTTATTGTTGGTGATTTGTTGACTTGCTTTTGATGATTCAATAAATTATTTATTGACACTAATACACCATGACAAATAATTAAATAGTTTAATAATAATAATAACAATATTAATAATATAATAATAGACCATAAATATATTTCTATCATTTCAAAAAAAAAAAAAAAAAAATGTCAAAACATTTGTGTTAAAAACGCGTTTTTCATAGTTTAAAATCATTATAAACATTAATTTTTTTATGTAACAAATTTTTTTTTGGACTTAGAAATTTTTTCTAGTCAATGATGTGGGCAATCCATGCGGGCCCCTCGTGTGAGCCCTTAAGGATTTGCTCTTATATGAGTTGAATATTTTCAAAAAAGTAACATTAAATATTTGTTAAAAACGCGATTTTCATTGTTTAAAATCATTATAAACATCAATTTGTTGATGTAAAAAAATATTTTTTTTTGGGACTTAGAAATTTTTGCTAATCAATGATGTGGGCAATCCATGGATTTTCCCGTTATGTGAGTTGAATATTTTCAAAAAAGTGAGAATAAGTTTTTGTTAAAAACGCGTTTTCAATTGTTTATAGTCATTGTAAACATAATTTTTGTTGGTGTAAAAAAAAGTTCGTTGTTTGGACTTAGAAAAATTTGTTGAGCAGGGAATTCATAATGGCTAAGAGCAGGGGCCCTGCTGGTGCCCTCGTAAATTTCCATAACTTTGTGATAGGATTTCCGGAAAAATGTCACTCAATGTTTATTTCGGGTGCTTTGAAATGTGAACTAAAGTTTTTTAATAAAAAAAATATTTTTTTGAAACTGAGATAAATTTTTGAGCAGGGCAACCGTAAGGGCAAAGAGCGGGGCCCTTTCTTGTGCCCTCGTGGATTCCTTCTCATGGATCTTCCACGTGGGCCCCCGACGGGGGCCTCTGAGCAGTGGGGCTCGAACGTGGCTTATTCCACACGGGTAACGATATTCATCACAAGAAATCAATTATTTTTAAAAATAATAAATTTTTTCTTGTAAATTCAATTATTTAAAAATTCTAATGAAATCGTTCGCAAGAATTCATTTATTTTCATAAATAATAAAATTCTTCTCAGGAATTCAATTATTTTTGAAAATCTTAATAAAATTCATCGCAGGATTTCAATTATATTCAATACAATTTTACAGGAATTGCTCAAAAATAAAATTAGGTATTCTTAAAAATTTAATTTCGATTCCTTGAAAAAATAAATTAATTAAAAAAATGTTTTTTTTTAAATTCTTTGGAAGAATTCAATTATTTACAAAAATATTAGAAGTTTTCATAGGAATTCAATTATTTTCAAATATTTTAATAAAATTGTTCAAAAGAAATTAATTATTTTGAATACAATTTTAATTAAATTTTTTTGAAATAATTCAATCCCGTGTAGAAAAAGCCACGTTCGAGCCACGCCGTTCACTGGCTCCCCGGCGGAGGCCCACGTGGAAAATCCATGAGGAGGAATCCACAAGGGCACCAGCAGGGGCCCCGCTCATTGCCCTTACTGTTACCCAGCTCAAAAATTTATCCAAGTTCCAATAAAAAATTTTTTTTTATTAAAAAAGTTTAGTTTAGAATGCATTAAATTACATTTCAAAGCACCCGAAATAAACATTAAGTGACATTTTTCCGGAAATTCTATTACAAAGTTAGGGGAATTTACGAGAGCACCAGTAGGGCCTCTGCTTTTGGCCATTATGAATGCCCTGCTCAAAAATTTTTCTAAGTCTAAAAAAAATTCGTTTTTTGTTTAAAAAAGTCTACTTCAGAATGCTTTAATTAACATTTCAAAGCTCCTGAAATAAACATTTTTTTGAAAATATGGAACTTACATGAGGACAAAACCTTGAGGGTCCACGCGAGGGGCCAGTATGGATCGCCCACATCATTGATTATACCAAAAATTTCTAAGTCGAAAAAAAAATTTTTTTTTTTACGTCAACAAATTAATGTTTATTATGATTATAAACCATAAAAAAGCGTTTTTAACAAAAATTTATTCACACTTTTTTAAAAATATGGAACTCACATGAGGGCGAAACCTTGAGGGCCTACGCGAGGGGCCCGTATAGATCGCCCACATCATTAATTACCAAAAATTTCTAAGTCCAAACAAAATTTTTTTTTTTACATCAACAAATTAATGTTTATAATGATTATAAAAAACGCGTTTTTAACAGAAATGTTTTGACATTTTTTTGAAAATATAGAACTCACATGAGGGCAAATCCATGAGGGCCCACGAGAGGGGTCCGTATGGATCGCCCACATCATTGATTTTTAAATTTTTTAAGACTGGGCCAGCTCTCGGCCCAATAATGGCACATTCACGGCAAAGTTGATCAATCTTTAATGGCAAAATTCAATTTCCAGTGATGTGACGAAGATCGGCCCATTAATGGCACATTAGTGGCTCTTTAATGGCAAAAATTTTGTGTCTTTGATGGCAAATTATAATTGCCAGAATTGGGGCGTAGCTTGGCCCAATAACGGCACATTATTGGCAAAGTTGATTAATCTTTAATGGAAAATTTCAATTGCCAGTGATGTGACGAAGATCGGCCCATTAATGACACATTAGTGGCACTTTAATGGCAAAAATTTTGTATATTTGAAGGCACATTATAATTGCCAGTATTGGGGCGTAGCTTGGCTCAATAATGGCACATTCACAGCAAAGTTGATCAATCTTTAATGGCAATATTCAATTGCCAGTAATGTGACGAAGATCGGCTTATTAATGGCACTTTAATGGCAAAAATTTTGTGTCTTTGATGGCAAATTATAATTGCCAGAAATGGGACGTAGCTTGGCCCAGGAATGGCACATTAATGTCTATTATTTTGTATCTATGATGGCAAATTATAATTGCCAATATTGGGACGTAGCTCGGCCCAATAATGGCACAGTATCGGCCAGTGTAGTGT
The DNA here is from genome assembly GCF_015476425.1 of Leptopilina heterotoma. Taxonomy (NCBI): domain Eukaryota; kingdom Metazoa; phylum Arthropoda; class Insecta; order Hymenoptera; family Figitidae; genus Leptopilina; species Leptopilina heterotoma. Next base: position 874,703 of record NW_025111061.1, read on the forward strand.
AGCTTATAAGAACCCTTTGGCTTCCTTGACTTCACGTCAGAGTAGCAGAGTGGTCAGAGTGTTAGGCTGTGGTGCATCAGGTTCAGGTATCGATCCCGCGAGTGGTAAGAATTTTTCAAATTTTTGTAAGTTTGCGTTTAATTTAGGGAAATAAACTGTATAAATATTATGAATTAATTAGTTAATTAAATAAAAAATATTTTTTTTTAAATTTTTTTAACATTGGGGAGTAATGGCAGCCAATAATGGGCCATTAATGTTTACGGAGAATCGGCCGATAATTGGCTGCCGACGGCCTACCGCGGTTAACCTCCCGACAGCCGGGCCACTATTGTCTGCCAAGAGTAGGCACTGACTATGCCGTCACTGGGCCAGTTTTGGGCCGTTTTTAATTTCGCACTTGTGGCATTTTTTTTTTTTGAAATAATAAAAATATTAATTTATGAATATTTATGGTTTATTATTATATTATTAATATTGATATTATTATTATTATTATTATTATTATTATTATTATTAAACTATTCACTTACTTTTTACGATGTATTAGTGTCAAAACATGATTTATTTGAATCATCAAAAGCAATTCTCAGGAATTTAATTATTTAAATTAGAATTTGCACAAAATTAGTTGAAAGAAATCAATTATTTAAATATTTGTATAAAATTCTTCTCAAGAATTAAATTATTTTTATAAATACAGTAGAACCTCGATAAGTCGAAGAAAATGTCCATTCCTTTCTCTAGAAGCCCAAAAACCTCTGTAACTCGAACTTTGCAACCTCTATAACTCGAAGTAATTTTAATTTCCCTTCAACAACTTTTCCATGTATTTCAACCTCTATAACTCGAAGTTCAGTTTTGCAACCTCTATATCTCAAAGTAAGTACATAATATGGCCCTTTTAAACCTCTGTAACTTGAAGGTTTTGTTTTTCGCAACATCTATATCTCGAAGCTAATACAATACAATTGTTATCAAACAGTGGTTCCTGTATTGAATTTAAAATTATTATTATTATTAATAATAATGTTAATAATAATATGATAACAAACGTACGTAAGGGAGACCGTGGTGAGTTGTAACAAAGCAGATTTCTCGAAAGGTATGACCTGTTAAAAATTTTGAAAAGCGTGAATTTATTACATTTTTGATTCACTATTTGATGCAAATGTACTTGACCACCTGAGAAAAGTTTTTGAGATGCATTTAATATGTGTGCAAAAAAATTGCTTAAAGTAAATTTTTGGCCGAAATTTTGATTCTTTATTATTCGACACATATATACCTAGTTTCATGAAATGGTTTTGTTTTTTTGTGTCAGTCTCGAAATTTAAAATAAACAAGTTGTTTATTTTATGATCATTTAGCTTCCTCAATATAAAAATAGAAATTCGTGACGTAATTCACGTACAAAATTTTGAAATTAAAATTCAATAATTTGAATTTTTTGTGAAAAAGAAAAATATTTATTAATTTTATAAATTATAATAAAAAATATACTTTGAATGTAATTTTGAGAATAATTAATAAAAATATTAACAAATAAAAAAATTATTTCAAAAAATACAAAAAAAAAATTTTTTTTTTAATTTTAAAAAAATTGTATAAAAAAAAATTTTGTAGATATTTTTAAAAATCCTTGTGTCAGATTTTAGGTATTAATAACTGCAATAAACCTGCAAAATTTCAGGACAATCCATAAAAATTTGTCTGAGATAATTTGTACACAATTTTTGTGACATACACACACACATGCATCTGAACATTTGCTCAGAATTGAATATACATTTTCATCATTTTAGATGAAAATGAGTCCATATAACCTTCTTTTGAAAAATTGAAAATCGTCACGAATGCAAAGCTTCCTCATGAGGAAGCAAAAATAATTATTCGAACCGATGCCCAGTTTTTCGCACCTAGGCGAGTTATAACAGGCTGATTCAACTCACCTACATATAGGTTTACGCAAATTTCTGCTTGATCGAATAGAGACTGTTTGGATTTTTGCTAAAGTATATTATTTTATATTAGGGTAGAGTGGGGTGAAAAAGCTATGGTGTAAAAAAGCCATTTGAGTTTTATTTAAAAACTATTAAGCCGATTTATCAGCTGTTTAGAATATAAATACTATTAGGTAATACGCAACTTTTGAAATCTAGTTTGAATGTTGTACCTAGATTAATATTGTTTTTATTGTAATTTTAATTTTTTGTTTCTTTTTTGAAAACATTTTGGTGAACTTTTCAAACATATTACAATCTGATTAAGTGAACGAATAATAAAAGTAAGTGTTTGTACATAAGGAGAAAAGTATACCGAAAACGTATACAATGTTCATTTTTGGAAATTGAACTAAATTAAAAATTTATTTTTGCTTTTTTAATAACTGGTCTTGGGTGTAAAAAAGCCAGGACAAAAAATCCATTGAATATTTTGTGAAATGTTTTCTATTTAAACTAACCTTCTTATTTTACAAAATTTCTCGTGTTTATTTAATAAAATTAATTAAACACGACGAAAAAGTAGTTCAAAGTGCATTAAAAGAATAAACAATGAATAAACGGTTGCAACGAAATATGTTATCTGTGGTGAAACTTAAAGAGAACTTCTAAAAAAGGTACGAAAAATTGGCAGTGCAAATCGAAAACAGGTAAACTTAATATAATTTTCAATTTTGCTTGCTAAAAACTCTTTCATAATTATTAAAATATTTTTCAAATAAGACTATTTGTCATATAAATAAAGGAAAGCTATAAAAATACCTAAATTGATAATATGTTTTGCTAAAATCGTAGGGTGGCTTTTTCACCCCACCAGGTGGTGCAAAAAAGCCACTTACAGTGCTTTCGTAAAACTCTTATAACTTAGTCCTTTCATGAGATAAAAAATATTTCCGTCAAGAATTTTTAAGCTTAATAATTAAACTTTTAATAACAATTGGAAATTTGAGAAAAAAATTTTAATTACAGATTTTACAGCATCAAAAGTAAAAATGTGGCTTTTTTACCCCACTCTACCCTATGGCTTTAAAAGTATTTAGAATTTTACAAATTTTCGTGTAAATCACTTTCGAAAGTAAAAAAAATATTAATAAAAATATTTTTCGAGTTGCTCTTTCATATATACAGAAGTCAAAAATAATTTCTACTTATAGGTTTTTTTGGTATTATTGAGCTTGTTGCTCATTTTTAATTTAGTTTTCGGTTTAATTTGATTTATATTGATCTCATAAATTTTCTTACTCTAATTACTTCTTAATTATTTAAAAATTCGCAGAAAAATTTTTATTATTCTTAAATTTCTATAAAATGTATTATATAATATTATTTTTAGCTATTATAAAGCTGAAATTGTTATTATAGATCGTAATTAAATACCAAAGATTGATTTAAAATATCTAATTAGTGTTAAAGAAAACGAAATATGTGATAACCTAATTCCAAAAATAAATGAAGGTATTAAAACGAGTGTTTTATTTGTTTCTACACGGAAAAAAATTAATCTCTAAACTTGAAATAATATTAATTTGAAGTCCAATGAAATATAAATGTAGCTAAATTAAACATTATAGTCACAATTACTGTGATAAGTTGTGTTTGATTCTGTCAAACTTTATACCAGAAAACGCCATAAATTCACATCTCTGATTTAGAGATTTGTTAATTTCACAACTTTTTTTATATGAATTAGGTACATTGTGTTTTAAGTTAATCAGTGACAAAAAAGATTTAAACCATTTTAATTAATTAAGTATTAATTTTATTTTCAAATATCCAAATAAAAGCGAAGGTCTGTGAAGGAAGGTCTGTGAAATTTTAAGGTTACAATTGTCGCCCGACAAAATACGGCACTGACTGATTTAAATGACGTGAAATAGGTAAATAAACATTTTTCAATCCCCAAGTGAAAAACAGTATCATTTATTTATAATTATTTTCCCATGTCAAATCCTAAACCAAATCCCATGTGAAAAACATTATCCGCCTTATTGAATATCCCTACATGGAAATCCACTTGGAATTTTACAAGGGATTTCACATAGGATTTTATATGGGAATTGACATAGGATTTCATGCAAGATTTCACCTAGGATTTAATGAGACATCACAAAGTATTTTATTAAAGATCCAATGAAGAAATTTTCAAAGGATTAAAAATTATTTAATAAAAAATTAAATAATAAATAGTATTAGTGTTACAAGTCATCAAAAAAGTAAAAAAACGATCATTTGAAACACGTCCTCTCTGCTACAGGTTCTCAGCTTTTATATACTTCTAGAATCGTCTCAACAGCGAGAGAAGTCACTTTCGCCACCTAGCGGTGAAAGTATAGGAGCGACAGTAATCTTTATCATTACTAAGGAAACCATGTGGAATGCCACGTAGGATTCCATGTTTCAGATTTTGCCATTTTTTCGTAAACCCTTACAACTTTTTACATTTTTCATTTTTGTTTCATATACTACACAAAACTACCTATCCAAAAATACAAAGCTCATAAAAATAGGACAATTTTTGGCTGAGTTATACTGGATATTGTAGAAATCGTTTCAACTCACCTCGTTCTCCCCTGTAGAAACTTTTCTATTGTGTATAAATATACAGTATGTAAAAACCTCTATATGTCGAATTATATTTTCAGAAACCTCTATATAACTCGGAACCCTCTATAGGTCGAAACCTCTTTAACTCGAAGTTTTCAGCGTTTCCCTTCAACTTCGACTTATCGAGGTTCTACTGTATTTAAATTCTTTCGTGAATAATAAAACTCGTTGCAGGAATTCAATTTATTAGCGAGCAGGATAAGAAAAAAGTAAATATTTTTGATGAAAATTAGGAAAAAGTCAGAAAAATAAAATATAGAATGGGATTTTTGTCAGTTTTGTGAAGAGTCTAAAACGAGTTTTTTTGGTCGTTAAGTTTAATTTTTCGGTAGCTACTTTTTTACTACTTTTTTTTAGTTTGAAAGCTACTTTTTTAAAATTAATTATCGAGCACGAAGTATGATTTGAAGATTTTCTGTAAGATTCGCTGTATGCCATTCTTTTGATTCTATACAAAAAATTCTTTTCTTTTTCCACTGGAGAAATATTTATCTTACAATTCCAAAAATCTATTTATACTTTCCTAATAATTTTTCTACAAGAAAAAAATTTTTTTTTATGTTTTCCCTTATCTAAAAAGATCGTTTTCTCATAAAATGAGAGAACATTTTTTATGTAGCAATTTTATGGTTCAGAACGCGGTTTTTTTTCTTCTTTCCTTTTTTCTCCTGAGGGCGAGCATAAGGGTGAAACATTAAAAGTGTCACTTGTAAAGCCAGTTGTTGTTCCGGTTCGATTCCAATACAGTGGAAAATTAAACAAAAGACACCCACAAAGAGGATTCCCTGGAGTTTATACACCTTGTCCTATATGTTAGAAGAAAGTTTTCGGACCTTGGGGGCTCAGGTGATTTTCGTGGGATCGATGCAGGTATAACCACACCCCTTCACATAGTTCCTATATATATATTTATATACACGTTTTGAGGTTAAAAGGTTCCATAAAAAAGGTCACACGAATCAAAATGAATTCCGCGTTTCCTTTCTAATTCAATACCGATAAATTGAACCAGAGCTCCTTTAATCGTCAAATCCGAAATCATATTTTATCGGTTTAATGACACTTTTATCAGACTTTTGTCAGTTTTCTCTTTTCTCTCCCCTTTTTTCGCTAACATTTCAAAAGAACCTTCCGTCACAAAATATCCGATAGTAATACTTATAAATGACAAGATGAGCCCAGAAACTAATTCCTCTAAATCTCTTTATAAATTCTTCTCATTTTCTTTTTTTTTTTGATTGGGGGAAGGGGAAAGTTGACGACAGATTTTCAACAAATCTCATATTGATTTCAACAAGGCTAAACAATAGTATATTAAGCAACAAGTGGATAAAGGCAGCCATTTCTTTACTGTGATTTTTGTGACACGAGTGGAGGTCGAGGGCGCCCCGAGACCGGAACAAGTGTCACAAAAATCATCGTAAACAAATTGGCTGCCTTTATTCCCGTATTACTTACGATATTTTTTATTCCTAATGCCCAAAAGTGTCGATTTCAGATAGCAGACGACAGGGAGTAAAAGACATTCACTTATTCGACTTGTATGAAAATGGCGGCCGTTTTCATACGGTCGAAGAAATGAATGACTTTCCTCCCTGTCGTCTGCTATCAGAAAGCGCCATTTTTGTGCATGTGGGATAAAAAAATATTTAGTAATTCATAAGTAAAGAAGGAGTATTATTTATTGACATAATAATTAATTTTATAAGTTTAGAAATTTTGCTAAAAAAACGAGCTGTTACAACTTGCCCCGTACTGGGGTTGGTTGTAACAGTAATTATTTAAAAATTATAAATTTATTGGTTATATTCATTTAAATTTTAACTCTTATTCTAGAAAGATAGGAATAATATGAGCACTAAAAATTGGTTTAAAAAATATTCTACATAATTGGGAAAAAGAAATATAATTTTTTACTTTAATCAAATGTGAGGAAGCGATAATAAATTTAGATGAAAAGTTATTTTTAATAAAATAGCCAAAAGGAATTTTTTTGTGCATAGGATAGTTGCACAATTGAAAGAAATGACACCAGTAAAAGAACAAATTGATTATTTATCACGATATTTCACAAATTATAACTTTTAGCACGGCAGAAACTTTCGTAAACAGCCGTAGTTAACGTCCGATCCACTACTAATATAATACTGTTTGACAGTACTGATTTTCCGTGTAATATGCCTATCGTAAATTTCTACCTGGGACTATAAAAAAATATTTTTTAGTTCCTTATTTCTTCAAAATATAGCTTTATGATAAAAAATAGATTTAATATGCAAGTTATTTCTGAAAATAATTTTTTAATTTTTTTGTGGGTTATGTCAGACTATTTGTAACGTTTCTCATATAATTTTTGTTATTTTTAAACACTGTATTAATATAAATTTGATATGTTCTTTCACTGGAAAATACGACTGTTCTTTTACTGGTCAACGTTCTTTCACTGGTAAAATGGACATTTTTCAATATTTCATTAAAATTTGATATATTATGTTATATTTATAAAATTTGTATATCATTTAAAATTCTTTAGAAATTTTGCTATTCATTGCATATGTTTAAATCGAAATTTAAGAATGCCAATTAAAAGTAAAAAATATCGAAAGTATCTATATATATATATATGTACATTTCTTTAAATGTTCTTTCACTGCTGCCACTCTAACCCTATTGCAGTTTATTTTTCAAAATTAATAATTAAAATTTAATATTTAACAGTAACTGAAGCGATACAATCTCATAAGAGATTGGCTCCTGGCAGATGTGACTGGACTTCCAAGTATTGCTTTAAATTAATATAATTTCCGTGTCCTCTAATATTCGGGCATTAGTGGGGGTTTAGCGGGTTGAATCACGGGGTCGATGAAAAGTGCGATCAATTAATAATTTATTAATTGACTTTCGCAATTCATCGGCATCGGTTCAACAACGGATACGCTCTCACGTGCCGGCCGAGGACACGGAAGGTAGTTTTTCTTTTAAATTCAAATTTGTTTAAATTTTAGTTTATTCTTTTTGTTTTATAAAATATTTGCTTTTTGTTGTGTTTAAATATATAAAGTGTGGCCGTTTGTATCCGTCGGAGTTTTGGGAATAATATAAGGATGGCCCTAAAATATAGATTTCATTAAAAAACGAGAATTGGAAGTCGGAACCATCCACAAAGTCTGAGCCTCCGTTTGTCATGATGATTGTGTGAGCATCATACAAGTCACCCGTAAGTTAATCTTATAAAAATGTAATTTTGGGTATGTATAATTATATTATGTATAATTATATTTTTTGTCAAAAATTGACAACTGCTCGCACTCGTTACGAAATATACTATTTTATCTCTTTTTGTAAATTGTTTGTGTGTTTATTTATATCGTGTGTTTTATATTTTTTATGTAATTTCGATATTTTATTTATTTATTTGGAATCTTATGTTCTATAATTTTTATTGATTTTGTTAATTTATACTGTCGCGGTTTTGAATTATTGTGGAAATAAGAAAATCCTTACAGAACCATATAAAAAAATTAAACTGTTTAAAAAATATCATATTTATAAACGATAAATTTGACAATTGAAAGTAACTTTTTAAATTCTTTGTTATTACTTTTTTAAAAATAGTTGCAAAAAAACGAGGAATATATCCCATTTTGAGCTTGAAACATTTGTTTTTAAGAAACAATACTTGTGATTGCTGTAAAATCAATTAATATTGATTTAAAATATAATTTTAAGATTATTATATGCAACAAACATATTTCTTCTATTCATAAAAAGAATAACCAAAGAATTTTTTAAGAATTTGGGTTTTTTAAATTATTATGATTCTTTATAATTTTAAAATTTATTATGTCTAAAGATCAAATCACAAAAATTCACCATTGTTTTGTTAAAATTAATATAATTCTCAAAATAATTGGAATATTTTATATATTGTTCTTAGGCTTAATATTTAAAAAGATATCATTTGCAATCAGAACTCTCTAAATCTGAATTAGAAGAAAGTTACTAATAAAATGACGAAAAGTCGTCCACCAAATAATTTAATAATAATTTTACTAAAAAATAGTGAAATTTTACTAATTGTTAGTAGAGCTTTACTTATTGCTTAGTAGAATTCTACTGACAATTAGTGGAACTGTTTTATTAATAGCCGATAAAACATTTTCACTAATTCATTTAATGAAATAAGTAACTTTCAATTAGTAAAATTCTACTAAAACATTAGTAATATTTTACTAAACATTAGTAATATTCTACTAATTGAAAAGAAGAAAAGTCTTCCATAAAAACTACTAAAAAATTAGTAAACTTTTACTACTTGTTAGTAGAATTCTATTAATTCAGATTTAGAGAGAATATCATTTGTATAAAATTTGATCAATTTTTGAATAAATAACAGATATTTAAGTTATCACAAGGATAAGAAATAATTTACCTCTGAAAATAGTCATGAGAATTTGTTTAATTTGTTAGATTAAATTTAAAAACTAACATATTTTTAAGAAATTTATGACATTTCTATAACTATTAGATATTTAAATTACACGTAAAATTACCCTTAAAATAATAAGTCAAAGAAGACAAAGCTGAAACTGGCACTTAATTAAGAAAATTAAATTTTAAAGCTAAATATTCTTTATCTCTAAAACTACCATAAAATTTAGAAAAATTAACTGGGTGTCAGTTTCAGCTTCATTCAAAATAGTACATTGTGCACTGAGGACGCAAAGCGCAAGTTTCTGGTCTCCGAGGCGAAGCCGAGTACTGTAAACAAGCGAGGACGAGAATACGTGCGTCCGAGGTACACATGACATTTTATACAAAAGCAGGTTCTACATGGGATGCCCGACACGACACGACGTGCCCCCTTTACTCTATCTACCAAATGCGGGCAGTGTCCGAGATAGTCCCGTGAGGGGAAGCAGCTTATCCCCACCATGCGGCACACCAAGTCGAAACTGAGTCCCGAGCAACCCTCGCAGCGGGGGCGCTTGGTCCCTCAAACCCTCATTAAGGAAGACTGTTAATGACTTTTCTATAAAAATATAAATTTGTTAAATAGTAACATTTTTAATTTTTCATTGACATATTTAAATTCCTTACTTTCTCACGATTTCATACATATGTTGTTTACCAAAAAAAAGTTAAAATTAAAAAATTAAGTTAAATGGTAGGGTAAGTGCGGGTATAGTCGGACAGTACTAGTAGTCGGACACTTTCGTGTTTTTTGACAAATAAATAATAATGCATTGTGATAATTGATTTAAAAAGTATACTAGACGAATGTGTGAAGTTTATATTTTATTAAAATAGTGTTATTTTCGAAAATAATTAAACAAGAAATATTTTATTTAATGTTTTAAAAATCATGGTGTCCGACTATAGATACAACCATTTTCGAGTAACGCGATGAGTGGCACAAAGTTTTGTTGATAATTAATCATAAATATTAAAACTTATAGGGTTTAAATATTATATTAATAACTTCTAATATGCTTTAATTCCATTTTCCAGCAGATAGCAATTAAAAAATGATCTTTTTCTTTTTATAAATTCAAAATATCTGACAGATGTCCGACTATAGAAACAAGGGGAAAAAGTGTCCGACTACTAAAGCATTCGTAATTTTTTATTAAAATGTTTATATTTTATTAAATACTCAACTATTTGTAACAAATTTATATGATTTTTAATCCTGAAGAACTCCTTTAATTAATAATGTGCTTATAAACACAGTAGATATTTGCTATTTCAAGAAAAAAAGCATAATTTAAGATTGTATCCTTAAGTGTCCGACTACTAGTACATTTACCCTATATGCTTCAAATAATGCAATTATTGGGTCAAATAGCATTAAATTGATTTAGATAAAACCTAAGTGATATAGTAAATATTTATTTGATAATAGGTAAGGTTTTTGGTAGAGTTAACTTCATTCTATGTATCTGAAAAAATAACAAATTTTTTTAATTTTAACTTTTTTTTGGTAAACAACATATGTATGAAATCGTGAGAAAGTAAGGAATTTAAATATGTCAATGAAAAATTAAAAATGTTACTATTTAACAAATTTATATTTTTATAGAAAAGTCATTAACAGTCTTCCTTAATGAGGGTTTGAGGGACCAAGCGCCCCCGCTGCGAGGGTTGCTCGGGACTCAGTTTCGACTTGGTGTGCCGCATGGTGGGGATAAGCTGCTTCCCCTCACGGGACTAACTTGGACATCGCCCCCAAATGCTTTCCCCTACTCACGGAGGAGAAGTTGGTATTGGAGAGGGGGCCCGTTTCACATGTCGGGTATCCCATGTAGAACCTGCTTGAGAGAAGTCCGGGAAATAATATGTCCAATGCGAGCCTTGAGTTGTACTTTTGAATGTTTTTATGTGAACCCTCGAATTGGGACGTCTCAAGTCCCGATGCGAAACGTGGAACGTTCCGAAGCGAGATTACGCAGAACTTTCAGTTTTTGCTACCAGTTGTTTTCTCACATGCGAGAATAATGTTTGACCGGATTCGGGGCGTCTCAGCACCAGATTCGAAACAACTCAAACGCGACAAGCAGAGTAGCGCATAGCGACGTCTATAGACGTCCGAGACGTAATAGTTCCCGCTATAGCGGGAACTATTACGCCTCGGACTTCTCTCAGTGAAAACGAGAATGTAATCCGCGGTTACTCGGTGCGTTTTAGAGACGCAAAGTATGCCTTTACTTCAAGCAGTAGTTTTCTCGTCCTTACACTCAGAAAAAGAGTTGGCTGCCATAACCAATTAAATAGTTGCTATAGCGCGATCCAATTAATTAGTTAGCACATCCAACTATTGGATACTGTTTCCATGCGAAAAGGTACCCCAGCTATGTATGTAATGCAGCTAAGGTAATGCACTAAAAAGTTGGATGTATCAACCAAAAAATAGTTGCCCCATCCAATTAATTGGATCGCGCTCTAGCAACTATTTAATTGGCTATGGCAGCCAACTCTTTTTCTGAGTGTAGGACGGTAAAACTGCTGCTTGAAGTAAAGGCATACTTTGCGTCTCAAAAACGCACCGAGTAATCGCGGATTACATTCTCGTTTTGTATAAAATATTAAAATGTAAATTGTTTAAGAAATTATGTTTTTATCCCACATGCACAAAAATGGCGCTTTGAGATAGCTGACGACAGTAGGGAGTAAAGTCACTCATTTGTTCGACCACACGGAGAGAGATTTTGTATTAATATTTGTTAAAATTGGCAATAGAATTTAATATATTCTTTTTCAATTTAGGGAAATCGTGTTTTATATTAAAAATTAATATTGTGCATATTAGTAGGCAGCCCTTGATATATTTTACAAAAATTAATAAAATTGTAATACAATTTAATAAAAGAATTATAATTTTTAAAAATGACTATATTAAAATCGCAGTCCGTGAAAGTATCGAAAGAATAAGAAAAATTGAAATAGTTCTTTTAAATTTTAGAATAAAATACATATTTCAATCTTTAATATAGTCAATACTAAAAATTATGAGTGAGTCGAAAAGGACAGGAAATAAAAAGACGTAGGAAGGAGGAGGATAGAATTATCGTTTCGAAAGTATTTCGCACACACACCAATGAGCTAACGCAAGCATCATACTATACATCATACTATACAAACACAAACTATATACAATTTCGGAGATCTATGTTAAAAACCTATAAACGCATACATATAAACTTAACTTAAATACAAATAAACGCAATAACGCACGCACGCTGTACATTGGGAGATACAGTTCTCAACTTCCTTATATACTAAACTCGAGAAATTTTCTGAACTTGTGAGAAAGTGATATTTTCTCCATATTTTGTTTAAAAAAGTTCTTAATTTATTTTACATTATAAATACATACTTTTGTATGCTGGGTCAAAATTTTATTCAGAAATGTTTATCATAATACTGTTTTTAAAATTGTTTGTTTCTGGAAAATGATTTCTATTGAAATTATGTCCAATTTTTCGTTATATAAAAAAACCCATCATTTACTTTATTGGCATAAGAAAATGCAGCATATCTTAAATCATTTTTTTTAAATACCTTCCAATGTCCTAATTCATTTTCGTACACGGAAAAAAATTAATATCTAAACTTGAAATAATATTAATTTGAAATCAAATGGAATGTAAGTATGTCTAAAATAGACATTATAGTCACAATTAAATTCACATCTCTGATTTAGAGATTTGTTAATTTCACAACTTATCTGATGTGAATTACATTGCGTTTTAAGTTCATCATTGTCAAAGAATATTTAAACCATTTTAATTATTTAAGTATTAATTTTATATTTTAAATGCAGTTTCATTTTCAGTTTTCACTTTCCATATTTTACAAATGTTTTTCGCGTTATCACGTGTGGGACATATTTTTATTTATTAGTATTTTCAGGTTAAACTTTCGTTTGACACTTGAAAACCTAACCTATATTGAAAGTTGTACCAAACCATGTTTTTTTATTAAGAAATAGAAAAAGAATGTTTATATTGTGTGATGTTGAGATAATTTGATTCAAATAAAGAAATGAAATAATAAAAAATTCATATTATCTTCAAAAAATGTCCAATTTTTTATGATTGTCAATGGATTTGTTTATAAGTTCATACTAAAAGAAAAATATACATTCTTTGAATAATTCTCACTCTAAATTGTGATAAATCATAAAATTTGAGATTTCTAATATCATTTTCAGGCATAAAAATACGGATTCTTCACACTGATAATATATGCGGATTAGATATAACTCTAAATTTCAGTTTTAGAGATCTGTTCAAATCACACATCCGATTCCAGTGATAGTTTATGCCTAAATCTCATATTAAATCTCTAATTTAGAGATTAATTTTTTTCCGTGTAAATTTTGAATGCTCTCAAATGCTCATTTAAAAGACAATGGACTATGCTTTTTACTACAATTAGGAAATCTTCATTGTCGATTAAAATTATTGAATGAACAAAATAAAATTGTTCACCCAATTCCGACACATTTTGACACATCAAATTAAAATATTTTGGGGTAAACACAACGTGCACATGTTGCCACGAGGTTTGACTCGGATAATTTCGGAACTGCTCGACTGAAATATTCGGCTAATCTCGGACAGCTTCGTAACCGCTCTACGTCAGCCTGACGTCAGCCCATAGCCTGCTATGACCTGCTACTAAGTAGGCTGGTCATAATTTTTATTATAGTCGATAATACTATTCATAACTAAATTAACAACTTATGTAATTCTTCGATAGTATTTAGTATAATCATCTGGTAATACTTTTTACTATTGCATACTTTCTTACTTATAATATTACAACTTCTTATTGACTATTTCAATTTCTATTACTTCAGAATAATACAAAGTAATAATTTGATTATAAACTTTCTTAAAAATGGTAATATTAATTCATAAATGTACATGATTTCCCCAAATTGCAATCGGTTTTACTAAATACTAATATAATAATACGAAATATTAAAACAGAATCTCTCTCCGTGCATAATATGAAAATGGCGTCCATTTGCAAAAATAACAGTTGATCCCATGCGTTATTTTTGCCCAAGGGAGAAAACGGCCGCCATTTTCATATAAGTCGAACAAGTGAATGACTTTTACTCCCTATCGTCTGCTATCTGAAATCGCCACTTTTGTGCAGTAGGAATAAAAAATATCGTAAGAAACATGGGAATAAAGGCAGCCAATTTGTTCACTGCAAAAAGAAGTATCTTAATTTAAGATGTTTTGGTAGTCATTTCTAAGATGTTTTGGTAGACACTTTTTAGTTACTTGAAACATCTTAATTTAAGATGTTAAAAGTATCTTCGTACACATTTTCTGTGTATTTTTGGGGTAAAAAGTTTTGAGGTTAACTATGGGCTCTTATGTAAAACACTTTATGTATCTTAGTTTTTAGTAACTTACACTTATGGCGCATCTTACGATTCTCAAGTAACTTATCGCTAAACATCTTATTGCAACAAAAATATCTTAATTTAAGATACTTTAAAGAACTTACAAAAGTATCTTACTTTTCTAAGATGGAAGAAATATCTTCATCACTGCTAAAACGTATAAAGCATCTTAAATATCAGTATGATGCTTTAGAAAACATCTTATTTTAAGATGTAAGATACCATTTTTCCATCTTACATCTTATTTTAAGATATCAAAAAAGACAAAAAAGATTTTTGCAGTGTTTACGGTGATTTTTGTGACACGAGTGGAGGTCGAGATCTCCACTCGTGTCACAAAAATCACCGTAAACAAATGGCTGCCTTTATACCCTTGTTGCTTTATATACTATTATTTTGAATTAAAAAATAAGGCAAACTAAAAGATTTTTTGGATGTTTCTAGAAAATTAATTGTATTTTTTTGTTTGAGAACTAATATTCAAAAAAATTTTAACTAAATTCAAACTATAGCCAACCATGAGCAAAGGCAAAAATAGTTTAAAACCTTTAAATTTTTATATTTTGACAATTCCTATAAAATTTAGCAAACCATGGTCAAAGGCAAAAATAGTTTAGGACCAAAGAATGTGGCTATAGTCAAAATAGGGTAAACCAGACAGTAATAGGCCACTTTTCAATTTTAAATAGCTATGAAACCGTAAGAAATATAAAGATATTTTGTTTGTTGTTATAATCATTTCTAAGGTGATCATAAACAAATCTAACCTTTGGTAATTAAAAAAAAAATTTTTTGTACGGTTTTCGAAAGCTTTTTTACCCAGGCGGAAAAGTCGGACGAATGTCGGAATTTACAACCGGCTGGGATCCGCGCCCGTATAGACCGCAAGTACCGACGGTCTGTACCGATTCGGATCTGAAAAAGCAACCGGCGCGGTACAGATTATGCTCCGACTGTCGGATCCGTCTTCCCACTATTGTCAGTACTGGCTCGGTACTGGATTTATTCCGCCGGCGAATCTTATTCTTCTGCGGCGTCGGAAGAATGACGGATATGTTAAGTCTGTACTGGCTCGGTGCTGGGCCGGATCGGACTGCGGATGTCGTCATTTATTGTCACATTATAAATCACATTATAAATTTATTTTCAATAAATGTGGGGCGCATGATTATTCCTCAAATTTCTATTTCAAATTTCAATTAGGCGAAATGATGTTTCGATGATAAGAATTTCGATGTTTTGAACATTAGGAAATTGAAATTTGAGGAATAATCATGCGCCCCAATAAATGTGTCATAACTTAATAATTATTACAATAATTAATTGCATTATTTTAGAAAATAATGATTAATTAATAAATGAATTTAATCAAAATATTAAGTAATTATTTATTGAGACTTTTTTCAAAATCATAAACAATTAAAAAAATTTGTTGTGCACTTATACTTTATAATTATTATAAATAAATTTATACTATTAATATAAATTTATTATTATTGAGATATTATTAATTAATATTATTGAGAATTAATAATGAATTATTAATATTAATAAATATTAATATTCATGTTAATTAATAATATCTCAATAATAATAAATTTATTATTATTGTGATATTAATTAAAATTATTAATATTATTATGTTCAATATTATTATACTGAGATACAATTATTTGATATATTATATAATAATAAAAATATAGCTGTAGCATTGACGCGTAGTTATTCGACAAGTTTCATTTCAGCTTGTGACACTTGAGAGTATTTAAGATTTGAGAGTCCCATGCGAGCGTAGCATAGTGGTTAGCGTGCGAGATTTCGGTGCGTAAATATTCGGTTAGGCGTAGGTTCGTACTTCCAAGCGTTAGGATTTTTCAAATGTGTATATAATAAAAAATTGCGTTTAAGTGTATAAAAAAATTAAAAAAATGTGTAAAATGAACTGTCAATGAATTGTCATCAGTATTTATCTTTTGCAATTAATTATTATTTTTTTTATTGATATTTGTTGAAATTATCATTTGGATCCGATCCGGTTGTCAGTCGGTAGAATGTCAGCGCTCGGCTGGCTATTAAATAAAAAATCCACGGTCGGTAGAGTGCCAGGTCCCAGCCGGTTGAATTATACACGGAACGGCTTCTCCCGGCCGGTCAGCGGGCGGTAGAGTGCCAGTTCCGAGCCGGTTGCCAGCGCGTTCCTGGCCTAGTCACTATTCGGTAGAATGCCCGTTCACATTCGGTTGGCAGGCGGTTCCCAGCCAGTACAGTTATACCGGCGTCAGTACGGGCTAGGATCCGCGCCGGTTGGAAATTTCCGCCTGGGTAAGTGGCCGATTACTGTCGGATTCTTACTTGTTTATTTACTAATTTTTTTAACGAATAAAATTTTTTTTTATAAACATGATTGGTTTAATAGTTTTGTGTTATCGTAAGGAACAACATCATATGAAAGAATTCGAAAAAAATATGAATTGCACTTTTAAAACAGTCCCAGGTAGAAATTTGTCAAGTATTACTTGTTTCTTTCCAGTAGCTGTAGAGTCCAGAGCGAGTTTTACTTGCCAAGACAATTTGGCCAGTCCTGAATAAGTGACTGGCCAGTTTCACTGGATAAAAACAATTCCCCTTTGTAAACAGTACTTTTGTCAAGTCACTGACCAGAAAATCTGATCATAATCGTGATAAGAATTTCTTTCTAGACACTGACCAGTCACTGATTTGAAGAATTATTTAAGATTACACCTAGAAAAACTGGTCCACCACCGATCAGAAAAACTTGTCGAATCCTATTAAAAGAATTATTCTAGATTTTTCCAAATCTCTAGTCAGAAAATCTTGACACTATCAAAAAAAGAAACTGCAGGCATAAAAACTGTTCAGTTATACTAAGAAAAAAACAAAGCACCACCCGAGACAAAATTTTCAGCCTACTTTCAACATGCTTTGAATCTACAATTCTTTACCCCTTAAAAATCTTATAATATTGATTTGAAACCGACTTATAATAGATATTTGCTCCTAACGAAGCTACAATCAGGCTAAATTTTGTCACTTTCGTCCAGTTTTTCCTATTTTCTGGTTGATTGTAGTGTTGTAAGGTTTATTTTGCAGCCTCAAAAGTTTGATAGAAGGTTCGACAGTGCGATTTATACCTGTTAATGAAGCACGTACATGTAGGGTTAAGATTCCTTAAGGTAGCGTCTGGAGTGTCTTCATATTTATGGCGTATTTTATTGCTAAGCAGGATTAAGGAGGTTGTTTACAGGTATGCAGACCTTCAGAAAAAATATTGAATTGACATTAAAGAATTTTTTAATATTATTGTTATTCGCATCTTCTGGAAGAAAAAATGTCGAATTTCGAGAAAAAAATTTGCAACTTACAGAAATTGTTTATTTAGTCATTTTGCATATGATCAAAGTTTTCTTCATATTAAAAGGTTAAACTTTTTCAAAACTGATTCGATTTAAGTCAATGATGGCTTATTTTATTCAGAAAATGGTTCTCTATAACTTGACCGCTCATATTTATAATCAAATTCACCGTTTTGAAAATATGCTTATTTGTTTAAAAAAATTTTTCTAAATTAAATCACTTTTTTTAAACAAATAAGTATATTTTCAAAATGGTAAATTTGTTTATAAATCTAAGCGGTCAAGTTATAGAGAACCATTTTTTGAAGAAAATAAGCCATCATTGACTTAAATCAAATCAGTTTTGAAAAAGTTTAACCTTTTAATATGAAGAAAACTTTGATCATATGCAAAATGACTAAATAAACAATTTTTGTGAGTTTCAAATTATTTTCTTGAAAATTGATATTTGTTCTTCCAGAAGATACGAATAACAATAATATTGAAAAATTCTTTAATGTCAATTCAATATTTTTTCTGAAGGTCTGCATACCTGTAAACAACCTCCTTAAATAAAAGAAAATGACGTTTTCAGATTTATGAATTTTTTATTTGTTACTTTTACAATTATAGTTTTTACATTTTCAATTAAACTTTAAACGCTATAACAAACATTATTACTAAGTTTCTCACTTAATTTGAAATTTTATATTATTGCTCTTTTTTCTTTTTGTATTTTATATATATTTTGTTGGAATCTTTTTATTCATGATGTTGAATCAACATCATGAATAAAAAGATTCCGACAAAATATATATAAAATACATAATATTGATAATCGGCCTTAATGTTGATATAATCGGCCCTTGTCAGCTTTACATCGTCCATTTAACAATCTCCTTGTCCATTCTAAACAATAAATAAAATAGATTAATATTGCATAAAAATATTGCCAATATTTTTGCAAATGTAATATAACATTTGATTCAAATAATTTTTTTAATGTAGGGTTAACAATGGATATTGTGTTTTTACGCCTAATACCCGTGATATTTGAAGTTATTTAATATTATTACACAAAATAAATATCACTTACCTCCAAACATTACAATCCTTGCTAATTAACCTTTTGATTTCTGTTCATTATAGTCCACCTACTCCTTGATAGTTTTTATCTTACTTGTCACCCACAACACAAGCACAAAATTGTTTTTTATATTTTTATTACATAAATTTTGTATAAATCAAATTTTATTCGACACTTTTAAAAAGTGAGTGCAAACTTTGTCGTAGTTGACGAAAAACTAACTGCAATATGAGTTTTAGGCTATGTGATAGTTGTGTTTTGACTATAGTAAATTTTTGGGTGGGAAATTTGGAAATCCCAAAACTATATTTTGTGTATATTTATTCATATATACCTCTTCATATCCACTATGCTAAACATCTTTAACCGCTTACTTTAGGATTGCTAACAATTTTTTGTCCCATTTTTATGACTGCCTACATTTTTATGGTCTGTTTTCGGGAACGAAAAAGGATATTTTTGGGACAAAGGAGATTCGAAAATCGATGTTTTAGGTTCAAACGAAGTTGGTGAGGAAGAAAGTAATGTATGTTAGGGTTAAAGGAAGGTTAGTAAGGTTGACTATTTCAGAATCATAAAATTAAGAAGTTCTTTTGAGGTTCATAACTCATTTTTCAAACTAATGCCATAAGGGTCAAACAATCGTTAAAAGGTTTGAATCAGTTTTAAACTAGGTTCTTATGGGCCAATGTAAGTTGAAAATTTCATCTCGGGCAGTCCCATAAAAATACACTCATAGTCAATCATTTATAATTATATATTAAAAATAATTTTTATGTTCCACATGGTCAAAAACAGAAAAGTCTAAAGTAACTTTATTTATAAGTTATGATCGTTTCACTGTCACATTACCAAAGTTTACATTTTTCTAAATTTTGATAAGATAAGCCGTCAAGTTTCTGACAAGTGACTAAACAGTTTATCTGGTAATGATTTCTGATCATTTCTTCTGACAAGTCATTGGCCAGAAATTCTGGTTACAATCCAGGGTCTAGGGTTCGATCCCCCATGAGTGGGAATTTTTCATTCTTAGATTTAAGTGTCATTGGTAGAGTAATTGTTCATTGGTCTTAAATATTTGAATTAACACAAAAATATTAATAAATATATGTATTTATAAACAAAATAAACAGAGCCAGGAAAAATGATATTTTATTCTAGATTTTGAGCAGAAAACTGTCCAGTTACTGGTCAGTTACTTGTCAGTCACTGGCCAGATAATCTAACCAGTGACTGCTAAAGCAGCGCGTTACATTTCTAATCAATCACTTGACAAATTTTCTGGTCAATCACTGGCCAGAATCTAGAAAAACTTATACCAGTGACTGGTCATTATAGAGTTGAAATTTCTACCTGGGGTGTTAATTAAAAAGATTGCTTCAGGTGGCCGACTACTGTCGGATTCTTACTTTTTGTGTCAACTTTTTTAACGAATAAGAAATTTTTTTTTGTAAACATGATTGGTATACTAGTTTTGTAGGAACATTAGAAACAATTACACATGGAAGAAATTTTAAAGAAATTTTAATTGTAATTTTTAAACAGTATTCATTAAAAAGATTTTCTTAAGCGGCTGACTACTTTACCCTATATGGTTCACTAGATTTTAACCATAGTCGAAATATAAAAATTTTAAGGTTTTAAACTATTTTTTATCCCACATGCACAAAAATGGCGCTTTCTGATAGCAGACGACAGAAACGAAAGTTATTCATTTCTTCGACCGTATGAAAATGACGGCCGTGTTCTCCCAAGGGCAAGAAAATTAGCTGTTCACATGCATTTTTCTTGCCCATGCATGGGAGAAAACGTCCGCCATTTTCATACAAGTCGAACAAGTGAATGACTTTTACTCCCTGTCGTCTGCTATCTGAAATCGCCGCTTTTGTGCATTAGGAATAAAAAATATCGTAAGTAACATGAGAATAAAGGCAGCCAATTTCTTTACGATGATTTTTGGGACACTTGTTTCGGTCTCGGGGCGCCCTCGACCTCCACTCGTGTCACAAAAATCACAGTAAAGAAATGGTTGCCTTTATCCTCTTGTTGCTTAATATACTACTAGCGTCACATTTCTCGCTCGCTCGGAAGACTTTTACTTATTTATTTCCAGTTACATAAATAGTTTTTGAGGTAAAAATTTTGTTTAAAAAATTTTTAACGTCAAAAACACTCCTGATTAAGCTAATTTTGTTTAAAAAAATCTTTAGCTTCAAAAACGATCCTTATACCTCATACAGTATGAATGCAGGATAATTGTTTATAACATTTTTACACCAATAGGTCTTTTTTAAAAAATTATGTAATATATGTTTTCGTAGTGCTTTTATCGTAGAATCAAATAGCGCTATAAGTTTTTTATCAAAATCGATTTTTCTTCATTTGTTTATAAAAAAAAATGTTAAAAAATAATTTTTTTAACATTCAACGACAAAAATTATCATTAGATCCCATGCCAGGATTCTAGTAGTTACTTTTATTATATTTGCATTCCTTTGCCTATATGCATCAATGGGTTAATGTAAAAAATCTTTTCCTTAAAGCATTTTTTCAGTTAGTAGAAAATTTAATTTGACACAATAAGGTTTGACTTTTGATCCACTAAAGACCATAAAAATAAAAAATTAGAAATATAAGCCTGGATAAGGTGTGGAGGAAAAGATTTTTTTACAATAAAAAAGGAAAATAATGTTTATAAAAAAGTTAAAAATATATAGTTAAACTGTTTATAATAATAATATATACGTATATAATTAATAAATGTATTAGAGGCAAGCAGTAAAGGTCATATCATATTTTAAAATACACTGATATAGGCGCTACTTAGTTAGCGCAACGCACAAAAACTCGTAGCGCAAACTTCAAAAATTTTTTTCTCAAAAACATCAAAAAGCAATTTTTTAAAAATTTAACCTCTTAGAAAGGTTATATTTTGAGAAAATAATTTTTGAAACTCCATGATGTCCTTAGCATATTTTTTTAACAATAAAAAATTATTGTTTAAATAAATTATTGAAAATTGAATTTTTCTTAACTTTTTTTTTAATATTATAAAAAATTGACATTTATTTATTTATTTTCAGTTTCCGATTTTTCAAATCTAAATATCTTGCAAAAACAAATTTTTTTTGCAAAACTGTTTGGCACAGTTATTTAGTAGGGGAGTGTAAGGTATGGTGGCGTGTAAGGTATGGTGGCGGACTTGTCAAATCTGGCATGTAACGTCACATCTGAAGCGCCTTATCACTATGGTCGATGTCTTTTATCGTGACTTGTTACTCGGTGGTTTTTAGGGTCGCTGATTACGAATCTACACTACCGGTCAAAATTGAGAGACCATCCATTTTCAGGTGATTGAAAAACATTTTAAAACATAAAATGTATGAATAACTTTTAAAATAATGAACGCTTTTTAATGATCTTAGGTTTAGTTTAAAGGTCATTTGCTACACTATAAGAATTACTTATAGGCATTAACGTGTAATTTTTTTCTTAGAAACTGTAGGCCGTCAAACTTGGACCAAAAAAATTCAAAAAATTTGGAACAATTTTTCTGTACTAAAAACTATTTTAGAAAATATATAAAACATTATATGGTGTAGATTTTTCAAGAAAATTTAATAAAAAAAATTACGTTTGAATTTTAGAAATTATTTTTCTGTAAATAAGAATGTTTCAAATTTTTTATATTTTTTTGGTCCAAGTTTGACCGCCTGAATTTTTTAAGAAAAAAATTACACGTTAATGCCTATAAGTAATTCTTATAGTGTAGCAAATGACCTTTAAAATAAGCCTAAGATCATTAAAAAGCGTTCATTATTTTAGAAGTTATTTAAATTTTTGTAAAACATTGAAAATGGCGATTTTTTAAAAATATCTCAATGAATTATTGTCCAAGTCTTCTGAAATATCTTGTTCTGTTCAAAATTTTATCATCCTTAAAAAATGAGCAGAAAAAAATTTTAGTTTTAATAAATTTTATGTTTTAAAACGATTTTAATTCGCCTGAAAATGGGTGGTCTCTCAATTTTGACCAGTAGTGTAAAGTCACTTTTTAAAAATTCAAAATGGCGGATCCAATATGGCGAAAAAGATTTTCAAATCCCGTGCAGAAATTAAAATGTGGGCCTGATAGGGTACTGGACAGTTTTCCCGATCTCTGGTGTGGCTCTGGGTAGAGAAACTGACCAGTGCCCGACTAGTATGTGACGCTGTTCCCGACCAATGCCCTACTTAGGGAAAAACTGGTAAGGTCAGTTTAAACTGGTCAGTTTTTCTAAAAATTGCCCTATTTTGTGAGGTTAATTTTATTCAAAAGAAATTACAATAAAATTACTGTAATTAAAAATATTATTATATTAGAAACATAATGAACATATTCATTATATATACAACATATTTATACATAACATAATGAGGTACTATAGTCATTTTGACTAATTTAAAAGTGAAAATGATAAAAAGAATATAATTTCAAGAATAGAAAAGCTTAAAAAATTTTGAAAAATATAATTTTTGGTTTTATGATTAATTCATTTTTCTTTTGGAAGTTGTCGCTCCTTTCTGCCTCCTTAATTTTATAATATTAATAAAGGTTATAATTTTTGTTTTCAAATGTATAAATAATAATTAATATTTATTTAATAAATATTTTATTTAAATTTATTAATTATGTTTAAAAAATAGTTATTAAATATTGAAGGTGTTAAATTTAACAATTTCTCCGAATCATTTTCTCACTTTAAGCTAATATAATATAAAATAATTATTATTATTAAAATAATATAATATATATTTATTTATTTACAACATAAGATCCCACGATCCAAAGTGGATCATAAATGGGTAACGAGAAGTCGTACAATCTAATCGTAACTATGAAGGAGTTTACACCGTAAGCCTTAAACATAAGCCTCCGCGAGCATAAACGGATATGCCTCCATGAGGATATACTTGCGTCTGCGCAAAGTGTTTGCCTGCACCTGTGTTGTGAAAGAGTTTGCCTTGACCACGTGTTCGCGCAGGCGCAAATATATGCTCCTGGAGGTATATCCGTTTATGCGCGCGGAGGCTTATATTTAAGGCTTACGGTGTAAACTCCTTCTATATATATATTTTTTTTTTTTTAAATTAAACAATATAAGTATAAATATATGTATAAATAAAATATATACAAACCAAATGATAAATTCATCCTATAAATTAATAATTTTTATTTTTAAATAAATGTATAATAATTAATTATTTAATAACTATTATTATTTGTTATTTATAATTTAGTTGTTATTATTAATAAATAAACTTTATTATAATATTGTACTTAAAGAAAAAAAAATTATATGTATTTTCGTTTTTTAAATGTTATTTTATAAAGTGTTTTAAAAGAACACGCTTTTTTAACTTAAATAACTGTTTTAAAAAAGTTAATTTAAAAAAAATTAAATTTATTTACATGCTTTTAAAAAGAGGAAAACTGTCGAGGCCCTGATCAGAGCCCTATTTCATATCTATATAGTAAACACCCCACTTAGGATTTTTGCCAGAATTTCTGGTCAAACCCATAAGATAAAAAAATTCTTAAAAATGTAGTTTAATTACTCCATTTAATTAATTTCTTCAATTGTTTATAATTTTATTATGGGAACTAATTTAAAAAACTTAATTCATTTACACTTTATTTAAACGAGGAAAACCGTCGAGGCCCTGATCAGAGCCCTATTTAATATCTAGTGAACACCTCACTTGGGATTTTGGCCAGAAATTCTGGTCAAACCCACAAAATAAAAAAATTATTAAAACGATAGTATAATTACTCCCTTTAATTGTATTCTTTAATTGTTCATTATTTTTTATTAAAAGTAATTTTAGAGATTTAATTTTTTTACACTTTATTTAAACAAGGAAAACTGTCGAGGCCCTGATCAGTACCCTATCTAAAATCTAATGAACACCCTACCTGGGGTTCTGGCTAGGAATTCTAGTTAAACCCATAAAATAAAAAAATTATTAAATAACTAAAATAATGATTGCCTTTCATTGTTAAATAGGTTTTACAACAAAAAGTAATTCTAAAAACTTTATTAAAAAAAAAATGTTAATATGGAAAACTGTCGAGGCCCCGACCAGAACCCTGTTTTAAATAGGGCAAAGTGGGGCATACTCTGCACGGGATTTGATCCTATTCCCTTCAAACGTGTTACTCGGGGGCTTTTGGGGTCGCAGATTATGAATCTGAAGTTACTTTGTAGAAATTGAAAATGATGAATCCAATATGGTGGACAAATTTTTAAATTTGATCAGATTTAATTAAAAAGTGTTACTCGGGGTTTTAAGCGTATCTGATTACGAATTTAAAGTCACTTTTAAGAAATTCTAGCTGCATACTGTTCTATAATGTAAACAATTTGTTATTATTACAAACTTTAAGCGAAATGTATCAAAATTGGACATTTTTTTCAGTCATATGGGATCCACTATTTTCAATTTTTAAATTGTGATTTCAGATTCGTAATCAGATACCTTAAAAAAACCCAGCTAGTAACACGTTATAATTATATCTGAACAAATTTAAAAATTTTTCCAACTTATTGGATCCGCCATTTTTATTTCTAAAAAGTGAGTTTATATTTGTAATCTGTGGCCCCATAAGCTTCCGAGTAACACGTTTTAAGGGAATCAAATCAAATTTGAAAATTTTTTCCGCCATTTTGAATTTTGAATTTTTAAAAAGTGACTTCAGATTCGTAATCAGCGACCCTAAAAACCCCCGAGTAACAAGTTTTAATCGAATCTGTTCAAATTTGAATTTTGTCCGCCATATTGGATCCGCCATTTTGAATTTAAAAAAAACTTTAGATTTATATTTGGGGACCCTAAAAACTGTTAAAGAATGAGTTACAAAATAATTTACCCCGTTTTTTGCTTTTAATTTGTAACAGGAGGTATTGGTGTTGTCGACCGGAAAACAGGTTATGTTCTTTGAATTACGTTTGAAAAGCGCGCCACTGGAGTTGTTGTAAACGACTCTCCGGGTCACGTGATATTCACGAGGTACCGGCGAGGTTAGACTACTCTAGTGCCGTACCTTCTGTCGACTGCCGCCTGACGGTTTTTTAATTAATATTGAACCCTCACAGCCGACGAACCCGGCCGCGTGAGGTGTAGAATCTTAAAGTTTATTAGTTTAAATTTTCTTAAACAAAAGATTCTGTTTCAAATTCATAAAAGTATTCTGAGATTTTTGGAGCTTTTGACTTTTGACAGCTCTATTGGCATCGGAAATGAAAATTTGCAAAAAACACTTATCGGCATCTTAAAGAATGTAGAAATCTTTTAAGCCCTAGAACGTTTAAATCCATCAAAGCAATTTTTGTTTAGAGCTCTGTCCGTGTTGACGTCGAATTTCCCTTATTTATATCAAATATGCAATTATTTTTCATAATTAATTTTATTTTAATTTAGACCAATATTTCTTTAATTGCGTCAAATAATTGTTTATGTAGTCCTTATACCAAATTTATAATAAATAAATTAATGTTCTTCCATTTGCATTCGTAAAAGTATTAGAACACTAAAAAAATTATCTCATTCAAATAATTTTTTTATCTATATATTTATTTGATTCAAATAACTTGAATTATGCGAATATACGAAACTTTTTTCTTAGAAAATGCAGGTTGGCAAACTTAGACCAAAAAAATTTAAAAAATTTGAAACAATCTTATAAACCCCTTCGCTGTTTGGAAAAATAATCATATGATTGGCCCAAAATGTTCAGCAAAATTTGGTAGATGAATTTTTATGAAACTTAGTATACAAGGGTTTTTGGGGTCGCTGAATTTATATTCAGCGACCCCAAAAACCCTTGTTATATATGACGTCAAAAAAAATTCAAAATGGTGGATCCAATATTTCGGACAAATATTTTAAATTTTAAACAGATATTATAAACAAAAAAAACAAAGAACAGAAAGTGTAATGTAAAACCTTTGCAGCCTCCACGCGGCACATTCTGGGGTCATGATTCGTTTTATCAGCAAAGGATATAGAATAGAGTACAAAATTTGATAATAATCAGCATGAATTTTATGAAAAATTACGTCCCTCATTTTGAATACATAATTTTTTATTTTAAAAGACAAATTTAAATTCAGCGACCCAAAATATCTCTAGATACTGAAATTGATAAAAATCCAAATGAATTTTAAAAATTTTCAAAAAGTATGTCCGCCAATTTGGATCCTGCATTTTGAAGTTTTAAAAATGATGGTCAAACTCGAATTCAGCGACCTGAAAAACCCTTAGGTACTGAAATTGATAAAAATCCAAATGAATTTTAAAAATTCTGTCCGCCATTTTGAATTTTTAAAATTAATTAAATTCACCGACTCCAAAAACCCTTATACACTAAATGTGACTTTAATTAAAAATAAATTTTTATAAATTATTTTGCGCTAAGAAGTTTACTTCCCAACGGTCGTTAACAGGCAACGGGTTTTAACAGAAAAATCATTTTTAAAATTCAAACATATTTTTTTTCCTAAATTTTCTTGAAAATCATAAAAAACATATCATGTTTTATATTTTTTGAAGGATAGTTTTTTGTACAAAAAAATTATTTCAAATTGAAATTTTTGTGTATAACTTTGCCGACCTGCAATTTCTAAGAAAAAATTAAACGTTAATGTCTACAAGTAATTCCCATTCTATAGGAGATTTACCTTTGCCCAGGGTTTACTATATTTTGGTCATGGTAAAAAGTTTAGAAATCTCGAGGGTTTTAAATATTTAAATACCCAGGTAGAAATTTCAACTTTGTAATGACCAGTCACTAGGAAGTTTTTCTAGATTCTGGCCAGTGATTGACAAGAAAATCTGGCAAGTGATTAATCAGAAATGTAACGCGCTGCTTATTATCTGGCCAGTGACTGGCAACTAACTGCCCAGTAACTGGACAGTTTTCTGCTTAAAATATAGAATAAAATATAATTTTTCCTGGGTATTACGCAGCCACGGTGACTAGATGGTAATTGATCATAAGAGAGAAGTCGAAAATTTAATTTAAATGTTCAGGAAAGTTTTAAGTTAAATTTTTAGGGAAATTTGACGATAAACATTTATTGAACTTTACACAATTTTCACTAAACTTTGCAAGTAAATTTTTCGAAGTTTGCAGGTAAATCTTTAATACATTTTTAGTAATGTTTCGGTGCTGTGTGGGTTACTTTAGACTTTTCTGTTTTTGACCGTACGGAACATAAAAATTATTTTTAATATCTAATTATAAATGATTGACTATGAGTTTATTTTTATGGGACTGGTGCTTTCTTTTTTTCTTAGTATAACTGAACAGTTTCTATGCCTGCAGTTTCTTTTTTTGATAGTGTCAAGATTTTCTGACTAGAGATTTGGAAAAATCTAGAATAATTCTTTTAATAGGATTCGACAAGTTTTTCTGATCGGTGGTGGACCAGTTTTTCTAGGTGTAATCTTAAATAATTCTTCAAATCAGTGACTGGCCAGTGTCTAGAAAGAAATTCTTATCACGATTATGATCAGATTTTCTGGTCAGTGACTTGACAAAAGTACTGTTTACAAAGGGGAATTGTTTTTATCCAGTGAAACTGGCCAGTCACTTATTCAGGACTGGCTAAATTGTCTTGGCAAGTAAAACTCGCTCTGGACTCTACAGCTACTGGAAAGAAACAAGTAATACTTGATAAATTTCTACCAGGGTAGAGAAATTTTGTGGGTTTAAAATATTTTTGTCATTGGCCATGGTTCGTTAGTTTTTCACACAGTCAAAATATATAAATTTTCAGGTTTCTAAATATTTTTATCGTTCGCTATGGTTCGCCAGATTTTAACAAATTTTAAAATATAAAAATTTTCATGTTTTTAAATATATTTTTCCTTTGCCATGGTTTCCTAAATTGTCAAATTGATAGTCAGAATATAGAAATTTTTAGATTCAGACTAGTTTTTTCGTTGGCCATCATGGTTTGCTAGATTTTCGGACATGGTCAAAATGTTTAAATTATTTTTCTCGTTTTCTAAATTGCGACCACAGTCAAAATATAAACATTTTTATATTTAAACTAGTTTTCCCGTTCGCCATGGTTTACTAGATTATTATTGAACAAGGTCAGAATATTAATATTTTGAGGGTTTAAAAGTTCACTATATTTTTACCATATAGTCGATATTTAAAATCTTTAAGGTTTTAAACTATTTTTGTCTTTGCCCATTGTTCTTTATATTTTGTATTTATAGCTAAACATTAGAAAATTTTATGTTTAAAAATATTCTTGTTTTTTCCCATATGATTTTGTAGATTTTGGCCATACTTGAAACTTTTAGTTGTTGGTTAATGTTTCAAAGTATAATTCAGAGCTTGCTTATTTTGGCTGAACAGAGATTTGAGAAAGAATTAATTAACGGAAGGTGTGAAATGAATGAATTAATTAACCAATTAATGCCACTTTTGCAAATCAACTGATGAAGATATAAAATTATTATGAATCATCGCTAGTTTCTGAGTGACAAATTGATTTTCCAAGTGCGTGTTTATAATAGCAGGATATTAAATATACTTGTTAGGTATTTATCTCAATACATGTAATAATAAAGTGCATTCTGTGACGCATTGGTCATTCATGGTTCCTTCAACTCCCGATCGTGTTTGTAAACATAAGAGAGCGCGAGGAAACCTTTAGGATTACTCATTTCAGTGAGGCTACTACACCCGATACCGGTTACTTACGGAGAATCTTCTTAGCTTTTGCTTTACCACCTCTCTCTCGCCCTCTAGACACACACAACTTTCACAACTGTATATAGTGGAGTTGAGGAAATCAAAAGTGGAAGAGAGTAGAGGCTAGAGAGTTAGAGTCAGTCCGCTGCTGGACCGCATGATGATGATGCGGGTTCTCGATTTGATGAGTATTGCACGATAACGTAGTTATATATATATATATATATATATATATATATAGTTTATATATATATATATATATAGAAAGGCAGAAACGAGGCTTATAGTAGACTTCTTCTTCTTCTTCTTCTTCTTTTCTTTTATGGCTTCGACTAGTCAGGCCAATACAATTGAAATTATATCACTTTGATTTATTATATTTTTATTATTAATGTTTGATTGGGAATTTTTAACTTTCACTTTTTTTTCCGTCTTATTCTTCTTTTATTATCGTTTTTACGAGGTATTAAATAGCTCTTGATACATAGCTTGAGGTTAGGATATGAGCATAGAATTTTAGCTAATAGATTGGATCACTATTGGAATTTTAAGCCAGGGATGAGTAGGAGCCTGTAGATTTTCCTATCTTACCGTGTTTTACATTATTATGTATTCTTATAAATTATTAAAGTTTTATATCTTTAACATGTATATATTTTATTTGAATTTTTTATTTGGTAGGCTTATAGTAGACGCGAGGAGTAAAAGGAAGGGCAGAGCACTGGTTCCGGGATATGGAGGGGATGGAACGTGGTTAGTTTACTTTCCCGAATGCCCAGCAGAGCTTCTGCTGATTCCACACTTACCCAGCGCTCCGCTTTTCCGTGGCGCTTTGCGTGAGATAGAAAAAGACAGAGACTATCTCTATCTTTTTCTGTCTCACGCGGAATTTTGTCCCAATACTCTCCGTACAATGTTCGAGATGGACATTTTTCACTCAGGCGCGATATATTTTCAATTACTATTAATAATTTAATAATAATTAAATTTACAGTTTTCAAAAAACAGTTTTTCCCAAATATTTTGAAAACGGTAATAGATATTATAAATAATAATTAGAATTTATTACTACAATATCATAAATTAAAAAAGGGGTTGTTCATAAACCACATGAACAGTTTTGGGAGAAGAGGGGTGGGGGAGGTTTCCGTCAAAAATCCACGTTTCTTCACGATGGGGGGATCAAAGCAAATGCCCATGTGGACTAGACCGGATTGAAAAACAATAATTTCTTTAAAATGAGTTTGGGTAGGAACTAAAATAAGTATTGACATTCTAAACTTCGAAAAATTTTTTAGTGGTTGCCAAATTCAAAGATTTTTAGCTCCGGCAAGGCTATCAAAGTTTTTAATTTTGGGACAATTTATTATAAAAATTAATAAAAAGAAAATGTTTTCTCAATTAGAGTTTCGGTCGTTTCTAACGCGTTATTTTTAAAATTTTATTTTATTTTACATGTAAAATTTATTACAGTCTATAATGTAAGTCTTTGAAATACTATGATTCATTATATTATATTGGTTTTTAATATAGTACAGTATTTTAAATTAAAATTCAATACATCGGAAATCCTTTTTGGATTCAAATTTACGCATCCCTACTGGAAGTAAAAATATAGAAAGAGATAGAATTTTAGGGATAGAAAGAGATAAAGTTTTTTCTTCATACCTCGGTCGAAAGTACGTACTTCCCTCTGCGATTTCGCAGCAGAAAGTCAAACATTTGTGCTTTGGTTGATTTTCATACCCAACCTCTATTACAGCGGGAGTAAAAGAATTCTCTGTCGGTAAATAAGAAAATTTCGAGTTCAATGACAACGAGTAATTGTTATCGCAATATAAAATGAGAAAAAAAATTATCAAGAAAACTTTTTATACTTTATAAATTTATTATCCACAAGCTCTGAATATTGAAATGAACGAAATCTTTTGCTGATATAATTATTTTCAAAACTTATTTTAATAAACATTAAAAAAAAAATAATTAAAAAATTTTTAATTTCTTTTTTAATACGTGCCAAAATGTTATAATAAAATTTTAATAATTTGAAGAAATAATGAAATTGTGTTCATTAGAACGTTTAGAATTTTAGAAACATAAAATTAATTTTGTACCACCAGAAAAATTCTTTTAAAAATATAATATATTAATTTATCTTTTTCACATTTTTTTTCGTGCCTGCCCCCGACCAGAAGCACTCGCTTCGCTCGTGCATCAAATATCGGGGCAGGCGAATGTTGTTTGCAAGAGAGAGACAGAGAAAAAACCAGAGCTTCACGAGTGTCCGCTAGAGGCGTTGAAGCGAGAAGCAAAAGTAAATAAAGATGGCCGGCTGTCAAATGAAACACGATTGCAATTTTCTTAAAAAATAAATTAGCGAGCGTACTTTCGACCGTATATAAAGAAAAATATTATACATTACACGGTCAGAAATTCGAAAGCCCTAAACTACGCGATGATGCCCTCGGCTTCGCCTCGGGCATCATTTCGCGCAGTGCAGGAATTTCGAACTTTCTGCCCTTATAATGTAATATACTATTTCTATCACTGATAGATTAGCTCAGTCTGATAGATGCCTCGCTTGGCGGTCGTTTAAGGACCAAGGGTATGGTACCCTTGGTTCGCGCCCATTTGGCTTGGTATTTTTCCGGCACGTGAGACAATCTGAGCGGGAGGTTTGACGTCAAGGTATAATGATGTGCACCGTCGATTATTGTCCGGTACACACCATTAGAACTCGACTGTCGATAAACCGGTTGTACTCAGGAGAGGTTTTCTACAGTTTCCCTCTTCTCTGGCGAGAAAACCCATTGACGGGTGGTTCAGGCGCAATGCGAGTACTCCTAATTTTCAAGTCGCTCTGTAGGCGCAAAACTTAGTATTAGGAAATGTATAATAAGAAATATTATGTAAGAGAAAATGTAAACACACTTGTATTGCTAGATAAGCTTAAGACGGGTGTATAAACCGAAATAAAAAAATACTATTTCTATCCCTTTGAAATAGCCACTTTGCATACCCGAAATATTATACCTTTTTATCTCCAAATTTCTATCTCTTTTTATACCCTATCTATCTCTTTTTATACCTATGTACTTTTATCTCTTTTTATTTCTCTTTGCTGCAAATTTTTATACTTTTTAATATATATAAAGAATTAATTAACGAATATTATTAACAATATTAAAGACTTTATGAAGTATTACAATTTCAATTGAATTTATTATTTAAAAAAAGTATTTTTAGAGTTTTCGTACTTCTAATTATTACCTATTTTTAACAAATCAAGTTATTTATTTATTTGTTATGAAATTATTATTTATTGCTTAAATCTATATTTAATTTCACATTATTAACCAACATTATACACATAACACTTAAAACCAAATTTGAAAAATCTCTCACGCAGGAGGGCTCGAACCCTGAACCTTAGGGACGCAAGTCCAATACACATGTCACTCAGCCACGCTAGCTTGGAAGATATTTTTCTTGAACTACCTTTTAAATTTTGGGACTGTATTGATCTCTTTTTATCTCTTACTCTATCACTCTTTATTTCTCAGTTGATCTCCTTTTTAAAGTTTTAATTTCTCTTTATTTATCATGAAATAGTCACATTAAAAAGCGTATAAAAAGTTACCTTTGGGGATTGAAAAAGGATTTAATGGGATATAATGAAGGTTATTGAAAATGATTAAGAAAAAATAAAAAATCGAATTTTTTTTAAATTTAATAGAAAAGAGATAGACTCTGATAGAACCGAAGGAATAAACGAAGACAAGTATGGACTGAGATTTAAATAGGGATAGAAAGGGAAATAAGTGAATAGTAGGAGGATAAAAGGCGATAAAGTAAGGATTATTAAAAGAGATTGAATAAAAAGGGAAGATAGAAAGAGATTGAGGGGAATAAAAAGGGATAGTCTGGGATAGAAAAAAGATTATTAAAAGAGATAAGTATATTCTTAGATGAAATTAGAGATAGAAAGAGATAGGTGTGGATATTGAAAGTATTAAGAGATGAAATAATGGTTATTGAAAAAGATTTATACAGAAGGAGAGATAAAAAGTGATTAAAGTGATAAAGTGGGGATAGACTAAGATAGAGAAACTTTATCTCTTTCTATCTCAGAGATAAAAAAATATCCAAAGATATAGGATTTCTATCCCTTTACTTACAGCAGGGATTATTGATCGAGATTTTATTGTCGCTTTTATAAAACTGTCTCGATTTCCGAATCCATAGACCTTTAAAGATGCTTCTGTGACTAATTTCACCATCCTCTCAACTGATTGAGTATGACAAGAAAAATTTGAAAACTCCCATTCAATTGGTATTTCTTTTTCCTTGATCATGTCTTGAATTTCGGTGACATCTAAATAGTTTAGAACGGGTGGAACGTGAATTTCGCATGAAGACCAGTCGATTATTTCATGATATACTTTTGTTTTAAAGTTGATTTTCGGTATCTTAAACTGACGAACATTTTCTGGAATTTCTTGTAATTTAGCTTTCAAAATTCTTTTCATAGCCAGCGCCTTATAGCTGTATTTTCGTCAGTTAACATAGATAGTAATATGTTTTCAGGCGAAGCAAATTATGCATTCCTTTGAATTACTTGATCAATTATGTCAAGAAATTTTTTGGGTAAATAGCGAGACGATTTAATAAAATCAAACAAGTGATTTGGTCCATTTTTAACTGACTTGTGGATTTTTATTCTAAACCAAGATAAATCATAAACTTTTACTATGAATGCAGTCAAAATTTTTAAACCATTATCAGGTTTTGGTGTTGAAATATATAACCTTAAAATTCTATTTGCTGTTGTCAACCAACGAGAGTGATTTAAATTTCCTGGTTCAAGACTAGCAAAATCTTCAGGACATTGACCTGATTTAACTATATTGACCAATTTATATAAATACTTTTAGTCTGTACTTGAGATTTCTTCATCAACAGAAGGTAAATTTGATTTAATCACTTTATTTATTTTAATATCGGTAAATTGACGCAGGCTTTTAACATTTTACCGATTGGACCAGAATACGAATTTGGCCCCGAAGTAAGACCGTCAATTGATTGGAATAGATGACGAAGAGGGAGTTCGTTAAAATGTAATAAACAGATAAACCATTGGAGAGGTTTACCAATATGACTTTCTAATAATCTAATAACTCCAGAATTGACACCAGTATTTACAGCAGTTCCATCACAACCAACTGCACACAAATTGTTTATATGAATTTCATCATTTAAAAAGAAAT
Source organism: Leptopilina heterotoma (assembly GCF_015476425.1). NCBI lineage: Eukaryota > Metazoa > Arthropoda > Insecta > Hymenoptera > Figitidae > Leptopilina > Leptopilina heterotoma. The sequence continues at coordinate 909,695 of NW_025111061.1, forward strand.
TTTCAATACTTTTCATTATGTCTCTGCTTGAACCAGGTGCAGGTGTGACGTGACCAATATAATTTGCTCCAGGTTCTGCAACAAGAGAATAATGATCCTCTTTAATTTTCGTTTGACGAAATTTATTATTAATCTTTGTTTTTGAAAGGGTTTGATCATGACGTCCATCAAAATACAAAGACTTTATTACTTTAATATTTGAATTTTCAATATTGTTGTCATTAAGATACTTAGCATATTTTAATTTTTCACGTCTAACTTTATTTCGATCAATGACGTGTTTAGTGGTACCTTCAGTAACGATAGAAGCATCATTTAATACACTCGAGGCAATCGCAGCAATTGCTCTATCAGAAACACCATATCTCTGACCCACTATAATTGTATTTTTCAAATTTATTATGATAAATAATTTATACTTTGTCGACCAGTACTTGGGTAAAAATTTTCCTATGAAGCAGGTTCATTTAAACTAATTGTTTTTAAAGAAAGTGGCAGTTCTTGATCATCAGTGTTACAGGATTTTACTTTATCTTCCAACCGCTTTGCTTCTTTTCTCTTTCTTTCCAGAGTTTTTTCAATTTTTTTAGTTTCGATAATATCTTTATAATGCCTGAAGTCTCTTCGTTCTTTGATCAACAAGAAACTCTTTGCTAGATTTTGGTACTTTCTTGTCTTTAAGACATTTGCAACTATCAAAAAATTTGCATTTATACGCAATATCAAAAAGTCTGTTTGATGTTTCTTTAAAATTATTTATTTGTTTTTCAGAATGCTCACTTGTATTTTGGCGTTTAATAATATTTTTAATAGCTATATAATTTCTTGTTATAGATATTCAGCATATCGAGGATTCTTTTGTGACTAACAGTAGGAATCAGGATTTCTCATATAAATTTTCAAGCTTACAACAAACATTTTCGGCAATTATTTTAAAAGATGGTTCTTTATTTGATCCTTGGTCCATTGCTATACGTTGTCTCTCATGAAGGCAGCATTTTAGAACGTCTTAATACGTTGGAGGTTGTGTTTTCAAATCTCGAGGAAGTCCGAAAATTGGAGATTGAAAATGTCGAGAAGTTAACTTCATATCTTTCGGCATTTTAAATCACTCGTAAAAAGAATATAAAAAATTGCAGTATATAATTATGCACAAAAACTTTATGCTCAGACACATTCGATTTAACTGTTTACACGGTCATAACCTCCATGACTACGAAGCATCTGTATAAAGTATAATTCACAAAATAGGGGAATAGCTTTGGTTCATCCAATATGACCACCAGATAATTAATAAAGCATAAAATAATTTATTTCAATTGTTATAAACAATATACAGCCCAACAACGCGCAGGGGCGGTGGATTGCAGAAGTAAATGTTTATTTTGATCAGTTAAAAGTTCTTGTCCCACGTTTTGACCTATACATTTTTTTTAGGAAAAAACCTCACCTTTATGATAAAATTTTTTTTAAAAAAATAAAAACTGTCCATTTTTTTTGTCCATTTGTTTAAATAAATTAATAATATTTGGTATTTTTAATTGTATCTAATAGGACTACTGTTTGTGCAAACTTTTAACCCGATCCCAAACATTTAAAATTTGGACCTGGGTCACTTGACGTGGAACCCGTCATATATATAGTAAAAACTACGTTCGGTCATAACCGAACCTCTTCCCCTAAATTTAAAAAAATTTGTTAACAAAAAAATTATTTTTAATAGTACCAGGCCTGGGACATTATGACTTTCTAGACTATTTAAAACAAAACGCCTTTTTTTACTCAAAACTTGCAACTTTTTCGACTTTTCATCCAAATATTGCAACAAACTATCACATTTTTATTATTAAATGCAACTTAATTCGATTTTTATAGTGTTAAAAATAACTATGGTCAAATCTTACAAAATTATATTTTTGAATAATTTTTTACGATAGTTAAATTTTAAAAATATGCGTATACCAAACTAAAAATTTTTTTTAATAATTTAAATTTTGTAAAATTTAATTGAAAATTAAATAATAATTTTTTTAAAGAATTTTATTACAATTGTCTGAAAATCAGCTTTTGAGTAACAGGTAGCAGTGAGCAGGCCAGAGGCGCTCACTGCTACCTGACTAATATTATCCCTTTCATATTATTTTCAATATTTTCAATTATATATTTCTATAAATTCAAGAAGCTACAATAAATAATAACATCAAAATGTTTTAGCCCTTTGCTGTTTAGAAAAATATATTCATATGATTGGCCCAAAATGTCCAGCAAAATCTGGTCGATGAATTTTTATGAAACTTAGTATACAAGCGTTTTTGAGGACGCTGAATTCATAAAAATTAGTATATAAAGGTTTTTGGGGTAACTGATTTTAATTCTGACGTAAAAAATTACGTCCGCCTTTTTGGATCCGCCACTTTGAATTTTTAAAAATGAAGGTCAAGTTCGAATTCAGCGACCCCAAAATGCCTTATACACCAAATGCCAGTTAAATGTAAAAAAATTAATTTTGTCATGAATTTTACTTGATTTTAAATTGTTATACAGTAGAACCTCGATAAGTCGAAGTTGAAGGGAAACGCTGAAAACTTCGAGTTAAAGAGGTTTCGACTTATAAAGGGTTCCGAGTTATAGAGGTTTCTGAAAATATAATTCGACATATAGAGGTTTTTACATACTGTAGGGTAAGTCCGGGGGAGATGGCCATACGGAAGAGATGGCCAGTTGAAATATTTTACAGAATTTGTTAATAAACATCACTTATTATGAGTTATTCTTCAACCTTTTGTGACTTCTAATAAATGTAAACAACAAATTGTTGAAAAATAATGTAAATGTAAGCGTAATATAACCCGCGATTCGATATACTCAAAAAATGAATGGAAAAATTATTTTATTTATTTAATATTTTGATGTTTACTTTTGTCATGTATAATTAGGTGAGATGGCCATTAATGACTTTTATTTAAAAATTTGTATGTTAATGTTAGATACTTAAGAAATATTAAAGGAAAACAAATTAAAAATGTCCGAGAACAAAATAATTGATCTAATTGACATTAGAGATGGAGATATATTTGTAGGTTGAGTCGAAAATTACAATCAAACGACATTGATTGAAAGATTGTAATTGAAATTTTTGGCTACATAAAAACTGCACTGAATCCCATGATAAATGTTCGAAATGTGACTAGAATAAGAGAACAGTAATTTGGACGATTAAAAATTAAGTTTAAGCTAAAAGTAAAACATTATAAGCATTGACCATCTCTCCCGCACACATGTGGTCATCTCACACGTATATTCCGGGAGAGATGGCCAAATGCACTTTTTACAAAATGTAAATTTTGAGATTGTTCTTATGAAAATATTTTATTTTATTTTTCGTTACTTTAAAGTTAACTGTTTAATGTTTAATTATCAATGAAAGTTTAAACATAAATCGCTTTTTTATAATTTTTACAGAACTTTAATAGTGTAAATATTGAAAATATAATTCTTTAAAGTTAGAGATTTTTCGTGAAAAATGCGATTTTGAAATCTAGAACTCAAGCGCACGTCAATTTAAGAAAAATTTTTTTTAAGATTTGATAGTTGCACAATATCAAGTACAAATTCCATTCCACAGTGGGCCAGGATTGTCGATTTTTGGCCAAAAATCATTCTTTAAAAAAAACAAGATATTTACGAATAACAAGTATGCTACCTACAGTTTTTGGGGTCGCTGATTACGAATCTGAAGTCAGATTTCAAAAATTCAAAATGGCGGATCCAATATGGCGGACATAAAATTTTAAAATCAATAAATTTGAATTAAACATAAGTATCTATGGGCTTTTGGGTCGCTGATTATGAGTCTGATGTCAGATTTTAAAAATTTAAAATGGCGGATCTAAAATGGCGGACATTTAATTTTTAAAATTAATCGATTTTTATGAAACTTTGTATCTAGAGGTTTTTTAGGTCGCTGATTACGAATCTGATGTAAGAATTTAAGTGGATTTTAGATTGGGTGAGATTCGCCTACAATTTTTTGCTCGGGAGTTTTTAAGTTTGGTGATTACAAAACTAGTGTTTATACAATTCAGAAAATAAAAAAAAAATTCCTGTTATTAGCCTACAAAAATAAAACGTACTGTAGTTTTCAGGATCTACCACAAGGAGGTTATAAATAAAGATCCCGTTTTGTATTTTTTTTAAATTTTAAAATTTTTAAAAGTTTTTTTGGTTTTTTTTTGACATCTGATGTTTACTTATAGGTATATAGTTTATCGTGTGGGTATATCAGGTGCGCATGTAGTTCTATTGGAGAATCTGATTTTATTTCCATGGATCAGGTAAACACTCCCTTTCATATCTAAATCTGATTTCAGAAACACAGTGCTCATTTTTAAATTTTTAAAATCTGACAACAGATTCGTAATCAGCAACCCGAGAAACCTCTACATACCTATGTTTAATTGAAATTGATTAATTTAAAATTTTTATGACCGCCATTTTGATTTTTTGAAATCTGATATCAGATTCGTAATCAGCGACCCAAAAAACCATGGAGTTATTATAAGCCAAATAGCTTTTTTTCAACATGACTTTTTAATCCCACACTACCCTATTTATTGTAAAATATTTATTTTACATTTAATTTTATTATATTTAAAACGATTTTTCATGCGATCTTTTTAGACAAAAACCTAACCAAAAACTATTATTCTTGCACATGCGCCATTAAACAAGGTAAGATAAGGTGTCTACTTTCATGCTTTTGTCTCTTTCTATACGCCTAAGAATGCCTCTCGCGGTAAAAGGTATAACTATCGCGCAATTTATTCTAATAACTCTATGCAAAAAACCCATAGATACCTATATGTTTAATTCAAATTTATTGATTTTAAAATTTTTATGTCCGCCATATTGGATCCTCCATTTTAAATTTTTGAAATCTGACATCAGATTCGTAATCAGCGACACAAAAAACCGTTAAATACCACTGTTCATCATAATTGATTAATTTTAAAAATTGTTTTTATATATTTATTGCATATATTTATATGTTTATTGCAATATTCTTGTTATGTTAAAAAAATATTAAAAGGCGCAAAATGGCACATATTGGCGTCAAAGTAGACATGCTAAGTAATCGTTCTATAACTTGTTTTTCCAAATATTATGCGGCTCGGAGGAGCTCGACTAACTGAAAGTCGGCACTCTATTGAAAAATCCACTATTTGTTAACTTCAATGGAGCAACATTTTTATAAATTTTATTTTTTTAAAGTAACTATTGGTTTTTTACTTCAATATATCTGTTGATGAGAAGAAAAAAGTACTTATACAAAAATAATTAATTTATTTCTAAATATATTAAGTATTTCAATCAAAAACATTTTATTATTTTATCTTAAATGCTAAACTTTAAATAGTTCTAGAAGACACAATTTTTTATTATTTAACAAATCCTTTATGCAATAAATTCCTTATTTACTATTAAATACTGTGGATAAATTCTTTTGTGCATATTTGAAAGTTAAAAAATTGTATTTTTGGCCAAAATTCGACGATCCTGGCCCACTGTGCATTCTTTAATTCTAGACCAAAATAATTTACATATATTAAGTATTTTCTTCAAATTCTATAAAAATAACTTCCCTTGCTCTCGAAATTTTTCAAAGAATATTAATTGCAAATTCATCGTTTTCGTTCACTTGTTTTTTCAATTAACCACACTTTTGAAAAATATGCACCTTTTTTTATTGAAAAATAAAAAATAGACACCTAGAATGAAAATAAGGAATAATGATAGAGTTAAAATTTGTAAAATTATAAGAAGAGGGATAAATTTCATGTAAATAACTTAAATTTCCTAAGATGAAGAGATTCTATATTTTTCAAAAGTGTGGTTATTTGATAGAACAAGTGAATGAAAACGATGAATTTGCAATTTATATTCTTCGAAAAATTTAAAGCAAGAGATATTATTTTTATAGAATTTGAAGAAAATACTTAATATATGTGAATGATTTTCGTCTAGAATTAAAGAATGAAATTTGTTCTTTTTATTGTGCAACTATCAAAACTTAAAAAAAAATTTCTTCAATTGGCGTACGCTTGAATACTAGATTTCAAAATCGCAATTTTCACAAAAAATCTCTAACTTTAAAGAATTATATTTTTAATATTTACACTATTAAATTGCTTATATCTTAGCCTATTTGACTCTAAATTTATTGAACTTGATTGAAAATGATCCTACTTTGATAGCTCTTACATCTATTTTTACAGAAATATTTGAATTTTAAGTGAAGCGAGCACTTAACAGTAATCAGTACAAATGTACTGAAACTTTTTGACCCCAGTGTACGTACGTTTGTTATCATATTATTATTAACATTAATAATAATAATAATAATAATAATAATAATAATAATAATAATAATAATAATTTTAAATTCAATATAGGAACCACTTTTTGATAACAATTGTATTGTATTAGCTTCGAGATATAGATGTTGCGAAAAACAAAACCTTTAAGTTATAGTGGTTTAAAAGGGCCATATGTACTACCTTTGAGATATAGAGGTTGCAAAACTGAACTCCTAGTTATAGAGGTTGAAATACATGCAAAAGTTGTTGAAGGGAAATTAAAATTACTTCGAGTTATAGAAGTTTTTGGGCTTTTAGGGAAGGGAATGGACATTTTCTTCGACTTATAGAGGTTTTCGACTTATCGAGGTTCTACTGTATTAGGGTAAACCAGACAGTCGGCTAGGGGAGACTAGGTGGGTTGTTACAGTGTGCAGTTGTTACAAATGGAATATCTCAGAAACAGTTAGTTATAGAGATGGATTAGTTTTTATGTACGAACTTACTGCAATATGTTTAAAAATTATATGCAAGCTTTACAAGTAAAAAATAGGCACATTGGTTTTTAGAGGCCAAAAAAAAATATTCCTCTGCCTGATATTTTTTAAATAATTAATAGACCTTTATACTTATATAACAAAGTAAATTTTTTTAATATCAATTCTATGAGGATTAGGCTTTAAAAAACTGCCTTGGTTGTCCACATTTAATGTATACTTTTTTAATAGAGTGTTTTATTGTAAAAAATGTACCTGTTGTACAGTTGTTACAAGTGATAATGAGAACGGATATTTTTTCCAAAATTCAGCAGATTCGTTTGAAATGTAAAATATTTGTCAAAAATGTAATCACACTCATTTTTTATTAAAAATCTCATGGTTTTTCTAAATTCGTCTTCAAAATTAATGAAAAAAAATTTTTTTTTAAGTTTCTTTCACTTCGAAACAATATTAATGCTGCCATCTCTATGGAACTGTCACGTACTATTACGTTGAGCCAAAAATTATAAAAAATTAATAAAAATGGTTATAAAAAATTATTTGTCTTCAATTTATAAATTTTATAGATGATTTTTAGTATTGTAACAACCGACATTCACTTTGTGCAGTTGTTACAATTCACACGCTGTCACTCAAATGATTCTAGTTAATTAAATAATAGATATAGAGCTAAATCAATTATGGCCTTTTAAAACTAGATAATATACCTTTGATTTAATCATTTGACCAAACAAATTGGAGTTAAACTTTAATCACAGTAACTGTTTTTATCAAAATTGTAACAACTGCACCTAGTCTCCCCTACTTCAGAAAATTTTTTTAATGAATACTGTTTAAAAATTACAATTAAAATTTCTTTAAAATTTGTAATTTGCTAATGTGTAATTTGTTCCTAATGTTCCTGCAAAACTAGTATATCAATCATGTTTACAAAAAAAATTTCTTATTCGTTAAAAAAATTTTTAAAAAAAGTAAGAATCCGACAGTAGTCGGCAACCTAAAGCTATCTTTTTAATAAACACTGTTTTTAAAGTGCGATTCATATTCTTTTTCGAATTATTTTATGTGATGTTGTTCCTTACGATCACACAAAACTATTAAATCAATCATGTTTATGAAAAAAAAAAATTTATTCGTTAACAAATTAGTAAATAAACAAGTAAGAATCTGACAGTAATCGGCCACCTACATCTACAGTAATAGGCCACTTAAAAAAGCTTTCAAAAACCGTACAAGATTTTTTTTTCAATTACAAAATCTTAGATTTGTTTATGATCACCTTAGAAATGATTAGCAACAAACAAAATATTTTCATCTCATACGTTTTATAGCTATTCAAAATTGAAAAGTGGCCGACTACTGTCTGGTTTACCCTACTTAAAAATAATTAGTTTTTTATTTATTACTTCCCGTGTAGAAAAATTTCGGAGGAGTCTGGAGTCCAGTGATTGCCCCAACTAGACGCATCTGGACGGTCTAATTTAGACTTTCTAACTGTATGATATATGGGATTTTTCTAGCCGGTCTAATTTAGACTGTCTATCTGTATGCTATATGGGACTTCATTGGCATCACTAGAATTCAAAATTTTTAAAGTACAAATCACAGTACAATCAAGACTTTAGTGCCCGATTTGTCGGTCTTCTTTGAATTTATACATGGATTGTCACTTCAAAATTCAATGGAATAATTTAGTATCTAAAGAATCGTTCAAAAATAAATATTGTAGGTTTATATGAATTATTATAAATAAAATTTTCAATGAGTTTAATTAAAAATTCTAAAGATCTTAGATTTTTGAAATATGCCTAATAATTCAAATTCTCCTGAAATTAGATAAATTTTTTAACATATTGTATTTGATTAATTATTAAAAATAATTTATCTGTAGAAGAATTTTAGTTAAAAACACTATAAACAATTGAGTGTTGGAGAAGTTACAGATTATTGTAGAAATTTAATTATTTTCAAAAGTAACAAAATTCTGCACAGAAATTCAATTATGTTCAAAAATTTTTTTAAATTCTCATCAAAATTTGAATTATCTTTATAAATAATAAAATCGTTCTCTGAAATTCAATTATTTTCCAAATTTTTAACAAGATTCTTGGCAAAATAAAATGTAAGCAAAAATTTAATTACTTTCATAAATAAAAAACCTTTCACAAAAATTCAATAAGTATTTACAAATTTTTATAAGTTTCTTCTCAATAATTCAATTATTTTTATAAATAATAAAATTTTCAAAATTTTTTTATTATTCAAAATTTCTTAGTTAATCTCAGAATTTTTTAATTATTTTGAATACAATTTTAATCGAATTCTTCGAAAAGTGTATAATTATACTTAAGAATTCTATTGAAATTCGTCATGAGAATTCAATTATTTAAAAAATTTTTGATAAAACTGAAAGTAATACTTTAAAAAATTGTTTAATGATTATAATTGTAGTATTATGTGTAATAATTTTAGTCATAGTTTTTACTTCGTCCTTATAAGCAACAGAAGATATGACACTGGCATTGATATAGTAAATTAGGAGAGTTCACACCCTGACTTCAGTGGCCGTGCGGTTTAAATGCTTCTAGTCGGGTCGTCAAGGGTGGGGGGCGTGAGTTCGATCCCACATGCGAGCGGATATTTTTCATTGTAAGTGTTATATAAAATAATAAAATTACTATATTTAATCTGTATAAGTGTTATAAATTAAAATTGTAAACATGTTTGTAAGTAATGTTAAAGGCCTGTTAAAGAATGAATTTAAAAAATGTACCAATTAACGCAAATTGTTTTTTTATTAAAATTATCTTTCAATATTACTCTTTTAAATAATATTTACTGCTAGTGCAGTATATTATTTATTTGAAAATAATATAATTATTATAATAATAAGTTATTGTCATTAAATACATATACACATATATATGAATAACAATAATATTTATTTATTATTAATAATTCATATTTTCACATTACATTGAATAAACGTGAGAACCGAGTAAATTTGGGTAAATTATTTAAAATTAAAAAACTGAAATATTGAAATCGAACCTAAAATTATTTTAAATATTAGCACTGCTCATTAGTCCTGATTAGCACGTCCAGTCTGGACCAACGCGTGGTTCGATCGTCACTGGTCTGATTAGCCCATGGTCAGACAGTCTTTTCAGCGCCCAGTTAGAAAATAGACTGTCTTTCTGGCACCACACTAGAACCCAACAATTTTTCTACATCAATTGGGGGTGTCGTTCACTGAATGGGTGTCGGTCACTGTACCCGTTACCCTATTATTATTTTAAATGATATTTACTGCTACACGAAAAAAAAGGTCTGGAAGAGATATCCATAAAAATATTGTTGAGCAGAATATTGTTTTGTTATCCAATTCAATGGAAGAGACAACTTTCAGAATGGAAGCACATTCCATATTCAATGGATGAGGGAGCCATATTATATTGTTGAATCAAATATGGATGTGACATCCATAGGCATGGTTGGGCTTACAATTCATGCTATGGATTTTCACATATGGCTGTCTCATCCATATAAACTTTGGTTGGGAGATCCATACCCAGGCAGAAATTTCCCACTGGCATGGTGCCGCGCCAGTACAAACGTCGCGTCGGTAAGACTGTACTGGCATGGGTCCGCCTGACGACCGGAGCGGTGCAGACTTTGTACTGGAACCTGACAATGTATTGTAGTGGCTGCGCGCCTGGCTCGGTACAGATTTGATGCCGCTTTGCAAAGAGATCAGCAAAGAGATCAGCTTTGCAAGAATTGGTTAAAGAGCTTGTTAAGATTAGCACCTACATAGTTGCCAACTTCTGAAAACGAAAACTTGAACACAGCGGTTCAAGTTCCGAGCGTTCCTATTGTTCAATAGAAGTGAATTAAAAATATAGATTGTAAATAATTATAAATACTAAATATAGATAATTTAATATAGATTTAATATAATTTAATTTAATTATAAAAAATTTATAAATTATATATATATATATATATTTATATATATACAATTTAAAAAAACATTTTTTTCATAAAATTAATTAATTAAAGATGTCCAGAAAATTTTGGAAAAAAATTAAGGTTTATAAGATTAAAAGTACAATTTTTTAACTATTAATTTTAACGCTTTTTTGTACAGTTAAATTATTTTTTAAAAAAATTTTCATTACTTTTTTTTATACATTAATTGTCGGAAAAAAATGAAATATAATTTTTTTAATAATTGAAAACATTTTGCACCAAATTTATACCAAATTAAAAGATTTGATAAAATGCTTTGAAAATTCAAATATTTTTCGAAATTTTCAAATTAAATTAATTTCTTCAAAGAATTTTTTGAACATTTAATATTTTTTTAAATGATTTTTCTGAAAATTCAATTCATTTAAATGAATTTCTTTCTAAAATTCAATTATTTTTTTAAACGTATTAAAAGTCGTTAACAAACTATTTTCATTTTTTTTTATTTATAAATCCTTTATAAAATTCTGTTAAACTTTCTTTTATTGTAATAAAATTTTTTGGTAATATTTTCAATTTTTTTTTTATTTGTGGCCAAATCCTAAAATATATATTTCAAAAAATTTTAATAATTCAATTTTCGTTTAAATTCATAGCAAACTATATATTTTCAAGCCTTAATGAATTCAAGGACAAGGCGAAAAAATCAATTTTAAGCTAAATTCAAGGTTAAAAATTAAATACATTGATAATATGCAAGGTTTTCAAGGTTTCCAAGGTTAAAAAATTATTTTCAAGCAGAATTCAAGGTTAAAAATTAAATACATTGATAATATGCAAGGTTTTCAAGGTTTCCAAGGTTAAAAAATTATTTTCAAGCAGAATCAAGGTTCAAAACTAAATTAAACGATAAAACAAGAGTCTCAAGGTTTTTAAGTTTTAAAAATAAATTCAAGCATATATTTTTTTTACAAATGTAAGCAGTAATTATAAAAAATATTAAATTCTTTAACGCAACTTAAAAGTAAACTAAACATGGCCACATGTGGAACTATTTTGATCAAAGGGTCGAACAACGCGAGGAGAGTTCTCTCCTCAAGAGATTTCTGCATCCCACTTGGAGGCAGCAACCCCTTCTCCCGATGCTTCGGAAAAACAAATTTTATATTTTTTAAATGAATTTTTGAATTGTTGTGACAATTGATTCAAACAGATCGTCTTGCTCTTCTTCTGAAAGAGTTAGCCACTCTTTGTACAATAAATTTAAATACCCAGTTGGAGGGGTCACATGTTGAATGATGTTTTCATACACTGGATTTATCGTATTATTTTTTCCCTTTTTGGAGAGAATATTTTCAGACTCTAAATGCATTAATTTAATAGCCTCTGCATTTACCTTTCGAATATCTTGACAGCAGAGGATTATTTCCCCTGCGGCTTCATCTCGCTTCGAAATATCTTTTTTTTTTCTCTCTGCAAATTTGTCCAATTTAGGAACAACCGTTGAATTTGATACGTTCCTTTTCAGTCGTGGTTGTTGATACACGATTGGTTTCATCGGTTGAGGTCTTGTAGGTTTTACAGAATTATTTCGCACTGGTAGCGAACGCATAACTTCTCGTGACATCAAACCACCGACTGGTTTGACGCCACGAATTATTAGAACCACATTTTCTGTTGAGTCCAAAATATCAACAGAAGAGTTTTCATCTGGAATGTTGATAGTTTCGAGATTATAATTAACCAGTGGTAGCGAACCGATTGGCTTTAAATCAGTTGGTGGTTTGACATCTGGAATTATTTGAACCGCATCTTCCAAGAAGTCCATATTATCATCGGAGGAGTCTTCATCTTCACGCATAGAAAGGGTTTGCTGTGGCAGCGAACATTTTGCTGCCACAGCAAACCTTGTTCGTTGAAATAGGGACAGCGAACAAGTTCGCTGTGATATCAAACAAGTTCGCTATGACAGCAAACTCGCATAAATTTTTACTAATGTTTGCTGTCACAGCTAACATGTTCGCTGCCACTGCAAACTTCTTAGCTGTGGTAGCTAATTTTCAGAGATTTTACAGCAAACATCTGTTTACTGCTGCAGCTAATTTCTTTTTTTCCGTGTTCCAAGTTGATAATTTTGAGATGAAAATTTTCATCGTACTCAACTTTTCGACCTGCGTGGATCACCGGTGGTGCTGATTCAATAGTTTCTTTTTTTATTTTATTTGAAATTGGATTCTCTTCTGCGATATTGAGATTATTGAGCGAATAATCCAAATGTTCTTCTTCAATTGTTTCATTTTCCTGCAAATCGAACCGGGAATTCATGTTATCTGGAAAAAGAATTAAAAGGAAAATTAGCAATTTTAAATCATTGTCAGATCTGATAAAAATCATCATTTAAAAAACTTAAAAAAAATCGAATTCTTTTTATTTAAACCATAGTTTTTTCACTGCAGTAAAATTTTTTTTAATACTTTTTTTTAAATATTTATTTTTGAACGATTCGTTTCTTTATTATTAGGAATTACAAAATCAATAATAAATTTTCCAAATAATACTTTTATTTTTATTAAGAAAGTATTAAATTTTAGTTCAACACGCTCATACTAAAATAGTCATTTTAAAATAAGAGGAAAATGAGGAGCAATTTTTCAAAATCAATTAAATTTATTTATATATATTTTTTTTTAATGAAAATTCTTTAATAAACTTTTTTTTCTTTTAAATCCAACAGTAATAGATCGTAATAATTTTTTTTCCTTTCTATAAAAATGGATATTTTAGTTTTTAAAAAATTGCTTCTCAAATTTATTTCAATTTTATAATGTTTTATACCGCTCTTACTTTTAAAAAAAATTGTATACATAAATTTTTAAGTTACAATTAAAATCATTGTTTACAAAAGTTTAGAAAGGTTTATTATCTTTCTGTAATTATATATTAACAGTATTCTGTTACAAAAATAATGATATTTACACAATAAAAACAGCATTTTATTTTATAAGGCAGAAAATGTCTTTTATTTTAAAATGAAAATTTTTTAATATATGATATTTTCAAAACTGCCAAAAAATATTTTTAAAAATTATAAAAAAAAATTTTTTTGATTTAAATCATTAAAGCTCTCATAATTTTAATTAAATTTTAGTAATTAAATGTATACCAATTATACTCACAATCGTGTTCATTTAATAACAACATTGAATCGTTACTGGACGTGCCTGCTTCCCCATCAAAAACTGGTTGATGTGTCAATGGACGCATATTGTCATCATCATTCTCCATTATTTCGGTGACACCTGTACATAAAATAGGAAATTAATAAATATTAAAAATTTTCTAAATTTAAAGTATAATTTCCAAATAATAATTTTAATAATAACCTTCCAGGTACAGAATTTCGGTGCCATCTGTAAATAAAATAGTAAATTAATAAATATTAAGAATGTTTTAAATTTAAAGTACAATAATTGTTCACAACGCTCTTTGCCAACATTGCTTTTTTGACATAAACTTGAAAAAAATTATAAAAAAAGTTTATGAATGTTTATAAATATAAATTTATTGAAAAAATTAACCCGACGAGTATGTGGTTGGGCATGTCATGCCCCACATTTACTTAAATCCTTTTAAATCCTAAAATTTCCACTGTAACGTTTTGAAACTTGGAGTAGCTGAAGTTATGGGTTCATAAGAGAAGATGATGGTATGGTGATAGTGTTATGTAAATTATATTTTAAATTACTTGGACGTAAACGTCAATTTTGCATATTTTTGGCGAATTTTTTTTTCCTAATTTCTACTAAATTAATGACAACTGAATTGAGATATATTCTAAAAAGCAGTATTATGCTCCTCATTCACTAATATTTAAAGTCCTGCCTTTATAAAAGTGCAAATTTGATTTTATAAAAGTTTTAAGTTTTCATTGTTTTATTTAATCATATGATAAATCTTATGACAAGGAGTTGATTTTATCTTTATAAATAAATAAATAATTAAGGAAATATATTTTATTACATGCCTTTTTATAATATAATACCAGAAATTAACTTAATATAGCTTTATGTAACATTTATAAGCAATTTTACATTTTGGGCATGTCATGCCCACCACATAGTCGGTGTAACAGTTTCCCGCCACATACTCGCCGGGTTAATATTTTACTTTTCAGTTGTTCATTTTTTATTTTTATTAAATTTAATAATAATAATTTAACATAATTGTCTAATTTTGTAAATAATAAATTATTAAAAATTTAGTTTAATTTATTTTAATTCAATTTATTATTTCTAACGTATCCCTATTTTTTCTCATCTTTGATTCAATAATTGTAAGTCTGAATGCCCGTGTGGAAATAGCCCGAGTTAGCCATAATAAAGTTAGGTTTCTGGTCAGGGGCTAGCTTGTTTGCGATATTTCTAGATTCCAATCGTTAGGTACTTTTTTATGAAAATATAATGCACACTTACTGTAATTGTCTATT
Organism: Leptopilina heterotoma; assembly: GCF_015476425.1. Taxonomy (NCBI): domain Eukaryota; kingdom Metazoa; phylum Arthropoda; class Insecta; order Hymenoptera; family Figitidae; genus Leptopilina; species Leptopilina heterotoma. The sequence continues at coordinate 925,009 of NW_025111061.1, forward strand.
ATTTAATTTTTAAATGTTATAAACAATTTTTTTCTACTTCATTTACTATATCCATTGTTAGTCTCCATCTTTAATACAATTTCTTTAAGAAGAGAAATATTTTATGAATAATAACTATTTATTAATATTATTTACCATTTTGTTGTTAAATTATTTATAATAATTTTAAAATAATAGCTGTAATAATAACCTTCCAGGTACAGAATTGAGTCATTATTGAAGGTGCTTGCTTCCACATCGAAAACTACATGATGTGTCAATGGACGCATATTTTCACGATCATTCTGAACTATTTCGGTGTCATCTGTAAATAAAATAGTAAATTAATAAATATTAAGAATGTTTTAAATTTAAAGTACAATTTTAAAATAATAATTGTAATAATAACCTTCAAGGTACTCCATTGAGTCGTTACTGAACGTAGTGGGTTCGTTGAACATCAACTGTCCTTGACACAATTTTGGTTTTCTGAAAAATCATTTCAAAATACTTATTGTAAAAAAGCGAAATATAATATAAAATAAGTAAAAAAGTATTAAATTTTAGCTCAACGCGCTTATAATAAAGTAGTCATTATAAAATAAGATTAAAAATTACAATTTTTTCAAAATCTAGTACAATAGAACCCAGTTAAGACACTGCCGTTCAATTCATTTTCCTACATAAAACGCATTTTTTTGCATGGTCCCTACCGAGTTATATATTAACCGGGTTCTACTGTAAATTAAAATTTTTTCATTTCTAGAAATTTACGAAAGTGACATGTTCCTTTTTTAATTTAATTACTTCGATTAAATTTAATAATTGTTTACATTTCAATGTTTTTTTTACATTTTTTTGTACTTAGACATACCTTATTCTGTTTTTGATGAATGGTTGCAAAAAACACAGATCATAATAGTATACCCAGCCAGTATTTCGATTTCTATTGTGCGTTGTGAAATTCGCCCTCTAACGCGCCCACTTATTAATTGGATCTAAAATAATAATTATTTATTTTAAAAATAAGAATTTTTTGTACGTAATTATGTAAATTAAATTTTAAAATGAAAATTTTTAAACAAACATTGCATTTGAATACTGTATTTAATGCCAAAAAATTTTTTTTTTAAATTTAAGATATGTGAAGAAAAAAATTACTAAATGTTTTATATCTACACTATTCAAGAAAAATTTAAATTTAAATACGACTCTAATTTTCTAATCGCCTGTATAATTGTTTTATATCAAAACTTACCAACAATGGTAAGGCCATGCCTTGCCAGCAGTTTAGATAAATTTTGCCACATTCGGTGCTTTGCATTATTGTCGTATATTTTTTGGTATTTTGGGTCATAGATCCAAGGATTGCTCTTGATGATTTTGATGAACAGTTTATCCGCAGCAGCGTCACTTTTATTTTTGTTCATTTTTTTTTTTGGAATTAAGCACTAATAAAATTTAAAAGTCTGCGAAATGCTGCGAAAGATGTCAAGAGAATGTTTCGAACGGTTATCTTAGGTTGCATTGCGCATTTACTTGTGCGCAATCTACTTCAGTACCGGATTCAAAAAGAATGTATCCCGGGGTAGAATGTTATTTGAAGGCCCTCAAATCTTGGATAACCTAAATGATAACTAAAAAAAAGGTTACGGATATTTATTTCTATATTTATTGATTATGGGTGATTCTACAAAAGAGGGAATTCTGATGACTGAAGCATGTTTTGTATATTAATTTTGGAAAGAATAATTTTACTTTTAATGGAAATTGTAAATCTTAATGGTTTCTATTATGGCACAGAAAAAAAACCGATGAAAAAAAATATGTTTTTGCAAAAAATACACAGTATGTGCTAAATTCTTATTCGTCTGGCATGTCCCTTTGGGAGAATGACAGTTCATATTGAGAATAAATATCACTTTTCAAATGTTTTGCGGAAAATTCATACTGAATTAGTAATTTTGAATAGTTGTAGATTACTAATATGGAAATAATTATGATGTTTCTCTATATCTTATTTATAAAATATCTTCGCGAAGTTTGTCCCCTGAATTTGTTATCATTCGTCTGGCAGTGCAAAACATGTAAAAATTATTAAAAATCAACATTCTGATGAAGTGACTGTTCGTTGTAGTTGTTAATTAAACTAAACTAAATGTGATACCAATCGGGTTTTATTGAATCTTCTAATCTATTAACCAAGATTTCTCAATTTGTAACGGAGATTGTGTTGTGACCAGACAAATTCTCATTCGTCTGGCATACATTTTTTAAAAAAATATTTTATTTTTCGGTTATTCTATAGACTTATGTTTTGTAGATTATTATTATTCTCTATAAGATAGTAAAAAGTCTCAAAAGTGCCAGACGAATGAGAACCAGACAAATGAGAATTTGGCATTTTTTGTTTAAAAAATGCCAAATTCTCATTCGTCTGGTTCTCATTCGTCTGGCACTTTTGAGATAGGATGTATACTATATCACTAAAAATAGCGTAAAACTGACAATTTTCAACTATTGTTCGATTTTCTGGTCTTAAAATAATCCTAATTAAATTTACAATTTTTCAGGGTTTACAATTTTTCAGGATGGCGGGATTTTTTATCAATAACATTTTCCGATCCATTTCTTTTAATTCACCGGTCACATATTTATCAACTAATCTCTGAAATTTGAATTTGAAAAAAATTTTTAAGCAGCTTTAATAAATAGCCAAGAAATTCTTGGTTTAATGATGAATTTCCAGGTGAATTTCAAAAATGCCGGTAAATTTTCCAATTCTAGGTGATTTCCCAGTAAACTCGCCACCTTGTTTTCATAGTTACTTGGTAGTTTCTTTCGATCAATTTATAACTTGGTAGACAAAAAGGTTACCACTAAAAAACACAATGCAAGCTTCCGAAAAAAAATCATTTTACAAAACAAGCTTACACTATTAAGTTGTGGATATTTCTTTCAGAAATGAATACTTTGAAGTTGAAGAGAGACGTTTCTTCTATTGCGGGGCCATCAAGTGCTATTGCTTATACTGGCGAACCATATTCAGCAATCGAGAAAATTGCTCGCAAGAAAGAAGTGGATAATGACTTTTATGACGTTATTGAGAAAACATTTCAGAGAGTTCCTAATGATAAACAAGCTGAAAAAAAAAAATGCTATAAATAATCAGTAATAAATTGTTTAAAAAAAAGAAAAAATTTCAACGAATTTTAATTTTTTTTAATATACAAATACAGAGTTTTTGAAATTTTGAAAATAATCCCTGACTATTCCCTGACTACCAAATTTCCCTGATTTTTCCCTGACTTGCGGCCACCCTGAAATAGAGATCATTACAGGGTAAAAAGTATTCTACCTTACGCTCTCCGGGTTAAAATTAATCTGATTAATCAAGATTGTTTGAGGTCACAAATTGCGAATTCATTGTCAGATTCGTAATTGAGGACTCAAAAAATGTTGCAAAAAAATTTTAAGCAAATCTGTTGGAATTAGAAAAAAATTAACCTTATTAGTTATTACTTCTGCAATTATTTTTATTTTGTGTTAATCTTATTTTATATTTATATTGTAATTAAGGGGCTTGAAATGATATTTATTTGTAAAATTTTTAGTTACAAAAAATATATATTTTTATAATTTGCTTTACATTTTAAAGGAATACCCAACTTAGTTTCTAATTGTGCATTGCGCCAGCATTGGAATTTAAATATTCCATCAGCAATTGAAGCTGATCAATTGGATTTCTTGGAATTCTCTCCAGTTCTGCATTTTCATTCTCTTCCTCATTTCTAGCTCTGTCATCTAAAATCATGAAAAATAATTATACAAGTTACTTCGTAAAATGTACAATTTTATCTGTATTTGGCTAATTTATTTTTTGATGTATAAACTGTTGCAATTAAAATCAGTTAAAATTTAAGTTTGAAAAATACTGAGAAAAATATTTTTTAAAAGTTTTCGCATGCCTTTTCTGACCTTAAAAATTATAATAAATATAAATAGGAAAAAAATTGAACATTTCTTAATATTTTAAGTATAAAAAAATCAAGGATGCAAGAAATCCTAACAATAAAGTACATGATTCGATAAAAAAAACCTTTCTATTAAATGAAAATTTATTTACATCAAAATTATTTTGTATCATTAATTATAGTTCAATTCTTACCAGCATTACGTCTAAATAGAGGGATGTCTATCCTCTCCCCTCTTTGCATCTTTCTTGTTAAAACAAAATTATGCAAGCAGATTGTGGCCAAAACAATTTTAATAGAAGTTTCCAAGTGAAAATTTAATGAATTTTTTAAAATTTGCCACATGGCCGTTAGAATTCCAAACGCAGCTTCAATTGTATGCCGAGCTCTCGATATTCTAAAAAAGAAACAAATTTAATGTTAGTCATTTTACTCTTTACTCGAATTACAGTCATAAATAAGTATTATTTTAACAACAATGTTATAATCAAAGCAAATACCTGTAATTATAATGCCTTTCAGCATCATTGAGCCGTCTTCGACGAGCGAATGGAGTCATTAACGAAGTTTGTGCAGTGAATATTTCGTCTCCGATAAAAAATAGGGCATTCTGATATTTGAACCTGGTAGAGTTGAGCTCGGAGGTATGTTTAATTCATTTCTTTGTAGGGCATCGTGAAAATCCGTATTACGGGACGATGCTAAGTCACTCTGAGAACCTGCGTTACAAATAAACGTAATTACATACAAACTTTTAATTCACAATTGCTTCGTAAACAGTTTAACTTTTCCCTAATTCTTGCCTGCAGTGGGATTCCGATTACCGACGGCGCTAAATAGTGCATTGAACTAAATAGCGCTAAAATTATAATTCTTCTTTGAACATTTGTTGTGAATACTAGTCATAATTAATTACCGTTTGAATTTTATTCAAAAATGTAAGTACTAGCGTGCAGATTAAAAAAGAAAATCAATTGACGCTATAAAATAAAAAATCGGTAGAGAATGTCTACCTAATTTGTTATTTCATAGCGCCAGTTCATTTCCTCTTTTATTCTGCAAAAATAGTACTTACATTTATTACTAAAATTCTAATTAAGACTAGTATTTACAATAAATGTTCAAAAAAAGAATTATAATTTTAGCGCTATTTAGTGCAATGCGATATATAACGCCGTCGCTAATCGGAATCCCACTACTGTAGTGGGATTTGAATTCCCTGAATTATCTTTGACATAGATTTTTTTGAAATTTTATTTTAATTATTAATTTCATTTTTATTTTAATCAATTTTCAGGGTATTAATGTAACCCTCAAATTTTTTTGTATTTGAAACAATTCTTACCACAGTCACCAGCTTCAACCCAAGTAAAACGACATGTAGCGTCACAAATAGTGAGAAGTTTGAAGCTATAAAACTGCTTGTAATTATAAAACAAAGTCCCGGTATGTGGAGGACATTTTATTGCAATTTCCTTTCCGTCTATCGCTCCAATGCAATGCGGTAAATCCCATTTTGTTCGATATCCGGCAGCAATCACTCTCCATTCTCTTGTAGTTCTATTTCTCAAATACCAAGGTGAGAGTTCCTCCCAAATAACTGTACAAACTTCTTCCATCATATCATATATTGTTGACCGACCAACTCGAAACAAATTTTGGGTCGTTCTCACACTGTCACCATTGGCAAGTACACTGTTAAAAACACAGAAAAACATACTCAAATAATATTGGGAAAATATTACGTTTGTCTATAAGGGGAGATACCGATTCATTTCCATTATATTTCGACCACAGTCATTGCTAACTAATTTTAAAAAATAATACTTCGTAGAAATAATTTTTAAGTTCTGAAGATCTTGAAATGAAAAGAATTTTATTAAAATTTTTACTATTTAATGCAAAATTTGTATTTAAAGTGTACAAAGGTATTGAAAAATGTCTTTTTTTTAGGAATTAGGAAGTATAAGAAAAAAAATTTAATTTCCGGTAAAACTGTAAAAAATTATTTTGGAATTTGTTGATGATAACTAAAATTAATATAATTAATTGATAAATTCTTTTAAAAATATGAAATAATACATAAAAATATGATTTTAAAGTTTACCTGCCAAACAACTTAAATTTATCATTTTTACAAATTACTTACTTATTCGATTTTTGAATGTCTATAACGTCTTTACAGAAAAATGAAAAAAATATGAGCTTTCGTGATTATTTAAATGATCACTAAATACATGCACACCAAAAGTTTCACTTTGGTCTCGAACCTACTTTAAGAAATATTAACATTTTAAAATTATGCATTTTTTTTAGGTTAATACGTGATGTAATTTTTTCCAAGCTTGAATTTGTTTAGTGTAAATAATAATATTGAAGAAAATTCAACTTACAAAAATTACATGTATTAACCTTTAAAAGAATGCTTTATTTTTAAATAATAATATTTCCTAAAGTAGATTCGGAACCAAAATGAAACTTTTGGTGTAAGTGTATTTAGTGATAATTTTAATAATTCCGAAAGCTCATATTTTTCTATTTTTCTGTAAAGAAGTTACAGACATTCAAAAATCAACTAATTTAAGGAAATGGTAATTTTATTTTCCATTTTTTTTATATTTATCAAGAAAAAAGAAGAAAAGTAGGGGAGAGGGCCCTAAGGTGGTCACCCATCTTTTGAACGACTGTAGATTTTAAATGGAATTATATATAAAGGTCAATAATACGGCGTTTGAAACTTTATCTTATTACCTAACTTCCTATCATAAAGTTTTTTTTATTTCATTAATAAAAAAAAAGTTATGGCACTTTTTAAAAAAAGTTGAAAATTCGACTTTTAAAAAAGTGGCCCCAAGGTGGTCACCATACAAAAATTCACTAAAAAAGTTTTAAAAAAATGTAAAAAACGTATTACTAAGTTGTTTATTTAATATTAATTGTTTTTCAGGATCACAGAAACATATTACATATTTTTTTTGCACTTTGTCCTTTCGTCAAAAATGATACTTTTTGTGTATGTATTAGATAGGTAAAATTTTGAAAATAATTCTATTTCATTATTATTCATCATAAAACTTAAAAATTGATAAAATTCACATTCACAGTGATAAATGTTGCTAAATATGGCGTATAAACACATTTTCATAAAAAATCAGAAGTGACCACCTTGTGGCCAAAAAAGTGTCCACCTTAGGGCCAAGACACAATTTTTTAAACGTTAATGAAAAAATTGTTTAAAGCACAATATTAATTATATTCACTTGGAATATTATTGTACGATATATAAAGATAATTATAACGATTTTTACTAATTTAAAATGGTTAATTTCGATGATTTTAACACCCTGAGAAAAAAATTTCTCGATCATTTAAAAACAGAAATTTTACGACGTTCACGTTACAAAGAGACTCATACGACTATTTACCTCAAAACTTTACTAAAATCTTTGTCTTCTCAAATAATAACAATAACAAAAAACATTTGAAGATACTAACTAATATACAAAAATTTTCTTAGGGTGACCACCTTAGGGCCCTGACCACCTTGGGGCCCTCTCCCCTACATAAAAAATCTGAATGATCATTGAATAAATTTCATACTTTGTAAGTTTTTATTTCTTTAATGTTTCCATTTTCTCATAAGTAATTTGTAAAAATGATAAATTTAAGTTGTTTGGCAGGTAAACTTTAAAATCATATTTTTATGTATTATTTCATATTTTTAAAAGAATTTATCAATTAATTATATTAATTTTAGTTATCATCAACAAATTCCAAAATAATTTTTTACATTTTTATCGCAAATTAAATTTTTTTTCTTATACTTCCTAATTCCTAAAAAAAGACATTTTTCAATACCTTTGTATACTTTAACTTCACATTTTGCATTAAATAGTACAAATTTTAATAAAATTCTTTTAATTTTACGATCTTCAGACCTTAAAAATTATTTCTACGAAGCATCATTTTTTAAAATTAGTCGGCAACGACTTTAGTCGAAATATAATGAAACAACTGCTAAAATTTTTAACTATAAATATATAAAGTATGTACATATTCTTACTTTAATACTAAACAAAGTCTAAGTCTTGAGGGCAAGGGCTCTCTAAAACTTGTCTTTTGCAGTCGAGGGCCAACTAAACGATGCAGTGTTTCAAAATCATCTGGAGTCATCCTGGTCATGTGGTAAAACTCTTCATGGTCCTGATGCATGTAGTATAAGCATAACCGTTCATAGACACCAAATAAATTTCTCATAGCCGGCATAATATGAAATTTCACCCACCAATGTCTTAAAACGGGCGAATCGTCATATAATTGTAAAAACAATTGTACTACTTGCATCCGTTGAGCGATGACATTGATAATGGTGACAAAAACATTCATATTTTTAATAGTCTGAAATGATTATATTTATTTAAAAAAAATTTTAGACATTATTTCACAGAGTAAAATCTTTATTAATTATTGCGTTTGACAAAAAATTTTAGCAGATTGAGTTTCAGGTTATATTAAACGGTTAACACAATATAAATATCTTCCTTTTAAAATTGTATTCGCTTTATAGAAATTAAATTTTTTACATAATCAAAGTAAATACAAAACAAAATACTTACATTTACCGCAATACTTAAGCAACCTTACCTGGTTCAATGCATGCATAATTTATTGGAATATAAATATTAATATAAAACGAAAACATCACAATTAAAAATATAAAAAATTAAAAAAAAAACAAGAAACTAAAAACATTTTTAAAACTGCTCAGAATCACATTTAATTAAAATATAATTGATGAATATATAAACATAACCTTATTTTAAAATGTACGCGCATTGATCACGTGCATAAATTTAAAAATATTTTTCATAATGTATAAATATTATAAATCCAAATGTTACTTACGTTTAAAAGGAGGTCCGATATTATTAACAATTGCTTTTTTTAAAATATGTAACACTATATATATCTCATAAATCTAGATAAACAATATTTTTCACGATTAAGCCACTGAGCTGTGCGAGTACCTTTACAAAAAGTAAATTCCTCTGAACAAGAGGAACATGGAACGGACTTTTTCGTTTCGTCAAGTTGACAACTAGCTAAGCAAGAAAATTCTCTTAACAAGCTCTTTAACCAATTCTTGCAAAGCTGATCTCTTTAACATTTTCTATTGTGGACTCATCCTCCTAATCTACGCACCGGAGTCTAATACGCTAACTACTACGCTATTCGCTCGCTTGCGGATGTGAGCATAACAAAACCCATATACAGTACCGCTAGGGAGCAAACAATTTTAGCAACTTATATACAACAATAAATAATAATTTAAAAACAAATTAAATATTTTAGCATTTTATGAATATTATGTAAATGAATCTAGTGTTTTATATTTATAAATAATTAGTTGTATACTTTATTTATAATTAAAAATTTTTTTTGAAACTATTCAAAATAATTTTTTTTAATTTGTTTAACTTTCATTTATACATTACAAGTAGGTCCCTAAAGGTTAATTGATGAATTATACTTAAATGCCATGTAAAATTTATACAAAAATGGTTTTTATTAATTAAAATTGAAATAATCGAACTATTAATTAATTATCAACTTGAATTATTTTTAAAAACTTTGACTTACCTTTTTATGAATTTTTCGAATGCTAGCAATACAAATCTCACATTTATATATATATATATATATATATATATATATATATATATATGGGACATTCCACGTCAACACGGACAGAGCTCTAAACAAAAATTGCTTTGATGGATTTAAACGTTCTAGGGCTTAAAAGATTTCTACGTTCATGTACTTTAAGATGCCGATGGGCGTTTTTTGCAAAATTCCATTTCCGATGCCAATAGAACTATCAAAAGTCAAAAGGTCCAAAAATCTCAAAATACTTTTATGAATTAAAAGCAAAAAACGAGGTAAATTATTCTGTAACTCATTCTTTATCAGTTTTTAGGGTTCCCGAATATAAATCTAAAGTTTTTTTTTTAAAATCCAAAATGGCGAATTCAATATGGCGGACAAAATTCAAATTTGATCAGGTTCGATTAAAACTTGTTACTCGGGGGTTTTTAGGGTCGCTGATTACGAATCTGAAGTCACTTTTTAAAAATTCAAAATGGCGGATCCAATATGGCGGAAAAATTTTTTAAATTTGATCCGATTACCTTAAAACGTGTTACTCGGGGGCTTTTAGGGTCGCAGATTATGAATATAAAGTTACTTTGTGTTTGAGACTTCAAATTCATAATCAGATACGCTAAAAACCACCGAGTAACACTTTTTAATTAAATCTGATCAAATTAAAAAATTTGATCCGCCATTTTGAATTTCTACAAAGTAACTTCATATTCATAATCTGCGACCCCAAAAGCCCCCGAGTAACACGTTTTAAGGGAATCGGATCAAATTTGAAAATTTTTTCCGCCATATTGGATCCGCCATTTTGAATTTTTAAAAAGTGACTTCAGATTCGTAATCAGCGACCCTAAAAACCCCCGAATAACAAGTTTTAATCGAATCTGATCAAATTTGAATTTTGTCCGCCATATTGATTTCGCCATTTTGGATTTTAAAAAAAAAACTTTAGATTTATATTCGGGAACCCTAAAAACTGATAAAGAATGAGTTACAGAATAATTTACCTCGTTTTTTGCTTTTAATTCATAAAAGTATTTTGAGATTTTTGGACCTTTTGACTTTTGACAGTTCTATTGGCATCGGAAATGGAATTTTGCAAAAAACGCCCATCGGCATCTTAAAGTACATGAACGAGGAAATCTTTTAAGCCCTAGAACGTTTAAATCCATCAAAGCAATTTTTGTTTAGAGCTCTGTCCGTGTTGACGTGGAATGTCCCATATATATATGACGCTCCACGAGAAAAGGGACCTTATTTACTCTTGTCATAAGGTCCCTTTTCTCATGGAGCGTCACATATATATATATATATATATATATATATATATATATATATATATATATATATATATATATATATATATATATATATATATATATATATATATATATGAATAACAATAATATTTATTATTATTAATAATTCATATTTTCACATTACATTGAATAAACGTGAGAACCGAGTAAATTTGGGTAAATTATTTAAAATTAAAAAACTGAAATATTGAAATCGAACCTAAAATTATTTTAAATATTAGCACTGCTCATTAGCCCTGATTAGCACGTCCAGTCTGGACCAACGCGTGGTTCGATCGTCACTGGTCTGATTAGCCCATGGTCAGACAGTCTTTTCAGCGCCCAGTTAGAGAATAGACTGTCTTTCTGGCACCACACTAGAACCCAACAATTTTTTTACACGGGTTAATCTAGTATCTTTGGAACCTATAGTGTGTGAATTTATTTTGCGCTAAGAAGTTCACTACCAAACGTTGGGTCGTTAACAGGCAACAGGTTAAAATCGTACGTGGAAAAATTTTGTGGAAGTCTAGAGTCCAATGATTTCCCGATTAGCAATCAATCATCAAGTCTGTCTAACTTAGACGGTCCATCAAGTCCCGAATCAGTGACTTAACAGATGGGCTTATTAGAAAAATTCTAAGTCAAATAAGTCCGTCTAGTAAGGTGTTATTAAGACCGTCTAGATTTGGTCTAGGATGTTATACGCGCATGCGGCGATCTTAGAAATACTAGAAGACTAGGGCTGTTTTTAGCACTCACCCAGGGTTATCCCCGAGTTAAATATTATCCAATCATCAAAAACATTCTGATGGTCTAACCAATCACCATTAACCCGGAGTTAACTTGGGGCGAATGCCGAAAACAGCCATGATTTCATCACAATTGTCAACGTGATAAACTTAAACTGTCACTTTTGCTACGTAATCTGACATCGAAATATATTAATCTCTTGTATTAACAAATAATAACTATTTTACAAAAAATTCCTATTTTTTGAGTAGAAAATAAGATTTTTTACAATGTGTAAATGGAAATATTATTTTCGAAGTAAATTGTAGTGTTTTATTTGAGGTGGTTCAATGTAGACACACATTCTTCAAAATAGGAAAAGTGTAACTGGTTGAAAAAAAATTAAATTTCATTATTTAATCATAATAATTTGTGTTTGTAACGTGTGTATTAACTAGAGGAGTACTTCAGTTTTATTTTGATACAAAAACCTGATCAAAATTTGTGAAATTTAATTAGTTCTTGGACTTTATAAAAAACCTGTTTCAATGTAGCCCTACTCTCCCCTAAATTTGTTACAAATACTCAAGTATTTAATAAAATATAAGCATTTTAATGAAAAATAAGGAAATCTTAAGTAGTCGTATTAGACATTTTTCCCTTTTTTCTATAGTCGGACATCTGTCAGATATTTCGGATTTATAAAGTAAAAAAGATAATTTTTTAATTGCTTCCTGCTGGAAAATTGAATTAAAGCTTTATTAGAAGTTAATAATTTATAATATTTAAATCCTACACTGAGAAAAAAGAGGACGCGTTGCACAACTTCGAGTCATGTTGCACTACTCAACCCTGTGTTCTGCTAGACACTTTTCTGGGCGCGCAGCGTTCCTCTGAGTCGAGGCGAGCTGTATTTAAAGTGTATTACACGCTCTTTGGGGAGCGCTGCACGCCCCAGAAAGTGTGTAGAAGAATTCAGGGTTAAGTCGCGCAACGTGACTCGAAAATGTGATGCAACGTGCCCTCTTTTTTCTCAGTGTATAAGTTTTAATATTTATTATTAATTATCAACAAAACTTTGAGCTACTCATTGCGCTATTCGAAAATGGTTGCATCTATAGTCGGACACCATGATTTTTAAAATATTAAATAAAATATTTCTTGATTAATTATTTTGTAAAATAACACTATTTTCATAAAATATAAACTTCATACGTTCGTTCAGTATATACTTTAAAGTAATTATCACAATGCATTATTATTTATTTGACAAAAAACACGAAAGTGTCCGACTACTAGTACTGTCAGACTATACCCGCATTTACCCTATATTTACATACATATACTTATGTATATTTAAAAAATGTATTAAATTATTAAATATATATGTTGTTCAACTGTCGAATTTTTTTACTTTAATTATGAAAAAAATTTAAATTTCTATTATCCGAACCCGGCCTTGCTTACACAGAGAAAAAAGGGTACCTCAGATTCGTAATCAGCGACCCCAAAAACCCCCGTGTAACAAGTTTGAAGTCAATTGCATTACAATTTAAAAATTCTTTTTGTAAAAAAATTACTTTTTAGTAATTTTTTAAGTTTAATTTTTTAAGTTTTTAATTAGTATTAAATTAAAAATTTTTTTTTAAAGTATTACTTTTGGATTAAAAATACAGAAAAAAAAGTCAATTACTAGTACAAAATATTATGTTGAAATCTTCATTAAACCTAAAATATTCTATAAAAACTAGTTTCAAATTAATTATAATTAATTAAGTAATAACAATAGTGCATAGAATTAATGTTACCAATTACTGGTAATTAATATTTCCGATTTTTTACCATATCAGTTTAAGAAAAATTTAGATTAAAAAAAATTTATCAAATTCCCAATGGGAAATTTACAACTGGCGTAGTACTGCGCCAGCACTGGCAGCACTGGCGGCAAGGCTGAGAGCCAGCACTGGCATGGCGCTGGGATGATAACGCCGTCTGGCGCTGCCGAAGTACTGTCTGTCAGTGCTGCCAGACAGCGCTGGCGCAGCACTGCCGCAATAAATGCCGTATTGTTATTAATTAGTCGTAAATTCATAATTATAAATAATTTAACAACAAAATGGTAAATAATATTAATAAATAGTTATTATTCATAAAATATTTCTCTTCTCAAAGAAATTGTATTAAAGATGGAGACTAACAATGGATATAGTAAATGAAGTAGAAAAAAATTGTTTATAACATTTAAAAATTAAATAATAAACAATTACAGTAAGTGTGCATTAGATTTTCATATTTTAGTACCTAACGATTGGAATCTAGAAATATCGCAAACCTATGAAAATAAACAAAATTGCTGACGAGGGGAATCGAACCTACGACCTACGGACTAACAGACTAACGCTCTAACCACTATGCTAACGACACATGTGTACAGTAAAGAATTAAAATCTCAGTATCATTCAGACATACAATTATTGAGTCAAAGATGAGAAAAAAATAGGGATACGTTACAAATAATAAATTGAAATAAAATAAATTAAACTAAATTTTTAATAATTAAATTAAATTACTTTACTTATTGCATTTAACATTTTACGTAATTCTTAAATTACGTGGTAATTTTTTATTCATAGTAAGAAGTATAATAGTATTTTAATAGAAACCAAATTATTATTGAGATTAAATTTTAAATTTTGTTTATAATTTTAATTTGTTTAAATAATTTATTATTTGCAAAATTAGACAATTGTGTTAAATTGTTATTATTAAATTTAATAAGAATAAAAAATGAACAACTGAAAAGTAAAATATTAATTTTTTTCAATAAATTTATATTTATAAACATTTATAAACTTTTTTTATAATTTTTTTCAAGTTTATGTCAAAAAAGCAGTGTTGGCAAAGAGCGTTGTGAACAATTTTTCTATACTCAGCCAGCACTTGCTGCCGTGGCTTGTCCAAGCTTTGGCGAAACAAAAATTCAGTACTGCGCCAGCACTAATTGTCGAGGCTCGGCTAGACTACGCCGAACAATCGTCTGAGTACTAAGCCAGTGGTGAACATCGGCACTACACTGGCATTTCCCATTGGGTTATAACAATAGTTGTAAAGTGAATTTAATTTTAAAATTAATTATTTCTAAGGAGAGTAGTTAATTGCACATACCTAAAATATTATTTCTCTGCTCGCCGCATATAATTAAAAAAATTCTCCAGGGAATTTATCCGTATTCTTTTATTTCACTTTGGACCTCTGCGTCCCTCTCTAAGCTGTTATTGTATACGACGAGAGAGAGAGAGAGAGAGAGAGAGAGAGAGAGAGAGAGAAGTTGTTAAAAGTTTGCTTGAGAAATTTCTATCATTAATTACAATCTTGAGCCTTTAAGATATCCTTAAGGGTGTGTATAGTCAGAGGCGAGAATACATCTGACTATGAAGTATAAAAGCCACATTCTAAACACTCCTACAATTCAAGATCAAAGAAAACACAATGATACTCCAATAGTTCTTATAGCTTCTGGACCCTTTAATTTTTTTTGAGAGAGTATTTTGATTTGTTTAATTTACAGGTTGTCTCAGATTTCAAATGGAAAGACGCCTTTGCGTCTTTTGAATTATCAACTTTGACATAACCTTGCTCAGCACTTTTTTCTCGTTCTTTTCAAAATAGAATTGGTCTAAAGGTAAAATCAAATTTTTTTAGGACTGTATTTAACTTTTGGTATTTACAAAGTGGAATCTAAACTGACATAAATTTTGGCGTTTGTATTTCTCGTTAATTTTACTAATTCCATGGTCAACATTTGCATTTTAGTATAAATATTATAGTAAGATTTACATTATACATAGGAACATTAACTTTTAATTTTTCCGGAGAAAATTTTACCATAAGTTTTCAATATATCCTAATACTAATTTTTCAACTAAAAGTTACCTATGTACTTCGAAAAAGTAAAATTAACTCCAGAAAAAGTAAAATTTATTCGAGAAGTAACTTTTCATTTTCCCAATTTTACTATTTTTAATAATAAAATTCACTTCAGAAATAGTAAAATTCACTATAAGTCTTGCTATAAATATGAGCGATTCCATGTCAAGTGATCAAGGTAAAGAAAATTTTTTCTCTAATCGTGCCTAAACTTGGGGCTTTTGCAGTACTAACAGATAGTAATTTTTGGTGAAAATATTTTTTCAATTAGTTGAATATTTTCCGAGGGGGAGGGGGTGAAAGTTTGGGGTTTTACGGTACTGTTAAAGTATGATTTAGAAATTTAATTTTAAAGATTAATTTATAAAACTTTAACTAACGTGTCCTTCGGACGAAGATCGTATAGGTAGTGGATCCCCCCCTCTTCTTGGTTATTGATTCAACCAAGGGGTGAGAATCCTACTCTTTGAATTTAGAGAAGATAGGATAGTTTTAGGAATAATTAAATTATGAGCAAAAATAAGATTAAACAAATAAGATATATTTTACCCAAAGAAATCCCTAATACAAGTAACTCTAAATTGGTGTGAGTAAAGAGTAATTCTATACTTGTGTATGAAAGAATAGTATGTGTGTGTGTAGTGATGAGTAAGATTTCTATACTCACTGTCTGGTAATTCAATCCTTTGAAATGTTATTCCAATGACTTATTCTGTTCTTTTAGTATTACAGAATTTAGGTTGTTTATTTAAAAAAAAACGAGGAAATACCTGATCTAGGTTCACTAGATTGATATTTCGTTTTCCAATTTAATATTCCTTAACTCGCGCAAATTTGAAGACTCAAACCCCGTAAATAAAGGTTGTCTTTAAAAGTATTTCAAAAATCAATATTCTTTTTTTAAGATATGCTTGGTTTATTTCTGCTGATGCTAGATTTTTAAATACACTCTTTTAATTCTTTACGTTTATGCTTTTTTTTAAATTCGCTTTATTTTATTAATACTATTTCAATTCTTTCTTTTAATCTTTAGCTCTTTTACAAATTCTTTATTTTTATTTCTTTTTCACTTTATTTTCAATATCTTTTAATTCTTTACTTTTTTAATTACTTTTCACTTGTCACTTTATTGTATTCTTTATTTCGATATATTCTTTTTAAAATCAACCTTTGTTTACTCTTTATTTATTTTCTTTTATTCTCAATTAAATTCACTTTCTTTAAACAAACTTTTATTCAACCGTTAGACTTTCAATACGATTAACACGGCTAATTGCCGGACTTAGAATTGCCAGGCCTAAACTGACGGCTACAACTACAGGTAACTACGACAAGGACTAAAACTGCCTCGATTTCCCAGTGTGAATCAATTTTATTGAAAGACGATTTAGTGGGGGTAATCATAAATTAAGTTCATTGCACTTGACTGTTGTCAAGCCAATTTCCGCAACCTTGCAGATTTAGGCAGTGGTGTGATCCGAGTTCAGTGACTTGGATGCACCACTCCTTATATTGGGCAATTTATTTCAACAATTTCTCAAAAGGTCAATAAGCTGTTTGTCAATGAAGAGGAATTTGTTGAGAAATACTGTACTATATTTCTTAGGTTTTTTTCACCCCAAGAATTGCGAAACCCAGAGGAATGTTAAATTTAATTGAATTAGTTATTTTTTAGAATTAGGTTTTTGATTAAAAGAAATGCATTGGATTAGAATATCCAAACGAGGAATTTCTCTTTCGTGAGTTTGCAAAGATTACAAAGGGTTGTTTTGTGTGAGTGTTTTTCTATGATGTTTGACAAAATTCTTTTGTTCTGTTTAATTGTTTCAAATGATTTTAATTTAACTATAAATAAAAGATATTTGACAATATAATAAGTTACGGAGTTCGGCCGTAACAGGTACAATGCTAATTTTGATAATTTTTTACTGTTAAACAATTAAACAAAAAAATTTTTAAAGGTTCAGTTTCGATAGATTTTTTCATGCCCTTTCGATTGGCAGTAAGCATTTAAAAAAAAAATTTTTTGACCTAAAAAATCAAAATTAAAAATAAATTTGACTTTTTGGGGGGGAAGGATACGATTTTTTTTAAACGAAAGCTGAGGTTTTCTTCTAAAAGAACATATAGATGAGAAAGTGGGCCTACTATCGGTGTAAAATGTAAAGTCAGTTGGCTATGAACACTTATATCTCAAGTAAAAAAATCGCACAATATTTAAACAACTTGGAATAAGTAGATACAACATTTATACGTTACTGTAGCAAATGAAGGAAATACAAAAAAATTATTTCGAGAGTTATTAATTTTTCAAACAAAAAAGTACATGTTTTTTGACTTCATTTTCACTAGTATCTACTTTTGGACCTTGTAGAATGTTTAATAAGAATCATATCAGGTTCCCAAATTACTTCTATACTCTTGATCCTTTATGAACAATAATATCTAAATGGTTAACAATTATTATAATAACTATTTAAGATTTTTAAACAAAACAGTAGTTATGTTATCTTAGTTAAAAATTAAGATACAAAGATGAGACAAAGTACACGTTACGGAGAATACGACATTGATTACGATTAATCTTATTAATATTAGCGGTAAGGTACACACCGTCATAAACCATTTCCCATAGGCGGCGCGAGAAACTGTATTATTGTAGACATAAGCAGGTCAAGTGAGGACTTCATGTCACTTCTACCCAAACCCACATACAATTTTGAAATTTTTAACTCAGGGGAAATATTTTGGGTGTTTACACCTCTGTACATCCTTTGAAACCAGATCTTTAAAGTTATAAATCAGTTTCAACCACAGAAAAAAATTACCAAAAAAAGGCAGTAGGGCTAAACTTTGAGTCTCGGACAAAAAAACTTACAGCGGTTGCGCTTGACTGCTAATGGTGCAATAAAGCAAAAAACTGAAAAAACTTTTGCAAATAATTAATAGAAATATTTTTTTTTATAAAATTTTCTCATTGAATTGTAATTAGTGTCATATTCTCTGTGACATGTACTTTGTCTCATCTTTGTACCTCAATTTCCGACAAAGATAACATGACTACTGTTTTGTTTAAAAATCTCAAATAGTTATTACAATAATTGTTAATCGTTTAGATATTATTGTTCAGAAAGGATCAAGAAGTATAGAAAAAATTTAGGAACTCGATAGGATTCTTATTAAACATTCTACAAGGTCCGAAAGTAGATACAAGTGGAAATTATCGAAATAATTTTTTTGTATTTTCTTTATTTTCTACAGTAACGTAGAAATATGTTGTAGCTACTGATTTCAAGTTGTTTCAATATTGTACGATTTTTTTATTTGAGATATAAGTTTTCAAAGCCAACTGACTATACTTTTTGAGCCAATAGTAGAATGTTTAAACACTGAAAAAAAGAGTTTTTTACTGACCGGAGCGCAAAACCGGGTCGCGCGGTAGTCCGCAGCGCTCCGGTCAGAAGAAAACTCTTTTTTTCAGTGTTTAAACATTCCAGGCCCACTTTCTCATCTATTTGTCCTTTTAGAGGAAAACCTCAGCTTTCGTTTAAAAAAAAATCGTATCCTTCCCCCCCAAAAAGTCAAAATTTTTAATTTTTTAGGTCAAAAAAAAATTTTTTTTTTAAATTCTTACTGCCAATCGAAAGGGCATGAAAAAATCTGTCGAAACTGAACCTTGACAAATTTTTTTGTTTAATTGTTTAAGAGGAAAAAATTATTGCAAAAAAGCATTGTACCGTAAGACCCCTTGATCACTTGACATAGAATCGCTTATATCAGTAGAGAAACTTGTCGGATCCCTATCGAATTCTAGTTAGATAATTTAGACTACAAAAACTGACTAGAAAACTATCATATTCTAGATAGGATAATCTGGACTAGAGAAAAATAATCAGAACCTTATTGCACAAGTATTATACATAAATTGTCTTTTTAGATAAATAATTCAGATTAATTAAAAAAAAACTTACCAGCATTATTTATTAAAAAATTTTGCATATTATTTAATTTTTTAACATATTTTGAAGAAAATTTCATACAATTTTATCAAATAAAAGTCTTTTTTATCCCACATGCACAAAAAAGGCGCTTTCTGATAGCAGACGACAGGGAGGAAAGTCATTCATTTATTCGACCGTATGAAAATGGCGGCCGTGTTCTCCTATGGGCAAGAAAATCAGCTGTTCCCATGCGTTTTTCTATCCCGTGGGAGAAAACGGCCGCCATTTTCATACAAGTCGAACAAGTGAATGACTTTTACTCCCTGTAGTCTGCTATCTGAAATCGCCAATTTTGTGCATTAGGAATAAAAAATATCGTAAGTAACAGGAGAATAAAGGCAGCCATTTACCCTCTTGTTGCTTAAAATATATACTATTATTTAAATAAGTATATTAAAAGAATAAAACATAAATAAATATTAATTTTGTGGTTATAATTATTTTTTATTACCTACTTTTGACAGCAAGGTCTTATTTTTGTGATCTACCTGCATATTGTGATATTAACATTCAAAATGAATTTAATACATAAACGAAAAATTATTTTTAATATTAAGAATGTTAAGTGGTTAAAATTTAGAACCCAAACAATATTTTCAAAAATTTATTTAACTTTTTTTTAATTATAAATTTAAAGAAACTATTTAATTACTTTTTTGTGAACGAAAAGAAATAAATTTTTATTTTAATAAGCAAAAATTCTATGCTTTACATAAATATATATTAATTTTGAGCAATTCCATGTCAAATGATCGACGATTTTTCGACATTGTTAGCAATTTTTTTGAAACTTTTTTTCCTTGTACAGTACCGTCCGAAACTGTCAGTCCACCCATTTTTAAAGGAATGACAAAAATTTTTTAACATAAAATTCATGAAAACTAAATTTTTTTTTTTTTTGTTTATATTTTGAAAGACGATAAAATTTTGAAAAGAATAAGACCTTACAGAAGTCATTTGGCCAAAATTTGTAGAAGATATTCTTAAAAATCGTCATTTTCAATGTTTTACAAAAATTTGAATAACTTCTAAAATAATGAACGCTTTTTAATAATCTTAGGCTTATTTTAAAGACCATTTTCTACGGAATAAGCCCAGTAAGAAGTAAGGAATTAATAATAATTCGAAATTTTTAATTTTTTTGAATTTCGTTTCTGACCAAATCTTTTTATTTTCATTTGCAGAAGCCGAAAAGAAGCTAAGTTTATTCTTTTGAATACCGTTTTAATATTTTAAGCGGAAAAAAAATTTAGCGGTTCAAAGATTTGAACCCTCAAGTTTCATTGTCGGAGACAAACAGCTTGTCCGCTCAGCTATTTAAACTGTACTATGACTACCGAATTTTAGAAGCACTTATATCAAAGTGTTGCAAACTTCAAAGGCGAATTAAAAAATTACAGAATATTAAAACGGAATAGACAGGAATTGAACTTTCCGAGTATGACACAGTATTTCGGAATTCACAAAAAATATTAAATAAAAAATATTAAAACGGAATTGATTGGAATTCACTTTCAAGAAATCTTTGCCTCAAAAAGGAATACATAGGGATTGGACAGAAACGGAATTCAAAAAAATTGATAATTTAACATTTTCTGTAAAAAGTTAAAAATGTTTAATTCTTCTTAATTCCTTACTTCTTACTGGGAGAATTACTTATAGGCATTAACCTGTAATTTTTAACTTGGAATAAGCATGACGTCAAAGTTGGGCAAAAAAATTCAAAAACTTTGAAATAATATTATTAAAAGAAAAATAATTTTTTAAATTCAAACATATATTTTTATTAAATTTTCTTGAAAAATATACACCATATCATGTTTTATATGTATATGTTCTAGAATAGTTTTTAGTACAAAAAATTTATTTCAAATTTTTCAAATTTTTTTGTCCAATTTTGACGTCATGCTTATTCCAAGAAAAAAATTACAGGTTAATGCCTATAAGTAATTGTTATTCCGTAGAAAATGACCTTTAAAATAAGCCTAAGATTATTAAAAAGCGTTCATTATTTTAGAAGTTATTCAAATTTTTGTAAAACATTGAAAATGACGATTTTTAAGAATATCTTCTACAAATTTTGGCCAAATGACTTCTGTAAGGTCTTATTTTTTTCAAAATTTTATCGTCTTTCAAAATATAAACCAAAAAAAATTTTAGTTTTCATGAATTTTATGTTAAAAAATTTTTGTCATTCCTTTAAAAATGGATGGATTGACAATTTCGGACGGTACTGTAGCTATATGGATAAGATATGATAAAGTGAAGACGATTTTGAAAATTTCTAAAAAATTTTGAAAATTTATATACTAATTTTTTAAAATTAAGATAACTCCGGTTGTTTTCAATATTTTTTCAAATTTTTTTTTTAAATTTCTCAGTATAACTAATACTTTTCAAATAAATTTTTTAGAAAAAAAAATTTTCATTAATTTTATTAAAATTTTTTTTTTATTTTTTGAAAAACACCCCCCCTCCGATTTTTAAAATTTTTTTATAGTGATAGCCAAAAGTAATAAGAAATTTTTCGTAAAAGATTCATAGTAGGATCGCGATAACTTTTCGAGAAATCAACGAAAAAGTCCATGGTGCCCCGTTGAGATTGACGCGCTCACGAACGTATGTCCAAGAAGTTGGCAACGCCATTTCATTTTTTCTCAACAAAATTTTGATTAAAATAAAAAAAAAATTGTGCTACACCTAGCAAACGATAACAAATAATGTGCTGGAAAAAAATTTTAATATTTTTCAAAAATTAAAAAAAAAATTTCTTTTATACTTTAATTTTTTTGAACATTTTTCACAAATCAAAATTTTGAAAAAATAAAATTTGTGCTGAATTTTGCTCAGCGAGCACAATAAAAAACTCTAAAAAAACAATTTCACATCAGTTTTACAACAGCTCTATCTCATACATTGCAATGAAAAGAATTGTTTGAATTAAATTACTATTATAGCTATGAGTGATTTCAATATCATGTACCTGCATACTTCTAAAAAAATAGTGGCCCACAATTTCCCGAATGCTTCATTTTACAAAAAGCTTTGTATTTTTTTTTCATTTAAATTTTATGCAAATTTTTTTTTTGCAGTCGAAGTAAAAAAAAAGAAAAAATATATTAAACATTTTTTTTTAACAATGTCGAAAAATCGTCGATCATTTGACATGGAATTGCTCCCCAGGTAGAAATTTCAACTCTAAAATGACCAGTCACTGGGAAGTTTTTCTAGATTCTGGCCAGTGATTGACCAGAAAATCTGGCAAGTGATTGATTGGAAATGTAATGCGCTGCTTTAGCAGTCACTGGTTAGATTATCTGACCAGTGACTGGAAAGTAACTGATCGCAGTAACTGGACAGTTTTCTGATCAAAATCTAGAATAAAATATAATTTATCCTGGCTCTTTTTATTTTGTTTATAATGACATATTTATTTACAGTGCCGCTCAATAACTTTTGCCCACCCTACAGCGATTGAAGGCTTTACAAACAGTTTTGTATTTTGTTTATTATTAAAGATAAAAAGCTCAAAAAGATCTCATTTTAAAGCTCTTTTCCTGAGCTTTAACACTGTATAAAACAACAATTAAAAAATTAATTTGTTAATGTTTAAAAAATGTAATTGCAACATAAAATTTTTCGTTTTTTTCGTTTTTTTTAAAGTGATACAGTTTCATAGGAAATGGTCGCATTTTAATCCAACACATATTTTCTGAAAGCTAGTTTTATCACCTTTAAAATGCATTTTTAAAATTTTTATACGATAATTTTTAAGAAAAATATGATTTTTTGTTTAAAAAATTAGCCATTTTTTTCAATTGTTGATAACTCAAAAACGGATACTTTAGGAAACAATTTTTAAGAACATAAATTGTTCCTTCTTGTGTGCAGAATTAGAAAAAAATATTAAAAATTTTTTTTTAAAATAAATTTTTTTGACTTTTTTTGAAAAAAATTTTTTTTTCATTTTTTATATTTTTATGTTTTAATTGTAGAAACTCGCTTTTTACACTCACTACAACAAGCAAGAAAATTTTTCATCGTATTTATTTAATTTTTTTTAATAATTTTAACTCACCAATCATTTAAATAACTTTTGATATAATACTTATTTATTGTATTGTTTGTTAACGGATTAAAGGTTCTTAATTACTTTAACGATTGTCATCATAATGTCAGTCTTGTAACAATTGTCACAAGTGAGTGTAAAAAGCGAGTTTCTACAATTAATACATAAAAATATAAAAAATAAAAAAAAATTGTTTTAAAAATAAGTCAAAAAAAAATTTTTTTTTAAATAATTTTTAATATTTTTTTTTATAATTCTGCACACAAAAAGGAGCAATTTATGTTCTTAAAATTTTTTTTCTAAAGTAACCGTTTTTGAGTTATCAATAATTGAAAAAAATGGCTAATTTTTTAAACAAAAAATCATGTTTTTCTTAAAAATTATCGTATAAGAATATTAAAAAATGCATTTTAAAGGTGATAAAACTAGCTTTCAGAAAATATGTGTTGGATTAAAATGCGACCATTTCCTATGAAACTGTATCACTTAAAAAAAACAA
Source organism: Leptopilina heterotoma (assembly GCF_015476425.1). Taxonomy (NCBI): domain Eukaryota; kingdom Metazoa; phylum Arthropoda; class Insecta; order Hymenoptera; family Figitidae; genus Leptopilina; species Leptopilina heterotoma. The sequence continues at coordinate 949,146 of NW_025111061.1, forward strand.
AAAAAAACGAAAAATTTTATGTTGCAATAACATTTTTTAAACATTAACAAATTAATTTTTTAATTGTTGTTTTATACAGTGTTAAAGCTCAGGAAAAGAGCTTTAAAAAGAGAACTTTTTGAGCTTTTTATCTTTAATAATAAACAAAATACAAAACTTTTTGTAAAGCCTTCAATCGCTGTAGGGTGGGCAAAAGTTATTGAGCGGCACTGTATATTTTTGTGTTTATTCAAATATTTAAGAATAATGAACAATTACTCTACCAATAACACTTAAATCTAAGAATGAAAAATTCGCACGCTTGGGGGATCGAACCCTAGACCTGGAGACACAACGCATGTGCGTTACCACGCAGCCACGGTGACCAGATAGTAACTTATCATAACTACAAGTTTAAGAACTGAAGTTCTATTCCGATTGTGACCAGAATTTCTGGCCAGTGACTTGTCAGAAGTAATGATCAGAAATCATTACCAGATGAAACATGATGAACCAGATAAAAGTGAAACGATCATAACTTTTATATAATGTTACTTTAGACTTTTCTGTTTTTGACCGTATGGAACATAAAAATTATTTTTAATATCTAATTATAAATGATTGACTAAGAGTGAATTTTTATGGGACTAGTTCTTTGTTTTTTTTCCTTAGTAACTGGTCAGTTTCTGTGTCCGCAGTTTCTTTTTTTGATAGTGTCAAGAGTTTCTGGCTAGAGATTTGGAAAAATCTAGAATAATTCTTTTAATAGGATTCGGCAAGTTTTTCTGATCAGTGGTGGACGTTTTTATAGGTGGAATCTTAAATAATTCTTTAAATCAGTGACTGCCCAGTATCTGGAAAGAAATTCTTATCACTATTATGATCAGTTTTTCTGGTCAGTGACTTGATAAAAGTACTTTTCACAAAGGGGAATTGTTTTTATTCAGTGAAACTGTCCAGTCACTCATTCAGGACTGGCCAGATTGTCTTGGCAAGTAAAACTCGCTCTCGACTCTACAGCTACTGGAAGAAAACAAGTAATACTTGACAAATTTCTACCTGGGGATCTTTTATCAAAAGTAAGTGTCAAATTTTAGAAAAAATCTTTAAAACATTTTTGTTCTCTTTTATCGATTCTTTTACTTAAAATAATATTAGAAAAAGAATGTAAAAAAAATTTTTTTTTTGCATTTGATTTTTGACTGAAAATAGTGTTAAAATAACAAAAAAATTTTTTTGAAGTATGTTCTTAGATAGTTAAAAATTCAGGTGCGGGTCCCCCCTGAAGTATGAAATGCAAATTATTATAATTTTTATAGTGCGAAAAATAACTATAAATAAATCTGTCAAAAATTGTTCTTGAATCATTTTTTAAGACAATTAAATTTTTCAAATAAAAATAATTTTTTACCGTGGTTGGACACGACGTTTTCTCCAACATCTTGCGAGAAAAGGTTTCTTCGTAAGTTTCGTATAATTTTAATTTAACATGTGATTAAGTTCAATAAAATATAACGAACGAATTCTTTAAGTATATATATATCTGATAGATCAAACACCCCAGGTAGAAATTTCAACTCTAAAATGACCAGTCACTGGGAAGTTTTTCTAGTTTCTGGCCAGTGATTAACCGGAAAATCTGGCAAGTGATTGATTAGAAATGTAACGCGCTGCTTTAGCAGTCACTGGTTAGATTATCTGACCAGTGACTGGAAAGTAACTGACCAGTAACTAAACAGTTTTCTGCTCAAAATCTAGAATAAAATATAATTTTTCTTGGCTCTTTTTATTTTGTTTATAAATAAAATATTTATTTATATTTTTGTGTTTATTCAAATATTTAAGACTAATGAACAATTACTCTATCAATAACACTTAAATCTAAGAATGAAAAATTCGCACGTATGACTCTACAGCTACTGGAAGAAAACAAGTAATACTTGACAAATTTCTACCTGGGACTGAGAGACCTTTAAAAGTGCTGCGAAAAAGCGTATTTGACAGCAGCGTCACTATACTCTCTAAATCTGAATAAGTGAAATTTTCACTTTTTCCATGTGTGAACTTTTTTCTCACTTATTAATAAGTGAGAAACTTATACATTTTTCACTTATACATAAGTGAAAATTCACTTTTTTATGTGTGAACTTGGTTTCACTTATCAATAAGTGAAATCCGCGCTTATGTATAAGTGAAATATTTAGTTAAAAAGAAATCCACCTGCCCATTATATTTCAATTATTTATACTTTTAAATATTTAGAAACAATGTTTTTATCATTTCAGTTAATATGTTAAAAAAAATTTTTTTTATTCAATTATAAAAATTATCATTTAAAATTTAATAAAAATTTTTAAAAATGTCCAGTTAAATATTATATTAACAGTAATCTAATAACCAACTTTTTATTTGCTTAGTATTTATATAATATATAAGAGAAATCTTGAACAAAACGTTAAAGTATAACACAATAAACTAACTCTTTATCAGTAGCACCCAATAATTTTCTATGAGTATAAGGCAACATATTAAGTGGCATTGTGGTGTTTCTCGTTGATCATCAAAGTTAAGCGACATTGCGTGCGGTTAATATTAGGATGGGTGACCGTTTGGGGATTTTCCTTAAAAAATGTGAAAAATTTATATGTTTACAAGTTTCAGATTAATAATAAGAAGAGTGTTAAATAGATTATAGTAAATAAATATTTTTTTTATATAATATTAATCCTGATTATTTATTTACAATCATTAAGAAATATATTTTATAACTTATTCAATAAGTTAATACGATTCACTTCTTAATGTGTGAGTATTCACTTATTTCATAATTGAATATTCACTTATTTATAAGTGAATATGATTTACTTATTCATAAGTGAATATAATTCACTTATTTCATGTGTGAATATTCACTTATTCTACGTGGAAGAGTTTTGAAACATGGAATAAGTGAATATTCACTTAAAATAAGTGAAATTTCACTTATTCAGATTTAGAGAGTACTTTTAGGCTGCTGCGTTACAATTTTGGGCACGTGATAGTGCAAAAGTTGTTCAACTGCAAACCAAAAGTATAGTCCTGTAGCGTACCTACAGAATGGTCAGCAGCAGCCTATCGAAAGTCTGCTACACTCCCAAAGGTCTCTCAGTGAAGGGAAAGAAAAAAGTGACGTTGTAATTTACTTTCGCTACGCCAAATTTTACACCACTCCTGTCAGAGTATTTGATATAAGTTTTACTTTGGCCACGCTTTTGTAACATGAAAAGTATTTACTGCTTTCAGAGCACGCGTTGGAGAAATTAATTTTTTTCAAGTATTTTGTTACAATTTTTGATTGATTATTTTTTTAAAATACCTAAATTATACAAAACTTGTTTTAAAAAATTCAATTATTTTCGAAAAATTACATTAAAATATTTTTAAAAACTTTTTTTTAGAATTGTTTATCATAATTTTTTAAGATTTAATTATTATTTTCGAACAAAGTAAATAAAAATTGATAAAAATTTACTTTTTAAGATTTCTGAAAATTTCAGAGATATCATGCGGTCATATATATATAAATAAAATTCTTTAAAAATTCGATTATATATATTTTTCAAAATTTAAATTATTATTTAAAAAAAATAAAAAAAACCGTCAAAAACTTTGACAGTTGTCAAAACAAGGAAAATAAAAGTTTTTTAATAATAATAAGCATAAAAATAATTTTTTTAGAAAGATATGTGAGGCATTTCATTTCAAAACGACCCACTCTATAGACAATTGCCATTGTAAGGCAATTTTTAAATAATTATTTCTTCTATTTATTAATGCCAAACTTTATTTACTATTAGTGTTTTTAAAAGAAAAATTTCTTAACTTTACGATAGTAAAAAAATTTTTTTTTTTAATAATATTGGTTAGGAATTTGGAAATTAAGTTGAAAACTTGGCAACGGCTAAAAAGTAAAAATGTTCGTATTTATAAAAGAGTCATTATTTATTCAAACTTGAACAATCTTTACTAAACTATTTTGATATTTATTTTCACGTCTACAAATAACGAGCGACGGACCCAAACTGAAACTTGGAAAAACATAAGTTCCCAATGGGAAATGCCAGTGTAGTGCCGATGTTCACCACTGGCTTAGTACTCAGACGATTGTTCGGCGTAGTCTAGCCGAGCCTCGACAATTAGTGCTGGCGCAGTACAGAATTTTTGTTTCGCCAAAGCTTGGACAAGCCACGGCGGCAAGTGCTGGCTGAGTATAGAAAAAATGTTCACAACGCTCTTTGCCAACATTGCTTTTTTGACATAAACTTGAAAAAAATTATAAAAAAAAGTTTATAAATGTTTATAAATATAAATTTATTGAAAAAATTAATATTTTTTAAATTACCACGTAATTTAAGAATTATGTTAAATGCAATAAGTAAAGTAATTTAATTTTTAAAAATTTAGTTTAATTTATTTTATTCCAATTTATTATTTCTAACGTATCCCTATTTTTTTCTCATCTTTGACTTAATAATTGTATGTCTGAATGATACGACATGTGTCGTTAGCATAGTGGTTAGAGCGTTAGTCTGTTAGTCCGTAGGTCGTAGGTTCGATTCCCCTCGTCAGCAATTTTGTTTATTTTCATAGGTTTGCGATATTTCTAGATTCCAATCGTTAGGTACTAAAATATGAAAATCTAATGCACACTTACTGTAATTGTTTACTATTTAATTTTTAAATGTTATAAACAATTTCTCTCTACTTCATTTACTATATCCATTGTTAGTCTCCATCTTTAATACAATTTCTTTAAGAAGAGAAATATTTTATGAATAATAACTATTTATTAATATTATTTACCATTTTGCTGTTAAATTATTTATAATTATGAATTTACGACTAATTAATAACAATACGGCATTTATTGCTGCAATATTCTCAGCCAGCACTGCTCCAGTGCTGCGCCAGCGCTGTCTGGCAGCATTGACAGACAGTACTTCGGCAGCGCCAGACGGCGTTATCATCCCAGTGCCATGCCACTGCTGGCTCTCAGCCTTGCCGCCAGTGCTGCCAGTGCTGGCGCAGTACTACGCCAGTTGTAAATTTCCCATTGGGAATTCCTACGTTTTCGATATTAGAGCTATTTTTCGGTGTCAATGTTTTCATGAATCTTTAAATATTCGTAATATTATGATAAGATAGATTTCTAACATCCTCCCCCCTTTAATTTGAAAGAAAGAAAGATAATTTAATTTTCTTTTTTAAATTAATTCATTTTTTCCTTCTGTTTTCTTTTTATACGAATATTTGGAATATTTATTATAATATTTGGAATATGGAATATTTATTAATTTGTTTCTTTATTCTAACGTAGATATGTCTCTTTAAAATTAACAATCATTAAAAAATTGTAAGTCGTTTTAAAAATATAAACAATAATCTTTGGTATATGATTTTTCACTCAATACATATCAATCTATCTGGTCCTTTACTAATTCTACCACTTTTCGTAGTTATTTCTCTATATCTCTCTAAACAATCATTCTTACTCACACTCGTATGGAACACGGGAAAAAATTTTGTGTATTAGCTGCCCACTAGTGGCCATGTGCTGCTGTCTATGCATTGTGTGTAGCTAGTATCCAACTTTGGGACAGGAGATGCCCATTAACAGCGCACGCGCTGTACGCAAATGCCTATCCCATGTGAAATGTGTACGAGTTGTCTGTAACATGGGTAGCTGATGCCCATAATCTGAGCCGCAGCTATACGTAGTCAGTAGAAACGCCGCTGCACAGTTAAAAATACAGCGCTTACCCAAAATTTTTTCCCGTGTATAGTTTGACATACTTTCTTACAATATTATTATTCGATTTATTTGACAAATTTATTTTATTTTTTCTAATCTGTGCTACGTCATACAATTGTCTCACATCTTTGGCATTATTTTGATGAATCTCGAGTGAATAAATTCTCTGTATTGGTCTTTTAATAACGCCATTTTTTGTTTTCAAAAAACACGTTCTTATTTCCCTATCGCGTCCCTTGATAAATTCGACATCCCGCGCAAGGGGCCAATCTAACCGTTTTTTATTATCACTACCAATCAAAACAATGTCATTAATTTCAATATTTCGTTTTTCTTTGTTGCTATTTTTTAATAATAATTGACTTAGATATTTTTCTCTAAACCTCGTTCTTAAATCATCGAATATCTTATTACGATACGACAGTTTTGTGTCCAATTTTTCCGCGTAGAGCATATCTAAGTCTGGTACTCCCGATTCTTTTATTTCTTGTAAAAACAGCATAGGGCTCAGAGGTAACAATTCGTCAGCATTTTCTGACACATATATATGTTAAAGGCCGCGAGTTTATTATTCTTTCCGCATCGCAGAGAAAAGTCATTAGATTTTCATACGATAAACATGCTTTTCCAAGGACTTTCTTTAATATTGATTTTAATACTCCAATAAGTCGTTCCAACCAGCCTCCCCACCATTGGGGTGAGGTTGGATTAAAACGCCACTTAATATGGAAGATTTCCGTCCTTTTCATAATTTTTGTCCAATCAAGTCCTTCTAACGCGTTTGCTGTGCCGACAATCCATTATCGCTGTATATATATTACAGTCTTTCCCTTCTCGCGATAAACCTACGAAGGCACTCGACGAATCCCTCTACAGACAGAGACGTAGTCAATTCAAAATGAACTGATCGGAAAATCGCGCACGTGAAAACAGATCCAACTTTTCCTTTCCCACTTCACGAAAATTGGTCCCGCGAAATCAACTCCAGTAACTTCGAAAATTGCCGCATCTCTTACGCGATTTTCTGTGAGCGGGGGAGAATCACATTCTATTCGTTTCACTTTTTGTTTTTTACAGACAACGCACTTGGAAATTATGCCTCTGATTTTTATTTGTCGCAAGGAGATAATCCAAAATTTTTCGCGCAATATTATATTAATTATTATATTTGTGTCCCTGCATGACACTTTGTTCATGAGTTTCCCTTACCATTAAAGTTATGATTTCGTGTTTATCCAATAAAATCGGGCTTAAAAATGAAGCGTTATCTTTTCGATTTAAAATTTTTGTTTTTAACGCGTACAAACCAAACCGTCTTTATTCAAATAAGTTCTAAAAGAAGATAATTTATCTTTATTTGTTTCTAAACACATCAATCTTTGTAAATATCTAAGCAAATTACTCTCTGCATCTAATAATTCGCTAATTGTTAAATACAAATCTTTACGTTTATTTTTCAACAAGTAAATTTCTTCTTCCGTATTTTGGTTATTTACCACGTTTTTTTATTTCGGTTTTAAACAAAAATCTCCGCGTCCATGCAAGAAAGCGTATGAGTTTACTTTAAGAAGAAAATTTCTCATGTACTTGAATATCCGATGATTCTCTATTTACCATTTAAACTGTAACGCTTTTCTTAATTTCGCTTTTCATTTCACTTTCATTGATCGATTCCTGGACTAAAGGCCACTCAGTTTCTGGTTTTCGTAACCAGTCTGAGTCTAACCACTATCTACTCTAAACCAACTGTAAGGGACTGCATCCACGGGACGGAAAATCGGATGGATTGTTATTGCTATTTATATACCTCCAATTTTTTGTGTCACTCAATGACCTAATTTCTTTTACCCTATTATAGACAAAAGTACCCCAATTTAAATCGCTTTTTAACCAGGCTAATACCGTTGTGGAATCGGACCAATATGTGACACTTTCTACATTTCTCGTAAACGACTTTACAACTGAATCAGCGAGTCTTGCTGTTACCGATGCCGCTAATAATTCTAATCTTCGGATAGTCGTCTTTTTGGAGCTAGTCGTGATCTTGCATTTATTAAAAGGACACTTATCATACCTTCGAATTCTACTCTGGCAAAAATAACCGTGGCATATGCAACTCCACTTGCATCTCCAAAAGCATGTATCGTCAATTTACCTTATTGTGGTAATTTTCGTGGAAATTCAATTTCTTTTAACGCACTTAACTCTTTAACCCATTCACAAAATCCAAGCTTTCGTTTTTTATCAATTTTAAAATCCCAATCTACTTTTTCCGCCCACAATTCCGCTAATAATTTTTTCGGTGGTAAAGTTATCGGACACCTGAAACCAATGGGGTCATAAACTTATCATAACACCGTGAGTTTCAGATAAGATTGCTCTTTTCGTAACAACTGCGTCGGTATTTCTATTTGTATTAATGCGGGATTAATTAAAATTGAGTCTCTCCGCTTATTCCATAAAATTCCTAGCACAAGTGCTGTTTCTTTTTTGTTACAGTCTCCTGAATATTCCCACAATCTTAAATCGAACTTCTGCTGGCCATAATCTTTGTACCCTCTTTAATAAATTTTTTCAGTTCTTAGGTTGAATTGACACTCGTCACGCAGTCATCGACATAAAAGGACTTTCCCAATTTTTTGACCACGACAATTTACTACTTTTGTTCGCTTCGATAAGCGCCTTTTCTAAAAGTAATTCAATTGCCGCTGCTACGAGAAAATGACTGCAAGACAATCCGAAAACAACTCGGCAATGTCTATAAACAATAACTTTATTCTCTTCTTTTCACAAAAATCGCAAAAAATCTGTCTTCTTTACTAATTTCTATTTGCAAAAAAGCGCCCTTTATATCCTATATAACGTCAATTTCTCCTTCCCGAAATCTATTTATCGAGTCTGGTACCAATTCAATCATATCTAAACACTGGTTGTGTAGTAGTTGTCGTAGTTGTGCTATTTTCTTTAAAAACGGGTCGATAGGGTAAATAATGGCAATCGCGATCTATATTTTCATGTTCGACTACCTCGATTATGTCTTCCGATAACCATGTTTTAAGCACATTATCGTAATCTTTTAAAAATCCTAGTTTTTCTAATTTTTGTATGGTTGTATTTAACCTTTGTTGCGTAATCTCTAAATTATTATTGATAAAGGCAAATGATCATATCTCCACGGTAACTTCAATACAAAACAACCTTTCTCTGTTATCTCTGCTGTTTTTCTAACAAACTGTTTTGTTTTGATATCTCGCTCTGACTTTTTGACTTTCTCACTCGGATCAGTTATATCTAGTACATAGAGTTTCCACAATTCCGTCAGATTTGCCTGGAGCGCGAGAATCGTCGTAAGCATGACAGGGATGTCATAATCATTTTAGGCCAGGGAAACTTTACCCATTACTGTCCAGCCGAGTAATGTCTCGAAAGCAATTAAACCGTTTTGCAAATCAAACTTTTTTCCCGTTAATAGTTTCCCGGCTATATCCGCTCCAATAAGGATTTCTATTGATTTATTATTATTTTCAAAATCAGATAAAAATATATTTTTTTTTTAATTTTTCCAACCACGAATCTTTATTTACACACGGAATCGTATCGCAAATAGTATCTTGTCCCAATACCGAGAAGTTACACACTTAAGATTCATCCAAACTCTTTAGTTAAATCAAAAATTTATCATGCTTTTTTATTTTGGACTTCACTCCACCAACAAGGAGTGTGCGCTATCTCTATATTTCCACAAGACCCATATCCCATTTCTTTTGCGATATCAACTTTTAAATACGAACGTTGAGAGGATGTATCTATAATTACTCGTACAATTTTTTCCTGACAATCTAAAAAAAATTTTATCTCTAGCGTTTGCATACATACTTTCGGTGTATAACTAATGGTAGCTATAGACTATTTTCGAACTTGAGCCTACAATCTTGGCTATTCAAGTGTTTCTCTACAATTTCTCTTACACATTTTCTTATACTATATGTATAACCTTATACTAAATTTTTGCGCCTACAGAACGACTTGAAAATTAGGAGTACTCCCATTTGCCTGGACCACCCATCTAATGGGTTTTCTTGCCAGTGGAGAGGGAAACTGTAGAAAACCTCTCCTGAGTACAACCGGTTTATAGACAGTCGAGTTCTAATGGTGTGTACCGGACAATAATCGACGGTGCACATCATTATACCTCGACGTCAAACCTCCCGCTCAGATTATCTCACGTGCCGGAAAAATACCAAGCCAAATGGGCGCGAACCAAGGGTACTTATACCCTTGGTCCTTAAACGACCGCCAAGCGAGTCATCTATCTGACAGAGCTAATATGTCAAAACCATTACATATAAGCAGAACGTGTCGCTTCCCACACTAAATACACCTGACCCTACTCCAACAATTTTTGGCCATGGACCTCTCTTTACGCACACAAAACAAGCATTCGACTTGCAAACTTAACTTTTGCGCATACTCACATTCGGAACTTTCATGCTTTCCTTTACAAAACAGACATTCGACAATTTTCTCTTCCTTAGTACTAAGGAGAGCGCTTGCGCTACAAATTTCTTTAGATGTCTCTGTCTTACTTTTATGTTTCTTGTACTTATCTCCATCGATTGAAAATTCGAATCCTCGAAGAGCCATGTCGATCCGTTCTTGATTATCTACCTGACTTTGTAGAAATTGCAGTAATTTTGCCAGACAATCCTTTGTCTCCCGTTATCTATTTGCATCAACATCCTCACGTTGAGCGCTTCTTTGCCACGCTCTTAAAACTTCCTCCGGTAGCGATGACTCTACCAATGTATACAGCATGGCTGCGCAAAGCTCGAGGCATACATTCGAGCTTGTCGAACGTATTAGCCGACGTCACCTTCTGATTTCCTTTGACAGCATTATGCAGTACGAGTGCCAATAATTCGCGTACATAAAACTCGACTACTACGTCATCCCTAACAAAACGGTTTTTTATGCTTTTGATGACCTTTTCGTAATTTTCAGTCGTTGATGGAAAACTGTTGACCAAATCATACGCTCTGGAATATCTCAAAACATGTCAACTCCGATTTTCTTGAAACTTGTGTCAAAATAAAGCTTAAATATTCTACTTTCATTCCCTGTAAAAATTATAATGGACAATTCAGGGGAATTTATGAAATTAATTAAATTTTATAAAGATGTCAGAGGTTAAACTGTTATCATTTGTTATCATTTGTACTTATTAATATATAAATTACAAGAAATTAAACTTGACAGGATTATTTTATTAAAATTTTAAAAATAATAAGTTTTTCTTAGTAGAACAAAGTAAACGAGCCAATACGCCCCGGGCAAAGTGATCCATTACGCCCTGGAGGTGTTTTTTGAATATTTTGTTATTTTTTATCAATACCGTAAGTATTATACAAAAATTGTCAATTGTTCCTTAAAAATAAATGTTCTAAGCACAAAACTTGATTTTCAAACATTTTGTACAACTATTTTTGAAAAGGATATAACAAAAAAATAAAGACTTATTTAAAAATTTACTTTCAAGCGTCAAAATCACTTTTTCTACCATATTTTCAACAATAATAAATGAATAACAATGAAACTTGGTACAAACTTACAGAGCATACTAAGTACATTATTTTGAACGGAGACCGAAATTACTATGACAGATCACTTTGGAATAAATTGAAATGATGCATTACGCCCGGTCTCCTCTAATGTACATATGTATAAAGCGTTTTGTATAAACTTTTTATAAAGTTTTTTTTCAAATTTTTACACAGTTAAACCTCTGACATCTTTGTAAAATTTAATTAATTTCATAAATTCCTCTGAAATTGTCCATTATAATGTTTACAGGGAATGAATCTAGAATATTTAAGCTTTATTTTGACACAAGTTTCAAGAAAATCGGAGGTGACATGTTTTGAGATATTCAAGAGGTTATCTTTCAAATTTAATTTTTTTCATAAATAATATTATTTTTTAAAAAAATTCTCTTGCAATCGTAAAGTTAAGAAATTTTTCTTTTAAAAAAACTAATAGTAAATAAAGTTTGGCATTAATAAATAGGAGAAATAATTATTTAAAAATTGCCTTACAGTGGCAATTGTTTATAGAGGGGGTCGTTTTAAGATAAAATGCCTCATGTATGTGCAATTATACCTTAAAATGTTTTTGACAATTAATAAAAACATTAATTAACAAGTTGTTCATTTCATGACCAATTAAGCTTCCTCAATATATATTATTATATATAATTTTAAAAGTTAAATAATTATAATAGTTTATTAAATATAATTAATAAATCTTCTTCTAATAAATCAAAAAAAAAATTAATGTTATAGAGTTTATCATAAATTTTTTTTCCTATAATATATATATATATATATATTTTTTTATTTTCTATATGTCTTTTTTACGAAAATCGAAAAAAATTAATTTTTAATCGCATTAGCTATATTTCTCGTGTGATCTACGCGTAAAAATACACGTGTGCCAATTTTTAACTCTCTAGGTAAAAAAATGTGAACGTTATGGTCATTTTCATAATAGTTTTAATAGAAAGTTTCTACCGGGTAAAGTACCCTGAAAAAAAATTAATTATTCAATTTTTTTATTATAGAATAATTATTTTAAAGTATTAAGATAAAATTTCAAATAATACAAAATTTCAATTTTTTTATGAAAATCTAAAATATTTATTAATTCTATAAATATTGATAAAATATATACTTTATATACATGAATCGATTCGTTTTTATGTCAGGAATGCAATTTTGACAAGAATTAATGAAAATTTTAATATAGAAAAAAGTTATTTTAAAAAATCCAAAAATTAATTTTTTCAAAAATTAAAAAATTGTTGAGAAAAAATTTTTTTTTAGATATTTTTGAAAATCCTTCTGTCTGATTTTTAGTATTCATGACCGTAATACACCTACAAAATTTTATCAAAATCCGTCAAGACGTGTAAGAGAAAATTTGTTCACAAGAATCGGTGACATACACACACACACATACATACACACATACATCCGGACATTTGTTCCTCTCGACGAATTATATTTACTACACTTGAAAATTTGTAAAAATAATTGATTCTAAAAAATTCGGAAATCGACATCACTATAAGGCTTCCTTTATGAGGAAGCAATAATTAAAATGATGTTATATTATTATAATTACAATAATAAATTCAATAATATAATTATAATAATTATAGTAAATATAAAAATATAAAAAGTAATGTAAATAGTAATGTTTAATTTTTCAATAATGTTATAATTAATTATTATTAACTATCATTAACAATGCAGAGTTAAATAAGAGTGAATAATATCTCCCCAAAATTCATAATGTAATTTAAGCAAATGTCTTTCCAACCTAGCGTGGCTGTGAGATATGTGTATCCGACTGGAGTTCCTGAGGTCCAAGGTTCGATACCCCATCAACATGAGCGTGACAAAAACGACTTAGGACCCAACTAGTCTCTCTAGTTGGAGCCCTTTTTCAAATGGGGTAAACTAGTGAGGTCCCCACTAGAACCTAACCACCATTTCTACACGGGTAAGAGTAACAGCCCTATAAGTAACAACTTTTAATTTTTCGGTTGTAAATTCTTCTAATTTTTTTACAGTAAAATTTACATCAGAAAGAGAAAAATTAACTCCGGAAATAGTAAAGTTTACAGTTTACACTAAAGATACAAATTTTTAGTAGCAAATTTTATTAATTTTTATACGAAAATTTACTTCACAAGGAGTAAAATTAACTTAAAAAATAGTAAATGTTTACTTACAGATGTTTTTTAAATTTAATTTAATTTTAATTACAGTAGACTATTAAACTTTATTCAAAAAAGAATATGTAAAAAAAATAATTATATAAGACTCTCTGGATGACACACGAGGCTTAAATTAACTCCAAATACGTTAGACGCGTATATTTTTAACACCTGTAAATGTGTTTTGTTTTCTTTTTCTTAGTTTTAGTGGAAGGAGTAGAGGAAGGGGGGGATATGTAGTAACCTTGAACTCAGTAGTACGAGAAGCAGCGTGTCGCAACGTAATGTGACAAGGACGTCAACACCAAGAGAAAGTGCTAATTGAATACAGGAATACACAACATATCTTTTAGAGCACACACGTAGTTGAATAATAGTAACTATTCATTGTAATGTGCTAATTTTCTTTTATACTCACGTTTTATTGTATCACAGAATTTAAATTGTCTACAATGAGATGCAAGCATTTTACATTTACTATTATATTTATTTGTTTATACACTTTGTCTTCAGCCTACATAACTTGGCTATACAAGTGTTTCCTTACAAATTTCTCTCATACAATATTTCTATATACATTCCTTACACTACATTTTTGCGCCTACAGAACGACATGAAAATTAGGAGAACTCGCATTTTCCTGGACCACCCGTCTAATGGGTTTTCTCGCCAGTGGAGAGGGAAACTGTAGAAAACCTCTCCTGAGTATAACCGGTTTATAGACAGTCGAGTTCTAATGGTGTGTACCAGACAATATTGGACGGTGCACATCATTATACCTCGACGTCAAGCCTCCCGCTCAGATTGTCTCACGTGCCGGAAAAATACCAAGCCAAATGGGCGCGAACCAAGGGTGCTTACCCTTGGTCCTTAAACGACCGCCAAGCGAGGCATCTATCCGACTGTTCTAAATAATATTATCATTAACTAGTACAACTTCTGCGCGCTACGCGCGCCCATTAATTGTTTTTTAACTATAAAAGATTATGCTTCTTTTAAACAAAAACGCTTTAAATGAGCACTTCAATTTTTTTTAATATGTCAATCATTTAGAAATGAATCCCACAAATTCCACAATACATTTAAGTAATTTTCATATGATTTAATATCTTAAAAATGTTCACATAAAATATTTCGAATATCCAGTAGAGCGAAGAATTTTAATATCCTACAGATATCGTAGAATATCTTAGATATCCCCTATAAACATAAATATGAATCAGCAGAAAATCGCTGATTAGGTAGCTATAAGTATGCAGCTGATTTAATCAGTGTATATAAGCTAAAAAATCAGTGACTATTTGCTGATTCATTAGTGTATATACGCTGATTGAATCAGCTGCATACTTATAGCTACCCAATCAGCGACTTATCACTGATTCAAATTTAGAGAGTACAAATATCTTAGGGATACCCTAATTGTATAGAAATGGGAAACATTCAGGGTATTCTTAAATATCACCTAAGTAACACATGACATTACAGTAATGTGACCGTAATGTTCCATGTAATGTTATTAATATACCAATGTAATACAAAAATGAAATTTCAATAACATTAACATGTCTACCCCAATGTGATATTTTAAGTTATTGTAGTTACATTACATGGTAATATTACTGTAATATTGCAGTAATGTGAAAGTATTATCGCAAAGAAAGATAAAAACAATTCTTCTTATATGAAAGGTGATCTTTTTTCGTATTATTACGGTGACATTACTGATGTAACACTACTGTAATAATATCTAGTATATATTTTATATATAAGAATTATTTTTTTATTGTAAAAGTAATTTAAAATTTTTTATACATTTTACTTGCATTTTCTAAAGAAACGTATGTAGATAAAGTCTCGTCAAAATATCAATTCTATAAAAAATTCGATACAAATAAGCCTATGAAACAAATGTTACTTTTTTTGGACATATAAAAAAGTTAGACAAATCACAAGTGATTCATTCGGACGAAACGAACCGTTAGACGAACGAAATTTTTGTTTTGCAGTTGACTTGACAACTAAACTGTCATTTTGAATTGTTTGACAAAACGAACTTCTATGTCAGAAACACTCAGATCCAAAAATGTTTTTGATGTCGTAATTTCAATAAACATTATTAAATTTTTCTACCCAGTAAAAAAAAAGTATTCAGAATAGAGAAAAAGTATTGGTGGAGACGTTCGGTGAATGCGTTTTCGCGAAAAAACCGTATTGGTGGGTTACGGTGAATACATTTCGTTTACCGTGAATACTTTTTTTTTAAACTCTCGATTTAAAGATTCCTAAGCAAAGTTGAGAATATTTATAAAGAGCGTAAGTGATCTGAAGTATAAAAATGACGATTGCGAGAAGGAAATAAGAAATTTTGAGAAAAAACGAAAAATTAAATGTGACAAACCTACAGCGTATGATGATGAAAATGAACATTGACGATACCGACATAAACTTGAGAAATCCAAGTAAATGTATGTGAAACACGTGAAACAGTAAGTTCCGCCGGTAACGTCAAAGTTCCTTTTAATCATCATACGTTGTAGGCACAGAAAAGCATATGGTAATTGATCAACATTTGACAATCTGTTTGTCACATTTAATTTTTCGTTTTTTTTTAAATTTCTTATTTCCTTTTCGCAATAGTCATTTTTATACTTCAGGTCACTTACGCTCTTTATAAATATTCTCAACTTTGCTTAGGAATCTTTAAATCGAAAGTTTTTAAAAAAAGTATTCACGGTAAGCAAAATGTATTCACCGTAACCCACCAATACGGTTTTGTCGCGAAAACGCATTCACCGAACGTCTCCACCAATACTTTTTCTCTATTCTGAATACTTTTTTTTTACTGGGTATAATTTATAATTATAAACTACATTTTAATTCAGTAGTACATTCAATTTTATTAATGTATTTATTAAAATAAAAATTTTATTAGGTATTAATTAATCCATTTTTTAATTAATTTTTTATAATTATTATTAAATAAATCGAAGATAATATTACTTCAAATAAAGAATCCTTTTATAATTTAATACAATAAAAATTAACAAATGTATTACTTATTATTAATTATAAATACTCATATTGAATAATGTAACAATTAATTAGTTATAAGAAACTTTATAATAACAAAAAATTGATTAAATTACATATATTTTGGAAATAATTTAAAAAATGGTTTTAAAAATTTTATAAATCAAACCTTTTTTATTTTTAGTTTGTAATATTTAATTTCTAAAAATATCCTATTAAACTCAAATAATTAAAATAAAGTATTAAATGTAATTAAAGTTATCTGTTTTTAAAATAAATAAATTTAAATATCGCTGCCCTGCAAGGGTTCTGCGAATAGAATGTGGTATAGTGTTCCCGAACTGACTTTTTGTGCTGAACACGAATCACACTGTAAAAAGAAAGGTACTAATTCAGTACCAATTTTTGGTACTAAATCGAGATTTGGTTCTATTTTAATACCGAAAATCAGCTCTAATTTAGAAGCTTTATTTACAGTGTAGGGCTTGAAAACTTCCCATCGCGTCACGTTTTAGAGAAAATTGGGATTGAAACCCCTAAAAACTGCGTTTTTAGCCATTTTTAAACAATTATACAGCTAAATCCTGACGTGCTACAAACTTCGCTAATATCAGAAATTAAAAATTAAACCATGCCCTTTCACATGAGCCCTATGACGATTGGATCGCATGCACCCTTAAAGCAGGGGGTGTGTTTATATCTAGGGGTGCAAGAAGAAAATGTTAATAGAACAAAAATATTTAGAACTCCGTCTATTTCAATGAAACGTTTAAGCGGGGTTGTTGGGGTTGCTGAGTACGAATAAAAAGTTAGATTTAAAAAATTCAAGTGTATAGGTTTAATTCAATACGAAAGTCAATACAAATTAAAAAAAAATTATGAATTTTGTTGTTCGAGAAAAATCGGAAAAGCTTTATATGCAGTAAAGAAATGACGTTCGAAGTAAATGTTATAAAGAATACTAAAACTGTGTATTTGTTAAGATCATTTAACTACAAGATTTATAATACTCTGCTTACCAGAGTACACTACGGGGAGACGATCTAAATTACACTCCATTTGTTGTAATTTTTTAAGTATTTTTGTTCTTTTATATTTTTTTTGTATTTCTAAAAGTACTTTTTTGTTTTATTAAAAAAATTGATACGTCTTAAGAAAATTTGCAAAAACAACGAAACGAAAGTGAGCTAATGCAGAAATCATTTACACGGAGAGAGATTTTGTATTAATATTTGTTAAAATTGGCAATAGAATTTAATATATTCTTTTTCAATTTAGGGAAATCGTGTTTTATATTAAAAATTAATATTGTGCATATTAGTAGGCAGCCCTTGATATATTTTACAAAAATTAATAAAATTGTAATACAATTTAATAAAAGAATTATAATTTTTAAAAATGACTATATTAAAATCGCAGTCCGTGAAAGTATCGAAAGAATAAGAAAAATTGAAATAGTTCTTTTAAATTTTAGAATAAAATACATATTTCAATCTTTAATATAGTCAATACTAAAAATTATGAGTGAGTCGAAAAGGACAGGAAATAAAAAGACGTAGGAAGGAGGAGGATAGAATTATCGTTTCGAAAGTATTTCGCACACACACCAATGAGCTAACGCAAGCATCATACTATACATCATACTATACAAACACAAACTATATACAATTTCGGAGATCTATGTTAAAACCTATAAACGCATACATATAAACTTAACTTAAATACAAATAAACGCAATAACGCACGCACGCTGTACATTGGGAGATACAGTTCTCAACTTCCTTATATACTAAACTCGAGAAATTTTCTGAACTTGTGAGAAAGTGATATTTTCTCCATATTTTGTTTAAAAAAGTTCTTAATTTATTTTACATTATAAATACATACTTTTGTATGCTGGGTCAAAATTTTATTCAGAAATGTTTATCATAATACTGTTTTTAAAATTGTTTGTTTCTGGAAAATGATTTCTATTGAAATTATGTCCAATTTTTCGTTATATAAAAAAACCCATCATTTACTTTATTGGCATAAGAAAATGCAGCATATCTTAAATCATTTTTTTTAAATACCTTCCAATGTCCTAATTCATTTTCGTACACGGAAAAAAATTAATATCTAAACTTGAAATAATATTAATTTGAAATCAAATGGAATGTAAGTATGTCTAAAAT
This sequence comes from Leptopilina heterotoma, assembly GCF_015476425.1. Classification (NCBI taxonomy): domain Eukaryota; kingdom Metazoa; phylum Arthropoda; class Insecta; order Hymenoptera; family Figitidae; genus Leptopilina; species Leptopilina heterotoma. The sequence goes on from NW_025111061.1 coordinate 967,897, forward strand.
AGACATTATAGTCACAATTAAATTCACATCTCTGATTTAGAGATTTGTTAATTTCACAACTTATCTGATGTGAATTACATTGCGTTTTAAGTTCATCATTGTCAAAGAATATTTAAACCATTTTAATTATTTAAGTATTAATTTTATATTTTAAATGCAGTTTCATTTTCAGTTTTCACTTTCCATATTTTACAAATGTTTTTCGCGTTATCACGTGTGGGACATATTTTTATTTATTAGTATTTTCAGGTTAAACTTTCGTTTGACACTTGAAAACCTAACCTATATTGAAAGTTGTACCAAACCATGTTTTTTTATTAAGAAATAGAAAAAGAATGTTTATATTGTGTGATGTTGAGATAATTTGATTCAAATAAAGAAATGAAATAATAAAAAATTCATATTATCTTCAAAAAATGTCCAATTTTTTATGATTGTCAATGGATTTGTTTATAAGTTCATACTAAAAGAAAAATATACATTCTTTGAATAATTCTCACTCTAAATTGTGATAAATCATAAAATTTGAGATTTCTAATATCATTTTCAGGCATAAAAATACGGATTCTTCACACTGATAATATATGCGGATTAGATATAACTCTAAATTTCAGTTTTAGAGATCTGTTCAAATCACACATCCGATTCCAGTGATAGTTTATGCCTAAATCTCATATTAAATCTCTAATTTAGAGATTAATTTTTTTCCGTGTAAATTTTGAATGCTCTCAAATGCTCATTTAAAAGACAATGGACTATGCCTTTTACTACAATTAGGAAATCTTCATTGTCGATTAAAATTATTGAATGAACAAAATAAAATTGTTCACCCAATTCCGACACATTTTGACACATCAAATTAAAATATTTTGGGGTAAACACAACGTGCACATGTTGCCACGAGGTTTGACTCGGATAATTTCGGAACTGCTCGACTGAAATATTCGGCTAATCTCGGACAGCTTCGTAACCGCTCTACGTCAGCCTGACGTCAGCCCATAGCCTGCTATGGCCTGCTACTAGGCTGGTCATAATTTTTATTATAGTCGATAATACTATTCATAACTAAATTAACAACTTATGTAATTCTTCGATAGTATTTAGTATAATCATCTGGTAATACTTTTTACTATTGCATACTTTCTTACTTATAATATTACAACTTCTTATTGACTATTTCAATTTCTATTACTTCAGAATAATACAAAGTAATAATTTGATTATAAACTTTCTTAAAAATGGTAATATTAATTCATAAATGTACATGATTTCCCCAAATTGCAATCGGTTTTACTAAATACTAATATAATAATACGAAATATTAAAACAGAATCTCTCTCCGTGTACTTTCAAAGAAGCTTGGTTTTTTAGATTTTCATTTTTTAAGCTTGTGACTGAAAGTCGCGTTTTAAGGACCAACAGTAATCAGCTAGCATATTCGTATTCCATCTTCCCACGGTGCGCCTTAACTAAAATTAAATAAAAAGGTCTTACACCTAGAAAATTAGTAGATATTCTGAATTTACAATGTTCATAGATAAGAAAAATTAAAAAACTAAAATAATCTGTGGAGAGATTTTGAAATAAATCCACTTTAAACATTTTTGCGCACGAAGTACGATATTTTGGAAAATATGGCATTGTTTATTTATATGAATAGGAAGGAAAAAATGATATAATAATCATTTTTAAGTGGTAATTCTATTAAACTTTTATTATTTTAACATTTTAGTACTAATAAAATATAAAAATGTAACATAATTTAATTATAATTACATCAATTTAAACATGTGAAGCATTTTATCTACAAACAGCGCTCAAAAGGTGTTTAGGATAATCTGGGTGATTCGCAGCAACCTTGTTCATTTCCCAGGAAGACTTTAGGAAATCAAAATGTACGGACTCCATATGAAGATTTTTTATATGGGAGAAAAATAACTATATTTTCTATTTTTTAAATAATGTTTATTTTTTATGGCAAAATTAAACATTTTCAAATAATTAATTTCTATAAACCCTAGTTCGGTTGTAATTCAACTTACTTGTTTTTATTTATTTATATCAAATATGCAATTATTTTTCATAATTAATTATTTTAATTTACTCTCTAATAAATCTGAATTAGTAGTTTTCTACTAGTGAAATAGTGCGAATTCATTTACCAATTGAATTAGTAACTGTTTTTACTATTTTTTAGTAGTTTTTTATTAATTATTAGTAGAAAATTTACTAATTTTAAATAGTAAAAAATACGTTCTACTAATTAAATTAGTAATTTTCCACTAGAAATTGGTAAAAAATTGCTAAAAATTAGTAAAAAGAGTTACTAATTCAGTTGGTAAACGAATTCGCACTATTTCATTAGTAGTAAACTATTAATTCAGATTTAGGAAGTAAATTAAAATAATTGCATATTTGATATAAATAAATATTTAAATAAATAAAAATACTATAAGTTGAAGTATATTATAAGTATAAGTTGAAATACAACCGAACAAGGGTTTATAGAAATTAATTATTTGAAAATGATTAATTTTGCGATAAAAAATAAACATTATTTAAAAAATAGAAAATTTAGTTATTCTTCCCATAGATAAAAAAATTACCCGGATTATCCTAAACACCTTTTGAGCGCTGTTTGTAGATAAAATGCTTCACATGTTTAAATTGATGTAATTATAATTAAATTATGATACATTTTTATATTTTATTAGTACTAAAATGTTAAAATAATAAAAGTTTAATAGAATTACCACTTAAAAATGATTATTATATCATTTTTTCCTTCCTATTCATATAAATAAACAATGCCATATTTTCCAAAATATCGTACTTCGTGCGCAAAAATGTTCAAAGTGGATTTATTTCAAAATCTCTCCACAGATTATTTTAGTTTTTTGATTTTTCTCATCTATGAACATTGTAAATTCAGAATATCTACTAATTTTCTAGGTGTAAGACCTTTTTATTTAATTTTAGTTAAAGCGCACCGTGTTCCCTGATACCATTTTTTCATTTCTTTTATATCCTGATGGAACCTTTCCCCTTGTTCTTCACTTACACTTCCAAGATTTACATTGGGAAAGAAATCTAAATATAATTTATTTATAAGCTTTCTCTCGCTGACATCTTACATTCAAACTAAATTGTCTAAATCCAAAGAACCAAAACATCATATATTGAAAGTAAAAAATTACACCAAAAGAGGGGAAGTTTTCGACTTTGATAATTAATTTTGAAAAATTCAGACAGAAAATGAAAAAAAGGGCGATTTAAGGAAAAATAATATTTAATAGAGAATATAATTCAAACTTACTTATGACGATTAGATGTTTCTAGGAGCGTAAATATGAATCCGCGTTTTACAAAACAAAGCAACAGCTCGATGTAGGCCTTTGCCGACCATAACAGGTTGCACCATTTTCGTGTTGAAAGTATTTACGCTATGGTAATGTAGGGACGTAGATGATCAACAAAAATAATAAGTCATTACTTTTATTATTTAATATTATATAAATAATTATATTTATTTGTTTATTTATCTATTATTATTTATTATTATTCTTACTTTTTAGAAATATTATAATGGAAAAGTATAAAACAAAGTAATGTAAATTTTTTATGAAAATATTATTAAACATAATTTTTGTCATAAAATTGGATCTTTTTTATGAAAAAAGTCCTTTTTCTGAAACACGGAGGTACTCAGAATTTATTTCCAATTATGAAAACCATTTTTGTCTTGAGAAAACGACGTTGATGTTTGCAATTTTTTTCTAACAATTTTTGAAGTAGATTATTAAATTTTCGTCTTTTTTCAATACATTGCAGCTTTTTTTTTTTATTAAAAAAGGGCATTTTTTGACATTTATTTTTCTAAATAATTTCATATCATAATTTTTATTGATGAAAAATAGAAATACAGAAAAATTAAGATTAAATTTTGATCAGAAACTAAATAAGTAAACAAATAATTTTCCATATAGAAAAATTGAATAACAATGTTATTTTTAGAATTTTCAGTTTAAAAACAAAGGTTTTTTTCAAAACAATACTTCTATAGGTAATTATGAAAATCATCGATTTCATTTGGAATTCTTTTTATGGATTTAAAAACATATTTTCTACCAAATTACGCGTGTGTTTCGAAATCCACCAATTTTTAAGAAAAATGATAATTGAAAAAGGGTCAAAATATTTTCTGTCCGCTTTTATTTTATGACCGTTGAATTCCTTATAAAAAATTACTTTAAAACTAATTTTGTGGAATATTTAAATTAGATTTTTCATATACTTAAAAATATCAATAATAAAAATAACAATAAAAAATTTTTAAAATTATACATTTCATAATTTTTTATTATTTACTTTTTTTTGTTTAGAAATTTTATTTGTTTAATAATTTTTTCATAAAAAATTTTCCTTTATTGTTTTAATACTTTTCCATAATAATATTTTAAAAAAGTAAGTAAAATAATAAATAATAATAGATATAATAACAATAATAAATAAATAAACAAATAATAAATGTAATAGTAAACAATGAGAGTATAATTGACATTTAATATTTTTGTTCCTCACGTTCATTTCTACTGTACTACGCAAACGGTGCAACCTGATATAGTCGGCCATGGCTAACCTCCCATATTGAGCTGTCAGTTTGCTATGTTTTGGAAAACGCGGATTGATATTCACGCCCATAGAAACATCTAATCGTCATAAGAAAACTTGTTGAATATTCTCTATTAAATATTATTTTTCCCTAAATCGCCCTTTTTTTCATTTTCAATCTGGATTTTTTTTAATTAATTATCAAAGTCAAAAAATTTCACCAAGAGGGACGAAAAAAGGGGAAAAGAGTGGAAGTTGAGGAGAAATCGCTCGCTACGCCTATGCGTACTTTTAAATATTTCCCACCGTGCAGCGTCCTTAATATAGCGAATGTAATAGTATAGTGCGTTAATGTTTATACTGCGTTAGTTTAGGTTAGTGTTAGGAATATATGTATATAAGCGAGCGAAATTATATGTACGTGTGAAGTGAGAATGTGAACAAAATTTGAACGTGGTTGTATGCGAAAATGGTACAAATGTGTGAGTAAATGTTAAGAAAATAATTTTTATTTTTTACTTTATGAAATCAGAATTATTACAGTTGTGATCCGTTATGATTACAGAACTGTTTGTGAACGGGGCACGCCTGCGCCTTTTCTGCGCAGGTGTCACTGGTTTCTTATTTTACAAAACAGATCTGTAGTTAATAAGGGTACGATCATAATTTTTTCCATTTTTATTCCGTCTTTATTAATAGGCAATTTTATTTAACCATTATTGTTCGTGGCATTTCGTCCGAGCAGTACCGTGACAGTTCTGTAATGGCTACAGATAAAATTTTCTCCGTGATCGTTTGTATAATATTCTCTTATTTTTTATATAAACAAAAATAGAAAGAATTTTGTTTTCATTTCGTGTGTGCGTGTTGACACAATTTAAACGAAAAAGAAAACAGAAAAAAAATCTCGACAAAGAGTTACACCAAGTATTGCAAAAAGGATGGGGATTCCAATGTTGAATTTTCCCCCTCTTGGATAACCTCCAGATTCGACCTACAACAGTTTATCTATATCGACGAGAGCATCGACCACCCGCCACGCGATTGGAAACAATGGGAAATGTTCCCTAAAAGGGCGGGTTGCACACGTGAACGTGATAAAAATGTCGAATCGTTCTACGTGGTTTGTGGAGGGGCAGGGGCTACAAATATACTCAATTCGAGAAAAGACCAGATGCAATAGATGAAACTTTTCCACATAAAACTTTTCTAAATCCTATATATAGATTCTGACCCTTTTTAGCTTAAGCATTTCAATTAGTGATGGTATTGTGTGAAAAAAACATCTCTTAGAAAAGTAGTTAATTTTCTCATTAATTGATTTGTCTATGGAAATTGTTCACACATAATTAAGTTTTCCTTAATTTCCAGACAGAATTTTAACTTTTTCCCTGACCCTAAAGAATATTGTGATATCTAAAAATTATTAGATACTCAAAAAATGTTCTATTACATTTATTTCCGAATTTCTCTAATTGTAAAATTATTCGAAAACATCAATAAATTCTTTTGTAAATAAATAGGGGAGAGTGGGGAGTTGTACAACAGGTTTTGTTTTTGGGTCAAAAATACTATAAAAAATTTTTTTCTTGATTTCTATCATATATAACTTTTAGTACATTTACTAACATATATCTTTCTGCCTGATTAATTTATTATAATTCAAAACGGACTGAAAATTTTGCTTGTTTTTCGACTTTTTAAAAACAGGTGAGGAGTTGTGCAACACCGATAAAAATTTGAAAAGTTCTGCCATATTGGATCTGCTATTTTGCATTTTTAAAATTTGATATCGAATTTGGAATCAGCGACCTCAAAAACCTTAGAATACCCACCGATATTAAAATCGAATTAGATTTATTATTTTCTTCTCATATAGTGGCACGACTTTAAATGGGCTGTATATGTTCCCCACACAGAGAAAATTTTATCTGTAGCCATTACAGAACTGTCACGGTACTGCTCGGACGAAATGCCACGAACAATAATGGTTAAATAAAATTGCCTATTAATAAAGACGGAATAAAAATGGAAAAAATTATGATCGTACCCTTATTAACTACAGATCTGTTTTGTAAAATAAGAAACCAGTGACACCTGCGCAGAAAAGGCGCAGGCGTGCCCCGTTCACAAACAGTTCTGTAATCATAACGGATCACAACTGTAATAATTCTGATTTCATAAAGTAAAAAATAAAAATTATTTTCTTAACATTTACTCACACATTTGTACCATTTTCGCATACAACCACGTTCAAATTTTGTTCACATTCTCACTTCACACATTCATAAAATTTCGCTCGCTTATATACATATATATTATTCCTAACACTAACCTAAACTAACGCAGTATAAACATTAACGCACTAAACTATTACATTCGCTATATTAGGTATATTCCGAACTGCTCTTATATACTAACTTCTCAAATTCTTTGGATCTTGCGAGAAACGTAATACATAATAAGAAGTTAATCAATTTGATAAAACTTTAACTTTAAAAATTAATTAATGCTTTTAAAAAATCAATTATGATCAGGGTCAATTTTATATATGACAAGAAAGTAGTAATTTACTAATATTCTTAAAATTAGTTACTTTATTCTATAATAATAAATTTGAATTTACACAAATTTTTTAATTATATTTAATAAAATTATTAATTATTATATATTTCGAAAAATTTTCTATTTAGTTGGAATTATTTAAGTTTTAATTTCTTTTATTTTCACAGTATTTTAACATTTAAATCTATACCTTTGAAATTAATAATTTATTGTCAATAAAAAATTAATAATTTAAAAAAATTAAATATTAATAATTTATATTTATTTGAATTATTTATATGCTTTTATAAATAATTAAATTCAAATTATTTATTAATTTAGGACGTTTTATTATGCATTTAAAAATTAATATAAGTTTGTAAATTTTTTGTTACAAATTTTATTTGCAAATAAAATTATTACATTAAAATATAAAAATTATAGGATTACTTAACCCTTTAAAGCCCGAATTATTTCCACCGATTCGATTTCAACCACACTTGGTATATAATGGTTTTTGGGGTCGCTGATTACGAATCTAAAGTCAAAATTGCAAAATTCAAAATGGCGGATCCAATATGGCGGACGAAAAAATAAAAAATAATGGGATTTATATGAAACTTGTCACTCGGGGGTTTTTGGGGTCGCTGATTACGAATATGAAGTCGAAATTGCAAAATTTAAAATGGCGGATCCAATATGGCGGACGAAAAAATTAAAAATTAATAAGACTTATATGAAACTTGTCACTCGGGGGTTTTTGGGGTCGCTGATTACGAATATGAAGTCGAAATTGCAAAATTTAAAATGGCGGATCCAATATGGCTGATAAAAAAAATAAAAAATAATGGGATTTATATGAAACTTGTTACTCGGGGGTTTTTGGGGTCGCTGATTGCGAATATGAAGTCAAAATTGCAAAATTCAAAATGGCGGATCCAAAATGGCGGACGAGAATTAAAAATTAAATAGGATTTACTTGAATATTGTTACCAGCTGACTATCATTTGTTCTTTTTCATTCAAGTCATGCGCTCCAGGGTTGTCAATTGTTTTTATTGATTGGCCAGCTGATTTTCATTTGTTCTTTTTCGTTCGAGTCAAGCGTTCCAGGTTTCCTTTCACAAATGGATTAAATATCTTACTTTTATTAAACATAATTAGCTCTATTAAATCCACCATTATGATTCTTAACATTTTAACCTCAGAAACCCCAAAAACCCAAAGCATCAAATTTAATGTCAATCCCATTAATTTGTTATTTTTTTGTCTTTCATATTGTATCCGCCATTTTGAATTTTGCAATTTTGACTTCATATTCGTAATAAGCGACCCCAAAAACCCCCGAGTGACAAGTTTCATATATCTCCCATTATTTTTTTGTCCTCCATATTGGATCCGCCAAATTAAATTTTGCAATTTTGACTTCATATTCGTAATCAGCGACCCCAAAAACACCCGAGTGACAAGTTTCATATAAATCCCATTATTTTTATTTTTTTGTCCGCCATATTGGATCCGCCATTTTGAATTTTGCAATTTTCACTTCATATTCGTAATCAGCGACCCCAAGAACCCCCGAGTGACAAGTTTCATATAAATCCCATTAATTTTTATTTTTTTGTCCGCCATATTGGATCCGCCATTTTGAATTTTGCAATTTTAACTTCATATTCGTAATCAGCGACCCCAAGAACCCCCGAGTGACAAGTTTCATATAAATCCCATTATTTTTTATTTTTTCGTCCGCCATATTGGATCCGCCATTTTGAATTTTGCAATTTTGACTTCATATTCGTAATCAGCGACCCCAAAAACCCCCGAGTAACAAGTTTTAAACGAATCTGATTAATTTTTTAAAATTTTTTTGTCCGTCATAGGAGAAAATGTATCTTGACACTTTTTTTATTTATTATTATTTTAATTATTTATTATTATTTTTTACTTTTGTTTTTTTTTAATTATCTGCTGGAAGAGTTTTACTAGAGCTAAGAATTTAAAATTTGTAGTAATATGTATTAGTTTCAAAGTTATGATGACTTTAATGCATTTGTGGTACAGCGTATGTACCACTGGGCGTTAAAGGGTTAAGCCCAAATTTTATTTATGTAATTAAAATCGTCCTGTAAACATTGTTTTCAACATTTTTTAAATTGAATTCTACCCATTCAATGCAATCTTTATTTATTATTTTAAATGCATGATTATGCTCATCGAAATAATAATCGCAAAGGTATTTTGTAATTATTTTGCAGTCATTTTTAGTTAAAAAAATTGTTTCGACAATGTGGAATTCAGGTCCTTCTGGTTACTATACGATTTACTACAGTATTACGTAATTACTATACACTTTGACGTCAGGCGCACACGTAAACACACCACTAAGGCATCACATTTAATAACGCTACAAGTCAGTTCTGTCATCGCTTACTATTCGAACCTTACTAAGAACAAAACTTAAATTCGGAAGCAAAGTACAGTAGGCTTCGTGACATGTTACAAATGCGTTCTGTAATTTAAGCAGATCTGTTTTGAAAAGTAGTAGAACTGCTCTGTAGCTGTAACAAAAGTAGTCTAAAATGGTCATTTCGTCCGAGCAGTACAGGAAAGTTTTGTAACCGCTACAAATAAATTTTTCTCCGTGTTGAGACAAATTTTTGATACAAAAATTGATAAAACATACATTGTTAAAAACCACGATTTATATAATCGCGCTTGGGTGTTATTCATTATTTATAAATTTCAGTATTGCATTTGACTCGTGTGTCACAACCACAGACATTCAATTGCAAATGCTGAAACTTTAATTCGTTTGCTTGTCATTTGGATCAGTTATTGCGTTGCAGTGTGACGGTTTTCACGAATGCTTGTCATTTCAAGTATGTAATTGCTATGAAATTTATGTTGATAGGATTTTGCGAGGTTTTGATAGGATTTAACGTTGTTTTATCAACTTGAGTTTAAAAGTTATGCGTGTTGTCGAATATTTTACTAGAATATAAACAAATTTGTATATTAAAATATATTTAAAACGCTTTAATGACTCTTTAACTCTATATAGTGAAAAAAAACGAAAATAATAAAAAAATAAATATTCTCCAAAATTAATATTTTTGGACAAAGTTATAAACTTATTATAAGCAAAATTAAGTAACAGCAATTAAAGATAAAAAAAAGTCCTTTTCTGTTACATTAATATTTTTCTCATGAATCTTAATATTTAAAGTCTTCTGTAAATATTTTTCAACAAAGTAATTTAGCAAATATTCTAGCAAAGTTTAGCAGAAATGTTTATTTTATTGACATTTCGAAGTTAAAGAACTGCGCAAAAATTGCAGTTCCGTTATAAAACATTTAAAAATGTAAAATTGACTAAACTAGGACAAACTAGCAAAAATTCTAGCAAAATCTATCAAAAATTCAGTAAAAATTTATATTTTATTGACTTTTAAAGTAAAAAAAAAATTGCTGTCGTGAGATTTTACTTCTAAAGATATAAAATTGAGCAAACTAAGACAATCTAGCAAAAATTCTAGCAAAATTCAGTAATAATTTTTGTTTTATTGACTTTTAAAGCCAAAGAAGAGCTCAAAAATTGAGGCTCCTAATTCAAGAACTGGTCGGACGCTCGGAAGGCACGCGGTAATTACAGTCGGGTAGCAGTGAGCGCCTCTGTGCCACACACTGCTACCCGACTGCGTGATAGCGCGTGTCGTCCGAGCGTCCGACCGGTTCTTGAATTGGGAGCCTCAATTGGGGTCCTGAAATAAAACGTGTAAAAATGCAAAATTGACTAAACTAGCAAAATCTAGCAAAAGTTTTAGCAAATTATAGCAAAATTCATTAGGCATTTTCGTTTTTATTGACTTTTGAAGAAGGAAGACTTCAAAAATTGCAGTATTAAGATAAAACGTCAAATAATTCTAACTTAACTAAACTATGACAATCTAGTAAAAATTCTAGTACAATTTAGTAAAAATTTTTGTTATTAATTTCGAAGTTTGCGGCTCCAATTTCCTGTGCCCTTTTTTTTTAAAAAAGGATAGTACTTTCATATATATATATATATATATATATACGAACACGAATAAGCAAAGTTGTGTCCGGCATCATCGTACGGAGAGACCGGTTCACCTTGGACGTGTCTCGGCCCAAAGTGACTCTCGACCCAGCAGACGCGTTTTGTTACTGGACAAGCTTTACTCATTTGACTATCACATTTCGAAGAAGTACGTTGCAAAACTATATTTATAAAAAAAGTCAAGCACTTCTCTCTCTTTCTCTCAAACCGTATAAGGTTCTCTATTTTCACATTTTCAGGGTTATATTCTTTCCCTTTTTTAAGACCGTAATATAATTTGCCACAAAGTTATCTCAATATATATACCGGGTGAGGTTTCACCTCTTTGCTCCTTCTTAAAAAAAATCCTTTAATTATAATTTAAAATGATATATTTTTTAATTTTCTGTTTCTCCAATTTACAGAAACTTGGCTTAAAAAAAAAGAAATAAAATTATTCTTCTTCACGCAACCAAAAAAGTGCTTCGTCGATTAATACAAACTATTGCCTTTTCTTTTCGAATTTCTCTCATCTCATTTCTTTGAATTTTTCCCGAGGAATAAAAGTACCAAGAAGCACTTCTAAAAATGTCTTCCTTTAACGATTGCAACAATTTTCCGATGTAGTCTTTTCACACAATTGAATCTCGTTTCATTGAATAAAAATTGACTTCTTGTTACTATATCCCACTTCGTTCGAGAAGTCCATTTTCTTCTCTTTGCATTTGCACTCCTCATTTCTCAAAGTATTAATAACTAATTTTTAATTTAATAGGGTAAGTCCGGGGGAGATGGCCATAGTTTTTTTAAAGTACTGTAAAAATTATAAAAAAGCGATTTATGTCTAAACTTTTATTGATAATTAAACATTGGACACTTATCTTTAAAGTAACGAAAAATAAAATAAAATATTTTCATAGGAACAATCTCAAAATTTATACATTTTGTAAAAAGTGCATTTGGCCATCTCTCCTGGAATGTCCGGGTGAGATGGCCACATGTGTGCGGGAGAGATGGCCAATGCTTATAATTTTTTACTTTTAGCTTAAACTTAATTTTTAATCGTTCAAATTACTTTTCTCTTATTCTGGTCACATTTTAAACATTTGTTATGGGATTCAGTGCAGTTTTCATGTAGCCAAAAATTTAAAATACTGCACTGAATCTAATCTTCAATTAATGTCGTTTGATTGTAACTTTCGACTCAACCTACAAATATATCTACATTTCTGGTGTTAATTAGATCAATTATTTTGTTCTCAGACATTTTTAATTTGTTTTTTTTTAATATTTCTTAAGTATCTAACATTAACATACAAAACTTTAAATAAAAGCCATTAATGGCCATCTCACCCAATAATACATGACAAAAGTAAACATCTAAATATTAAATAAATAAAATAATTTTTACATTAATTTTTTGTTTATATCGAAGCGTGGATTATGCACTACTCAATAAAACTTCAAATTAAAAAAGCTGTTAAAAAATAACAATATAGCAATAAGAAATCTGAAATTCTCAATTTATTTTGGACTTATGCAAAAAAATGTAGAAGGACTACGCTTACATTTTCATTATTTTTCAACAATTTGTTGTTTATATTTATTAGTAGTCACAGCGTTGAAGAACAACTCACAATAAGTGATATTTATTAACAAATTCTGTAAAATATTTTAACTGGCCATCTCCCTCGGACTTACCCTAATATACAATAACAATTATTTGCGATAAATAATGAAATAAATAATTTTATACTTACCATAGTTACTTCAATAATAATATAATAATAATAATAATAATAATAATAATAATAATAATAATAATAATAATAATAATAATAATAATAATAATAATAAAAATAATATAATACAATATCAAATAATACCATAGCAGAGAGAAACTGAGAGTACGTACGTAATGCAAATCGCTTGATTTACTTTAAAAGTTTGCCCCCTCGCGGTCAAAAGTCCCAAGCTTAGGTGGTTGGCTATATATATTGCTTAAATCGGTGAACTTGCACACATATGTAAAATGCAATGGCTAAGCCGAATTATAATCGGAAGCATTCGTGATCACTCGAAAAATGCAAGGAACGCGAGGAATAGAACTGAACTAATCTGATAGCAATTACTTAAATATTATTTTAATAGTCCAAGATGTATATTTTGTCATTTTATTCGTCTGATCATGAAAATTAAAATTATATAAAAATCTTTAGCTTTATCTTTATCTTTATTCCCTGCGTAAAGGTTGTACGAATGAAATCTGGTTTATCGACCTAACACATGTACTATATTCGCGACTGTAAAAAGTTTGCAAAAATCTTATGCCAACATGTGACTCGAAAAAGGAGGAAGTTTTTACTTTCTTTCTTTGTTTTTTAATGTTGTTTTTGTATTATATATTTTTATATTGTTGGCTTTCACATATTTTTTATTTTGTGAGGAATGTTTTTTCGATGTTTGTGTGCAATATTTGTTTCTTGATTGTAGTGTGGTAAGTTTTGAGGTTAACTCTTATAAGTTTCGCACATTTTGTGAAACGGTTTAAAAAATTTTTTAATTTTGTTACTTTTTTCACAGAATTAATTTCTGAGGAGGCTCTGCGTCGTGGAGCGAAAGCTAAAGATTTTTATATAATTTTTATTTTCATGATCAGACGAATAAAATGACAAAATATACATCTTGGACTATTTAAAATTGACACTGATCAACAACTTTTACATCTTATTATTATTTTAATAGGTTTTTTGATATTCCTCTGATAAACTTTTATATTCCCGCATCAAAGGACCATTGCGTCACCATTACGTCACGTCACATGCAAATCCCGTCCTGCTCGCGATTAACAATGTTTAAATAAGTCAGTTGTCAAAGCCGTGACATTTTTTTTTCTCAACGGAATATTACTCAGTGATATTCAAAGAATAAGTACTATTTTTTTCATTTTAAAATTCGACTGCAAACATGGTTTTTTGATAATTTGTTATAAATAAATAGTTTGTTTATTTATTAAATTTCAATATTTTTTTACGAAAAAAATTTTATTCAAAACTTTGACTCAAATTAAAAAGAATGCCTCTTGGATCATTAGAATTGGTTAACAAGTTTTTTTTTAATTAATTTTTTAAAAAAATTGCTTGAAAACTTTAATTGTTTATAATAACTTAAAAAAATTTTTTTTGGGCAAATCCTTTAATGTAGTGTTTTTTATATAAAATACTATAGGAAAAACAACATTTTGGCGAAAAATAAATTTTTTGAATTTTAGGTGGTACGTTTCAAAAATTCTTACTCAACTGTTAACTGTTAGTTTATGGGAAATTTATTTATCATTTTAGTCATTTCTTTCGCAATCTTATTAATTCGTGAGAGAGAGAGAGAGAGAGAGAGAGAGAGAACATTCTCTCTCTCTCTCTCTCACGAATTAATAAGATTGCGAAAGAAATGACGCAGCGGTTTTTAAAAAGATGTGTAAACCAGAAATGCAGCATAGATGCAGTTACCTGTATCTTGTAGCAGACAGTAATTGTAGTTAGATAATTTCTCACATGAGGCGCTGGAAAGATTCTTCACAGCTATGGCGCTTGTGTGGCAAAAAAAATCGTAACTTCCCTATCCCAGCTCAATATAACTAACACCATTGATAACTTTATTTTTTTTATATTCCAATCTATAAACATTCTCAATTTCTACATTCACATTTTATACAACAACAAAAAAAAACCCAGAATTTCTCAATTTTAGAACAAAAAAGAAATATTCTTAAGATACTAGATACGATACTTTTCTTCAGTTAAAAGATAAGGCATTAAGTTTTCAATAGCTATTATTCACCTGCTCCAGAATGAGTGCAATTCATTTCAATCGAAAAAGCTTCTTGAGTTGAAATCCCATCGAGAAATTCTTTATGGTATAGTACCAAAAGGAACTCTCTCTCTCTCTCTCGATAGGACAAAATTTCATTTATGCCAATGGGAATAATATTTTTCAATTTCTAAAAACTAGAAGAACTAAAAAAAAATAGATATTATTTATTCCAAGTACTTATAAATAATTTATTGAAAAAAAATAATATTTTACTTTTCAGTTATTCATTTTTTATTTTTATTAAATTTAATAATAATAATTTAACATAATTGTCTATTTTTAGAAATAATAAATTATTTAAACAAATTAAAATTATAAAGGGTCAAAATAAGTGAAACCGGCCACTTGAAAAATTTTTATCTCCAATTTTCAAGTTATCTATGATTTTTAGTAGATATATGAGTACACTTTTTCCCCCTAAAATATTTTTCAAAAAAAAATTTTATTTTTGAAGTAATCAGGTATTGAAGTTTTAGGTCATTTTATTTTCATTTTATTATTACTTTGAAACAAATAAAGATAATTAAGTAATTTTTTTTTAAATTAAAGCTTAAAGTCTATACTTTAAAGATGAAATAAAGCGATTGCTAAAAAATGAAAATTTATAATTGTTATTAACAATTCTTTTAAACAATTGCAAATTGAAGAATGTTCTCAATGTTTTTGAAAGATTAAATTACGATATATTGATGCGCAAAACTATAAGGATTCATTTAAAAAAAAGAAAAATGAGTAACCTTTAATATTATAGAAATTGTGTAGATTTTTCTGCCAAAATGCAGGCCAAAATCGATTTTTAATCTTAAAAATCCGCTTGAAAGCGTGAAGTTTCTAACAAAACAAAAGAAGATCTTATTTATTCGTTTGCAATTTTATCTTTTTCCAGGAACTTGAGTCAATTTTTGCTTGCATTTTGTCAGCAAAATTTACATAATTTCTATAATATTGGAAGTTACTCATTTTTCTTTTTTTTAAATGAATCCTTATAGTTTTGCGCATCAATATATCGTAATTTAATCTTTCAAAAACATTGAGAACATTCTTCAATTTGCAATTGTTTAAAAGAATTGTTAATAACAATTATAAATTTTCATTTTTTAGCAATCGCTTTATTTCATCCTTAAAGGATAGACTTTAAGCTTTAATTTAAAAAAAATTACTTAATTATCTTCATTTGTTTCAAAGTAATAATAAAATGAAAATAAAATGACCTAAAACTTCAATACCTAATTACTTCAAAAATGAAATTTTTTTTTGAAAAATATTTTAGGGGGAAAAAGTGTACTCATATATCTACTAAAAATCATAGATAACTTGAAAATTGGAGATAAAAATTTTTCAAGTGGCCGGTTTCACTTATTTTGACCCTAAACAAAATTTAAACTTTAATCTCATCAATAATTTGGTTCTTATTAAAATATTATTATACTTCTTATTATCAATTACAAAGTTTGGCATAACTATGGCGGAACCATTTATTCTGTCCTGCGCCAAGATTACCCTGCCAAGACTTGGCAAAATGCTGGAAAAACAAATGGTTCTGTCCTGCGCCATTTGTCACTGTTGGCATTGTACAGAGATTTCCCATTGGGAAATGAATAACTGAAAAGTAAAATATTATAATTTTTTTCAATAAGTTTATATTTATAAACATTCATAAACTTTTTTTTTCAATTTTATGTCAAAAAAGCAATGTTGGCAAAGAGCGTCGTGAACAATTTTTCTATACTCAGCCAGCACTTGCCGCCGTGGCTTGTCCAAGCTTTGGCGAAACAAAAATTCTGTACTGCGCCAGCAGTAATTGTCGAAGCTCGGCTAGACTACGGCCGAATAATCGTCGAGTACTAAGCCAGTGGTGAATAATAGTACTACACTGGCATTTCCCGCATTGGGTTATGGAAAAGGTAGAAAATGGAACAGAAAGTATATATATATATATATATATATATATATACAATAAAAAGGGGTGGGGAGGGGTAACTTCACTGTAAAAAGAAGACATCTTACTTTAAGATACTTTGGTAGTCACTTTTAAGTTGTTTCCAAAAAGTTATCAAAAGCATCTTAAAATGCATTAGTTTCTAAGATGGAAGTTGGAAAAATAAGATGTTTTAAACGTTTTAAAAGTGACTACAATGTATTTTAAGATGCTTGTTTTTGCAGTGTTGTAATCGTAGTTGGTATGCGCATGGTTGGACGATTAATGGTGGTTGCGTGTCCTAATTAACGAGAATTTATTCAGTCGATTGGAATTAATGACGTACTGGCAGCATTTGCCACGATTTGTCCAAAGAGTGAGTGAGAGAGAGAAATTCTCAAAACGTGCAAGAGAGGCAGAAGGGTCAAATCAAATCGATACTCATTCACCCCTTATGACCTGGCTCTGCTTTACGGTGATGAGGCAAAAAAAAACATTACTATATTGCGTGTGCTATTGACAACAAAATACAGTGGACATTACATAGATATATATTTCCATTTCGTTAAACGAATTTCATGATAAACCGACACACTACACACATAAATAGTTATGAAACACGCACTGCGTTCCGGCATAAAATTTTGTTGATAACTCACAACAAAAATTTCATTTTTATATATGTGAGGCATTTTACGTGAAATGTCCTAAGTTGAAATTTCAACTTCTTGAAAAAAATTGAAACTCAGGGAATTTGTTGTTCTATCAAGTAGAAATGTGCCCCAAAAAATATTTTTGATTTTTTCGAAAATTTGGAGGGGGTAGAGGGGGGTCAATTTGACCAATTTTGCTAACACCGGCTACTTTGTGAATTTTTTCTGAACATACTTGTAATGAGAAAATTTTTTTAGAATATGTTTCTGAAAGGTTTTTTCGTCCTCTTTCCAATGGTGCATTTTATTTTTTAATATTTTAAAAATTTACCCTAATTTTTGATAATTAATATTTAATTTTCAATTTCATAAAAATCGGTCCGTTTTTTTTTTTAATAAATTATTGCAAACGAAAGCTGAGGTTTTTTCCTATCGGACTGTAAATTTTCAGAATGCCTTTTTTTTGTTTTTGAGTTATTAAATTTCAAAGAATAAATTGCGGCGCGCTGCGTCGCGGTTGCACTGAGCCGCGTGGCAACCGGCGTGAGACGAGGCGCCCGGGACGCAATTTATTCTTTGAAATTTAATAACTCAAAAACAAAAAAAGGGCATTCTAAAAATTTACACGCCGATAGGAAAAAACCTCAGCTTTCGTTTACAATAATTTATTTCAAAAAAAAAACGGACCGATTTTTGGGAAATTGAAAATTAAATATGTGACGCGTCGCGAAGAAAAGCACCTAAGAAGCATATCGAAACTTTTACAGGTGGAGGAAAAAAGGAAAGAGGAAATCAACGCTTAGCACGAATTTCTGTTTTGTAAATCATTATTACGAAAGTATTTCAGACAAGTATTTGATAAAAATTAATTTTGAGTTCAGATAGTTAAAAAGTAATCTTTAATTTATCTGAAACAATCATAATCCGAAAATCGGTTTTTTGCTTCTTAGGTGCTTTTCTTCGCGACGCGTCACATATTAATTATCAAAAATAAGGATAAATTTTTGAACTATTAAAAAAATAAAATGCACCATTGGAAAGAGGACGAAAAAACCTTTCAGAAACATATTCTAAAAAATTTTTCCCATTACAAGAATTGACTTGAAACTGAATACTTGGGGGTTTTTGAGGTCGCTGATTACAAATCTGACATTAGTTTTCCAAAATTCAAAACGGCGCATCTAATATGGCGGACGACAAAATAAAAAATTGATCAGATTAGCTTGAAACTGAATACTCGGGGATTTTCAGGGTTGCTGATTACGAAACTGAAATCAGTTTTTAAAAATTCAAAATGGCTGATACAATATGGTGGATGTCTAGTATATAATCTAGTATATTCTTATTAATAAAAGCAGACTTCTGTCTGTACATTGCATAGAATTCAAAATTTCTATCATATTCCTTCTTTTTACACTCTAAGAAATGCGAAAATACTATTAAGAAAACTTATTACATATTAGTCTCAATTAAAATAATTATTTATAATAAATAATTAAAAATTTGATACAAATATATATGTAGTTAGGGAGCGTTCATAAACTACGTAGACCTATTTTTGTCATTTTTTGATCCCTCCCTCCCCCTGCGTAGACTAACGTAGACTTTTGCTGAACCCCCCCCCTCCCCCGTGTGTTACGTAGTTTTTTTCAAACTGCATATTTAACTATATTCGCATTAAAAACAATTAAAAATTAAATTAAAAACAATGTCAAATATTCTGAATAAAATATTTTATTCTTGGCATATAGCCACATTTAACAATGGCGACGGGTAGTAAGTTTGCAAAATTAATTTTAGCTTATGACGGGTTCCACGTCAAGTGACCCAGGTCAAAAATTTACATGGAATATTTGAAAAATTTGTAGTTTCTTTAAAACAAAACGAAAATACGTTTTCTATTTTGGGTTTTGCTGCTGTTTTTCAACACTTTCTAATAGTGTGAACAAATGTAGAGAAAAAAAATTGTTTGACCTTGAAAAATTAAATTAAAAAATAAAATTTCATTTTTTTATCAAATGGGCAGTTTGTATTTTTTTAAAAAAAATTTTATCATAAAGGTGAGGTTTTTTCCTAAAAAAAATGTATAGGTCAAAACGTGGGACAAGAACTTTTAACTAGTCAAATTAAGCATTTACTTCTGCCGTGCACCGTCCTACAGTGAAATTTTTTTTACAATTTACTATTAAAAAATGTCTATAGCTTACAATTTTTAACCGATTTGAGTGTTCTTTATCTTAAGTTAAAGGGGAATAAATTCTTAAGACATCCTTTGAGGCAGATTTTGGAGATTTTAATTATTTATAATTTTTTTTAAATCAAAGTTAACAAATTAATACACTTTTTTAAAAAAAGGAGGTTTATTTTCTTATTTCGTTGATGCACATGATCTAAATCAATTTAAATTCATCCAATATGACCACCAGATAATTAATAAAGCATAAAATAATTTATTTCAATTGTTATAAACAATATATAGCCCAACAACGAGCAGGGGCGGTGGATTGCAGAAGTAAATGTTTATTTTGACCAGTTAAAAGTTCTTGTCCCACGTTTTGACCTATACATTTTTTTTAGGAAAAAACGTCACCTTTATGATAAAAATTTTTTTTAAAAAATAAAAACTGTTTATTTGATGAAAAAATGAAATTTTATTTTTTAATTTAATTTTTCAAGGTCTAACATTTTTTTTCTCTACATTTGTTTACACCATTAGAGAGTGTTGAAAAACAGCAGAAAACCCCAAAATAGAAAACGTATTTTCGTTTTGTTTTAAAGAAACTACAAATTTTTCAAATATTCCATGTTAGACCAAAAATTTAAACTTTGACCCCCTCCAGTTTTAATATTTGTTTAAATAAATTAATAATATTTGGTATTTTTAATTGTATCTAATAGGACTACTGTTTCTGCAAAATTTTAACCCGATCCCAAACATTTAAAATTTTGACCTGGGTCACTTAACGTGGAACCCGTCTTATATGTATTAACTACGTAGTAAGAGTCGATCTCCCCCCTCCCCCCACGTAGACTAGCGTAGACTTTTGCCGAACCCCCCCCCCCTCCCCCTTAGCATGCTACGTAGTTTATGAACGCTCCCTTATTTAAAAAATATTATTTTATTGTTGCAAATAAATCCGCTTATTTGAATTAAAAGAACGGGAATTATTAAATCAAGCAATATTTAAAGCAATATTTATTAGATTGAATTATTCCATTTATTTGACCTTAGTAGTTTGTATTTGGCATAAAAAGTATATAATCCTTATAAATAAAATTGCACTTCTGCATGTACATTGCTTAAAACATGAAAATTTTAATAAAAACAGTTGTTTTGAACATCAAGAAATGTAAAGAAGTATTTATGTATATATTTCACAAAAGCTCCCTATTGAAAATCCCCATACGGGAAACCACATGGGATCCTTTGTCAAAAACCATGTGAAACCCTACTTCCATGAAAGAAATCACATGGTTTACCATGTGGTTTCCCATGTCAAATCATATGGGAAATTGAGACAGGATTTTAGATAGGAATAATCATAGGAGATTTGAACAGTTTGTCTATGCATAAAACCATATCAAATCCCACATGAAATCCTGCATGTTTTTCCCAGTCAAATCCTAAACCAAATCCCATGTGAAAAACAGTATCATTTATTTTTAATTATTTTCCCAAATCAATCCCCCAAGTGAAAGCCTTTTTTCTTTTTTTTAAATTTTCCAATGTCAAATCCTAAACCAAATCCCATGTGAAAAACATTATCCACCTTATTAAATATCCCTACATGGGAATCCACTTAGAATTTTACAAGGGATTTCACATATGATTTTATATGGGAATTGACATAGGATTTCATGCAAGATTTCACCTCGGATTTAATATGAGATATCATATACTATTTTATTAAAGATCCAATGAAGAAATTTTCAAAGGATTAAAAATTATTTAATGAAAAATTAAATAATAAATAGTATTAGTGTTACAAGTAATCAAGAAAGTAAAAAAATCGATAATTTGAAACACGTCCTCTGTGCTACTGTGTTCTCAGCTCTTAAATACTTCCAGAATCGTCTCAACAGCGAGAGAAGTCACTTTCGCTACCTACACGGAGAAAAAGGAATAGTTGACACATCCAGATACATGGATATCACAGCCATATTATATTGAAAAATACGGGATATCCATAGTTAAGGTTTCTGCATCCATATTCTATGGCTGACTGTATATTGTTGAAGCAGCAAAAGATCTATGGATCTTAGGTGATCTATTGGATCACCTAACGGTGATCCATAGTAATGGAAATGGGAAAGAAAAAAATTTGAATCACTCAATTAATTAAATTCCATGTCACTTGAGATATTTTATACACATTTTTGTTAATTAATACACACCACTTATTGAATAACCGCATATTAACGAAATAAATTATTAACCGATGGGGGGGAGACACGAACCCTAGACCTAACGCATACTAAACACTAACGCTATCCACTACACTATACAAACAACTACAATATTTGAGCATATAATATTCCTTATATACTGTACACATATTTCATGAAAATGAATTTACATAAACACTAATAGACAATAACGATAATAAATAATAAACAATTATAACACTATTAATACACAATAAACTCACAACGTGATTATATAGACGTGACAGGAAACCGACGCGACGGACAAATTGAGACGACCATTTTTAAATGGATGCCATGATAATGAATTGCGCGCAACATGTATCGAAATTTTAAACTAACTATGGATCTCCCAACCAAAGTTTATATGGATGAGGCAGCCATATGTGAAAATGCATAGCATGAATTGTAAGCCCAACCATGCCCATGGATTTCACATACGTATTTGATTCAACAATATAATATGGCTCCCTCATCCATTGAATATGTAATGTGCTTCCATTCTGAAAGTTGTGTCTTCCATTGAATTGGATAACACAACAATATTCTGCTCAACAATATTTTTATGAATATCTCTTCCAGACCTTTTCTTTCCGTGTGGTGGTGAAAGTTGTGGCGACTTTCTCGAGAATTGAAATTTATTTTGTAGAATTAGATTAAATTAAATTAGATGTGGGTATCGACTCGAAAAGGAAGCACACAAAGAGAAACGAAATTGACATTAGTTATTCCAACGATGTGTTGTAAGAGTGTGAACGAAATCAAAGTAGCTGCAAGTCCCAGATTAGCCGGTATTGGAGAGAAAAACAATGACCAGACTTACCGTTGTTGAACAGCTCTCGTTCCTCAATTAATCCTTAATACAGAGAATGTTTAGTCAAATAACACAATTACTGTTGTATGCACTTAAATTAGTATTTATTAATAATATATATGTTTTGTAGAATACAATTAATATGAAATAACGCGTTGACAACGAGTGTGTGCGCGGACTCGCAAAATCTTTCTGGTCTCTTTTATTGCCCCGCGTCGACACACGAGGTTTTTTCGTCTGCTCCGTCAATCGCCGGGCGCGCTATCTACAACTTTACGCGCTCAATATTTAAATGTCTACATTTTAGAATGAAACTAATTATCAACAAAAAAAGACTTACTTTTTTTTATGAGATAGCGGAATGGTTTCCTATGTATTTTTGGACGCTGAACACGATCCTGACTTCCAAATTTGCCCATCACGTCAGGATTTTGAGAAAAGTGGGGGTAAAGACCCCAAAAACGCTTTTTTGAGGATTTTCAACATTTCTTTTCTCTTTAACCTGACGTGCTAGAGACTTCCACAAGGTCTTAAATTAAAGCTTGTAATGTGCACTACAAGACCAATATCCATAAAATAAAAAATTAAAATTTTTTTCAAAAAATGGGGTTGAAGACACCAAAAATTTGTGTTTTTGGATTGCTTTAATAGACTTCTTGCAATCGCTTGGATTCGCTTGAAAATGGGTACTTAGGGTTTTTGGGGTCGCTGATTACGAATCCAATATTTGTTTGCAAAAATTAAAAACGGCGAAACCAAGATGGCAGATGTAAGAATTTAGAATTGCTTGGATTCGCTTGAAAATTGTTATTTCAGGGTTTTTGGGGTCGCTGATTACGAATCCGCCATTTTTAATTTTTGCAAACTAATATCGGATTCGTAATCAGCGACCCCAAAAACCCCAAGTAACCATTTTCATGCGAATCCAAGCAATTGCAAAAAGTCTATTAAAGCAATCCAAAAACACAAATTTTTGGTGTCTTCAATCCCATTTTTTGAAAAAAATTTTAATTTTTTTTTATTTTATGGATATTGGTCTTTTAGTGCACATTACAAGCTTTAATTTAAGACCTTGTGGAAGTCTCTAGCACGTCAGGTTAAAGAGAAAATAAATGTTGAAATTCCTCAAAAAAGCGTTTTTGGGGTCTTTACCCCCACTTTTCTCAAAATCCTGACGTGATGGGCAATTTTGGAAGTCGGGATCGTGTTCAGCGTCCAAAAATACATAGGAAACCATTCCGCTATCTCATAAAAAAAAAGTAAGTCTTTTTTTGTTGACCTGTGTTATAGATAGAAAAACGAGCTAAAAGGACTAATTTATTGGAGGACGTGAGAAATTGCTACCGGATGGGTCGCTACAATCCCCCTTTCTAAATTGTCGTTACAGCTCGTCATTCAAGTCTGGTCAAGTCGCTTAATGTAGTGATCTCACCAGTAACGGCTTGCAATATGATTTCAAAAGAAAAACAAGAATAGTGGTTAATGGGAAAATGATAAATTTGTTAAAAAAATGAGAATAATGAAAAGTCTTGTAAGAATTAACTTAAATAGCTTGCAGCTGTTTGTTTTATAAATGCACGCTCATATCCACTCACACGCGTATCTTGAATGATTTGACAAAAGAGATAATACACGCGTTAAAGTGAAATACTACATAATCGGTGTACAATGAATAAATCAGAAGAGTACGTTTTTCATCTAAACGACAAAAAAATAAAGATACATATGGATTTTTTTTTTTGAAATTCGGAAGAAAATTATAACAAAAAAATATATAAAGAAAATGAGAATTGTTTTCCGAATCGTGGAGGTGATACTAAAGAGTCTCTGTTTTTAATAAATGAAAAAAAATAAAAAGTATTCTTAATAAAAATATTGACAACCTACGCGCGTGAGTTACAAAGACACTGCACTTAGGAAGTTGATGGGGGATTTTCTTCTTTCTTGGTCTTTGGTTGCCCGGGTTCATGGAGGTTTCCTTCTTTTTTTGCAGCCTCTGGTGCTTCTATGGCTAAGCCTCTAGGGGCTGCAACCAGGCGTGCCAAGGAAGACACACTTTCAGGTCTCTCATCGGAAGAACTATCCGATTCCTCAGTGACTATTCTTGGATCAATTGTTGGAGGTCCAGCGTATCTTGGCACGTAAGAACCTCGAAATTGAACGGTGGTCCCGGTGAAACGGGGGCGTCTATTATTCTCCTCAATTTCTAGTGCGATACTTTTTCGCGTTGCTACTGCAGTAGCTATTAGTTGCCTCCGACATAAGGAACAGTGAGGATCCGGGAGATTCTTGGGGGATCTGCACCTCTTGCACTTCAGGTGTTCTAGCAGAGATGGTGTCGCGTTAGCGAAATGTGGCCAGGGGCAGTTTAACGTGGAAAACTCTGTACTGGCACAAACTTGACAGAACTTGCCATTATACGGAGTAGGGCAAGTTCTGTAGCAATGTCCAGTGGCACTGCAGTTGAGGCAGCCGGGTGGGGCCTTTGGTCTCAAGGTTGGCTCTCGGAGCTGTGCCTGCGCGTGATAGACCTCGCTGATCTTTTCTGAGAAATACGACTTGTATTTCTCAGTTAATTTGGCTAGGGGTTTGATTTTGTTGTAGCTTTGGAGGAGATCATCCCAGTCATAATTGAACGCCTGCAACTTGTTCTTCAATTCTCCAACTTGTTTTTCGGATTCGCGAAGCTGGTTCTTGGTCGCGTTGGACTCCTCGACGAGTTGTTGATGGTTCTTCGTTAGCTCCAGAAACGCGTGCATAAGTTCTGCGTTTGGATTCGAATCGTGGGGAGCTAATTTTTTTATGTTCAGCTCTTCGGCAGTAAGCTTCTCCTGAAGTTCGTCTGCGTGTCGACAGGTGTCTCTCAATTGTGCTTTCGTTGTCTCGAGAGTGGCCAACAGGTCTTCCAGGTCGACTTTACGAATAACTACTAATCCAGAGGGCTGCTCGGGAGGGACCAGTTTTGGGGGACCGGCTTCAGCGTTGGTAACCAGTTGGAAGATTTGGATCTCAGCCGCGGGTGGGACCGTTGACGTGTTATCGGGATCCATTTTTCCGTGATATCTGAAAATGATTTTTACGTGACAATACGCGACCTAAGAAATTTTCTTGAGATTTTTAAATCGTTAACATGGTATTTGCCGATTTTTTTGCCATTGTGATCGCCAATAATAACTACCATGGGAGACAATTTTTCAATTACTACAGCTGGTCCTTTATAGCGTGGTGCCAGTTTAGAACTAAAAACGCGAGCTGCGTTAGATAGAGTATTGTTCGGGTAGAACACGTAATCTCCGAGCTCAAGGTTAACATTTTCTTGTCGATTTTTATTATAATTTTTGCTCTGCTTCTTGGCAGCTTTAGCCATTAGCTTCTCGACTTTTACGCGGAGTGCGTCTATTCGTTTCACGCGTTCTAACCAGTCGTTAGTATTTGGGTCAATAGTAGAGTTTGTTTTTATGTCGATTACTTGTTCACCAACACGTCTTGGTTCGCGAGCGAAGTTCAAGTAAGCGGGGGAAACTCCTAGTGAGGTGTGTACTGTAGTGTTATACGCGAATTTAATTTCTTCTAAAAACGCATCCCATTTACGATGATTGTCACCAAGTAGGCTTGCTATCATTGTTTTCAGGTTACGGTTAACACGCTCAACCGGGTTTGATTGCGGATGGTAGACGGGAGTAGTGCGCTGCACAGAGCCAATTTCAAGGAGAAATTTGGTAACTGTTCGGTTTACGAATTCCGTTCCGTTATCCGTAATAAACGTCTTCGGTGTTCCCCATTTGTTTATTAATGTGGTTAAGGATTTTACTATTTTAGGGCCGTCAGCTTTCGATAGTGGGAAACATTCTAAATAACGCGTGTAAGTATCTTCGCATACTAAAATATATGATTTCCCTGTCTTTGACCGAGGTAATGGTCCTACAATGTCTAACGAAACGATATCCCAAGGTTCGGAAAATTTACGCGGGTACATTAAGCCTTGTGGCGACGAATTTTTAGATTTACATTTAATGCAAGTTTCACACTCGTTAATGTATTTTTTCACGTCTTCACGCATACCGGGCCAATAATAATGCTTAAGGATTAATAAATACGTTTTATTAATTCCTTGATGCGCTGATTGGGGGGTATCGTGATATTTCTTGATAATTGGAATTATTTCTGTTTCGCGTAAAAGCTTTTTCCACGCATTATTATCATCAATGCATTCTTTAAGTTGATTTGCTTGTAATAATATAATGTGTTGTCACTATCGTGTCTGTATTTGTTGTGACGCGTGGGATTGTTTTGAACACGTGTTACCATCTCATCGTACCATGACATATTGCGAGTAAGTAGTAACTGTGAGGGGGGCGTGACTTCCGAAAAGTCTTCGTAGAGGCGTGACAAAGTGACAAATTACGGCCAAACATTCCTTCTCAGTAGTTGTGTAGTTCAATTCTGCACCTCTGAGTGGTCTGCTCACGCTCGTAATTAAGTATTCGCGATCTTCGCCCTTTTGTGTGAGGATCGCTCCAATCCCTGTGTCACTCGCGTCCGTGTATAAAAAGAAAGGTATATTAGGGCGCGGAGCGTTTAAGGTTAGAGCATTTTTTAATGCTTTTTTGACTTCTTGATACGCGTTTTCATGTTCGTTTGTCCATTCCCATGCGACCTTGGGGCTTGCTAATTTATTTAGCGGCCTTTGAACACGTGCGATATTGCGTAAGTGTCTGTGGTACTAATTCACGGATCCGTTGAATCGACGTAATTCTTTACGGTTTCGCGGGGTTGGACGCTCGAGAATCGGTTCTATGCGCTTTGGATTTGGTTTGAGACCATCTTTGTCGAGGAGAAGACCGAGATACTCAACGGAAGATTTCGCGAAATGAGATTTTTCTCTATTTATCGACAAACCTGCATCTTCAAGGTTTGTGAAAATAATGTCTAGCAACAAGATATGCTCTTCAAATGTCCTTGAGATGATTATCCAATCATCTAGATACGCGTGAACCTGATCTATATAACGTTCTGGAAAATTGTGTTTTCTGATATACTCTACGAATTTTTCTTTTAATCGGTCAGTTAAGGCTTGAAATGTGGCCGGTGCGTTTGTCAAACTGAAAGGCATTCGGACCCATTCAAATTGTCCCTTTCCCGGAATAGTGAAAGCTGTATATTCTCGTGATTTAGGATCGATAGGAATGTGGTGGAAGGCGTCGGTGAGGTCTATTGTACTAATGATATTAGCTTCTGATAACGTGTCTAGTATTGCATCCATACGTGGCAAAGGATAAGCCGACTTTTTCGTATTTTTATTTAATTTACGGTAGTCTATGCAGACTCTCGGCCTGCCGTCCTTACGGTATGTCAACACTACAGGGCTAGCAAAACGACCGTTACTTCGTACTATAAATTTTTTTTCTAAATAATTGTCTACCTGAGCATCGATTACACAGGCACACAAAAAAATAAAAAAGTCAAAACCCAGAGGTCACACTCCCCTATCCCCATGTTTTTGGGGTCGCTGAAACCGAATAAGACCATGAAAATTTTTTTTCATCGGCCATTTTCCCGCTACCACCCCCTTACACCTGCTCCCGGGGGTTGGAATTTCAGTTTAAAAAAAGTGGAGTAGGGTGTCTATTCCTATGTTTTTTGGGTCGCTAAAACCAAAAAAGACTACCAAAAACAAATTCTTCCCTCCCTTAACCCCCTACAACCCCCTTTTTGGGTCGCTGAAACCAAAAAAGATTCCCTAAATCAAATCCTTTCCACCCTCAACATCCTACAACCCCCTGCAATAATTTTTGATAATTACTATTTAATTTTCAATTTACTGAACTCAAAGGGTTTTGTATTTTTGAACCTTTTATAGACCAATAACACCTAGTGGCGTCAATTATGACTTTCTACGTGGTTAGAAAATCCATACCTAAAATGATGGGGGTGGTAAGTCCATCAAGGACTTACCAAAACCAAACTTACAAACCAAACTTCACAATAACAGTCGTTTTTTTGAATTTCGAATTTTACTGAGCAACGGGCCGTGGCCACGTGGTCGCGGTGAGCGAGCTGTACACCACCGCGGGTTATCTCGTCATGAACGGGTTTACCTTTTAAAAATTGTTTTATTTTATCGAATGATTCTCCTGACATGAACGTGCGATCACTGCCGGTGTCGAGGAGAGCGGGGAATTTATTTTCACCTATCATTACCGTAGTTGAGATAATATGACGTTCTTGAGACGGTGAAGGCAATGCTGGCCCTTTGAACACTTTATTTTTGAATTTATTTTCTAACGCGAATAAGTGGTTCGGAAAATTATTCGAAGGCAATGACGATAGTGAGGAAATGCTCGAACCAGGTAATCGCGTAGGATTAGTGGGGGAGGTTCCTCATCAGAGTCAGAGGCCGAGTATTCAGTTTCGGATTCCGAGTAGTAGCAGTCGTCATAGTCGCTTTCAGAATCGCTAGTTATATTCCCACCGGCATGCGCATTGTGTAGCGCTAATGCATTTCGGGGAAGACACGTGGATTCGTCAGCATTATTATGACAGCTGGTTGTCGGGATTTGTTTGTCTCCGTCAATAATCGATTTTACAGGGTTTTGTTTACTTTCAATTTTGTGAAAAGGTTCGCCAGGGAGATTTATTCTCTCCTGGCGTTCTTCTCGTTTTTTTGGTTGCAATGATTTTGAGAATTATGTCCGAAATTTTCTGGATAATTACGGTTGGAATTTCCGTACCAAGACTGCATCGAGTGTTGCGGCGGAGGTGCATTCGGCGGAAAATTTGGCTGAGATGCTTGCGCGTTACACTGACAGTTCGGCTGGCAATGTGGGGGAAAATTGGAACCGTGTTGATAATAATCATGATTCTGATAACCGTGATTATTGTAATATCCACGTTGATAACCGCGTCTGCGATTATTATTGCCACCACGATGACCGTTACCACGACCGCTGTGGTTTTGTGATTTTTTATTGTTATCACTATCTCTACGCCAAGACGATCGACGTCTTTCCCCCTCCTTCTGCGACGAAGCAGAGCTTGAGAAGTATGAAGATCGAGAAGAAGACCGGCGACGCGATTTACTTTTTTCGGAAGTTGGTTTTTTTGATTTACTATCGGGGGATAATTTTGGATTTTCGGTTTTGGAATTTTCGCCATACAACTTTTGTTTAAGTTTGTTAAGTTGGCGTTTATAAATTTCGGTTTTATTCAAATCTTGTTTATTATCGCTTTTATTTTGCTTTCTTGTATTTTTCGCTGCTTTTTGCTTCGTTTCGTTTTTTGTTTCTGTGGCAGGGGTAGTTGGTAAATTTTCGACGGTAGGGGGCGAATTTTTTTCGACCGCGTTGAGTTGATTTTTACCACGTGTGTTGCGAGATTTTTTTGAATCAATATCCCTTAATTTTGTTGTTAATTGCATTGTTGAAATTTTTTCCTCATATTTCCGAATTTTGTCAATTAAACCGTCGTATGTTAAGAAACTATCGCGATCGAATTGCAAAATTAATTCGGAGTGGAGTGCAGAGTAAATCTTGTCCAACTGATTTTTTTCGGGGACTTTTTCTTGGAGTTTATTAAAAAGAGATCCTATCCGAATGACGAATTCGATACCGGTTTCGGTTTCGAGTTGTACCGCGCGTTGTATTTTGTTTGTGATTCTTTGATCATCGTTAGAATCACCAAATGTGTTCCTGCATTTTGAAGAAAATTCAGCCCACGTTCGCCATGTGTTTCTGAATGTAGAGAACCATGTGTAAGCTGTGTCGGAAAATACTTGTGATATTATCGCGAGCGCGTCGTCGGGATTAATGGCTGATACGATTAATTTACGTTCGAACTCGTCGAGAAATTCGTCCGCGTCTAGTTTGTCGGGGAATTTTAAATCCCATGATTTTATAATTTTATGTAAATTTGTAACATTGTTACGTGTTTGGTGTGTTGGTGACCCAACTTGTAGTGGGGGATTCACTAGTGGTTGGGGAATTAAAGGTTGGATAAGATTTTGCGAGGGAGTTGGATTGAGGAAATTTGGTAGATCAGTGAATTTAAGAGTGCGATTTGGAGGAGGAGCTCTTATTGAAGGTGTCAAAAAGGATAGTGGGGGCACAGTTGTGTGTTAGGCCTTTGCCGTACTCTGTGATTTGGGAATTTAATTAGTAAATGACCAAGCTGACAAGAAACTGAGCAGGGTTGTGATTGTAAACACAGCTGTGTTTATTTTTTTTGTGTTTATTTTTTGTTGTATGGCTCTCCTTGAGATTACGCGTTTTTATGTAGTTTCTATTACTACTACGCGTTTTCTTATAAAGAGAGGTAAATTATGTACATCCCATGGCACTCAAAATATGTATAATTTGGCGGTGCGACGCGAAAAAAGAACAATTTTGTGCGAAAATCGAGAAATAATTACAATAATTATTTATATATATTTTTTTTGGAAAAAAAGGAGATTTATAAGCAATAAAGCGTATTTCATTCATTCATGCATCAATCATGTATTGTAGTGTGATTGTTTTTATTAAGCAATTAAAAGCGTTTTTACAATAATTTTGAGAAAGAAATGCGAGTGATTGTATTTTATGTTTGTTGTGGACTGATGAAAATTTCGTTTGAAGTTTTCTAGACGCGTGAGAAAAATTTAGGCAATTTTTGAATTTTCAATTATTCAGTAACGCCATTTTTCTGCGTTAGAAATACTGAATATTGTTTTTTCGGAAAAGAAATCTGAGTAATATTACGAAGTTGAAGTCCACAACGTTTGTCAACGAAATAAATTTATTTAATGCATTCAAGTATTATTTTTAATTTAATATTTAATTGCAAAATAATTATTATCAAAATATAAACATCAATCTTTTATTTCGAAATATTTTTGTGACAATATTGCAGCGTCATTTTTAATTAATTTACTAAGTTTAAATTTTTTTTCGTTGATTAACGTTGTGGACTTCAACATGGTGTAATATTTTATTTTGAATGTTACGGTAGATATTTTTCAAAAAAGTTTGCAACAAGTAAAGAAAATATTTTAACGTTAGAGGTTAAGCACGCTGAGCGTCAAAAATGCGTTGTAGCAATTCTGGCCACGAGGCGTGAATATGTTTCTTGGTTAGAGCACGTTGGGCGCCATAAATGTGGCGACTTTCTCGAGATTTGAAATTTATTTTGTAGAATTAGATTAAATTAAATTAGATGTGGGTATCGACTCGAAAAGGAAGCACACAAAGAGAAACGAAATTGACATCAGTTATTCCAACGATGTGTTGTGAGAGAGTGAACGAAATCAAAGCAGCTGCAAGTCCCAGATTAGCCGGTATTGAAGAGAAAAACAATGACCAGACTTACCGTTGTTGAACAGCTCTCGTTCCTCAATTAATCCTTAATACAGCGAATGTTTAGTCAAATAACACAATTACTGTTGTATGCACTTAAATTAGTATTTATTAATAATATATATGTTTCGTAGAATACAATTAATACGCATTGACAACGAGTGTGTGCGCGGACTCGCAAAATCTTTCTGGTCTCTTTTATTGCCCCGCGTCGACACACGAGGTTTTTTCGTCTGCTCCGTCAATCGCCGGGCGCGCTATCTACAACTTTACGCGCTCAATATTTAAATGTCTACATTTTAGAATGAAACTAATTATAGATAGAAAAACGAGCTAAAAGGACTAATTTATTGAAGGACGTGAGAAATTGCTACCGGATGGGTCGCTACAAAGTATAGGAGCGACAGTAATCTTTAACATTACTAAGGAAACCATGTGGAATACCACGTAGGATTCCAAGTGGTTTCCTATGTGGGGATTTACATGGGATTTTACTTAGGAATTCATTTGGGAATTTATTTCTACGTAAATTCCTAAGTAAAATCCCATGTAAATCCCCACATAAGAAACCACATGGAATAAAAATCCATTAAAAAATTTTTCAACACACTTTTGGCCCAAACAGTGGAAATCTCGTTGACAGCCAAGGGGTTAACTTAACTTTTGACTAAAGTTTATACAAAATATTTTCTCAGTGTAAGATGATATCTTTTACAATTTTCAAAGAAATAAGAAAATCCATAACATGGTAACAAAAATTCTCTGGGCTGACACTAATTCTCCCATTACCGCACAGAATTCTTACACGACATAATTTGTATAAAAAATAAAAACATAAACAAATTTTAGTATTACTTGGACTTTTATACAAGTATACATGTCTACACATATTCACCTATAATCGAGCTTATAATATAATGACAAAACATAACTAAGTAATACGATTTTAACTACTTATTGTGATGTTTGGAAATATTTTGCATTTAACAACAAAAACTCAAAAACTACATTTTCCCTTGTGTTTTACTAAAAATTTGTAAAGAATGTGATCGTTTCTTTTCGAATGACATAAACAAAGGTTGTCGAAGATTTTTTATGAATTGCAGCCATTACCCGCAAGCTCCCCTTTACTTTCTTTTAAGGAAACTGGTTTAAAGTTGTTTCTAATATAAGTAAAAGCAAAAAAATTATGATGCAAAAAAATTAATTCAACCAAATGTACAAGAATTACTTAATCGGATGGAAATTGAAAATTAAATTAATAATCGAGAAAATTTTACTGGGTACAATAATATTATAGTACAGCAATAATTTATGCTGCAAATACGGACAGATCCATATTAAATGAGTTGCAATTCAGATCTATAACAGAGTAACCTCGATTGTACCCTTTCAGTGTAAACTATACTTCTTCCACTTTCTACTGCATTATGTATGTAAATACCACTTGTATTAATGCTAATTCCTTCAGATGATGATCCATAAGCGAAGCTACTTGTACTGCCTAAGTAACATTCACTTTTTTCTTGATTTTTACTATTCGTACAATCAAAAGATTTTAAACTAAATGACGTCACTTGCAGTTTTTTCTTTGTAGATCAGAAAAGCCACTGTCCGATAATTATCCAAAATTATTAAATTTCTATTGTCTTCTGAAGTACACAATGTTTAAATCGTATACTGAACGAAAATTACTTAACAAATGTTTAAATTTCTGTTTGCATTATGCAGACACAGCTTGCATTAATACAAATTGTTTCTGATGATGATTCATGAGAATAATTTTCACCTAAATGTGCCATTCTGTATATAAGGAAACACATGGTATTTTGTAAGTTGTTTCCAGTGCTGATGATAATCCAAAGGGATTATGTCCCCAAAATATTGCAATTATTCTGTATTCAAGAATTGTTTTTTCTTAGTTTGGAAATGTTTTTACTTGTTATTTTACTCGACACTTTATTTCAAAGTATAAACTTTACCTTTAGGTGAAATAATTCTTTTGGTTCTTTTTTTGTCTTTACTTTTTCTTCTTCTTGGTTCTTTTTTTTAATATTATAAAAAATTGCCATTTTCTCTATAATTTTGAATAAATGACTTTTTCTTGTAGAATCAATAGTTTTCGAAATAAAAATTCTGAAAAAAGTCATTTTTCAGTTTCCGATTTTTCAAATCTAAATATCTTGCAAAAAAAATTTTTTCTTGCAAAACTGTTTGGCACAGTTATTTAGTACCCCAAGTACTACAAAATTACAAACTTTAAGAAAAATCGGTGATCCACCATTTGCATTTCGTATGGAACTGCCCATTATGCAAAAGAATTTTTTCATCAAAATGTAGGTACCAAATGTGTAAGAATTCCTGAAGTGTTCCTATTTTTCATTGGGTCGATAAATTTTTCTCATTCTTATATGTTTCGATAGCCTATGATAAAAAATATAAATATAATATAATATAATATTTATCGGTATAATAAAAACCTGTAAATAGTTTTCCGAAATTCGAATATTTGCCAAAGTTATTCAAGGTCAAAGTTAGTTGTAGTGTTTTAGTAAATAGCTAATTACTCGCGATCGCATGAACCGATTTTAACCCGTTGACTGTCGCTGACGCATATA
Organism: Leptopilina heterotoma; assembly: GCF_015476425.1. Taxonomy (NCBI): domain Eukaryota; kingdom Metazoa; phylum Arthropoda; class Insecta; order Hymenoptera; family Figitidae; genus Leptopilina; species Leptopilina heterotoma. The sequence goes on from NW_025111061.1 coordinate 1,002,738, forward strand.
TGCGCAAAACAAAACTGGCCAAAAGTGGTTCATGACGCATATATGCGCAACTTAAAAAAGGTGATTAAAAACTTCTTAAATGTTCCTGAAACCGGTTACTCGGGGGTTTTCGAGGTCGCTGATTACGAATATGACATTCGTCTTCAAAAATTCAAAATGGCAGATCCAATATGGCGGACAACAAAATAAAAAAATTGATCAGATTGACTTGAAACGTAGTACTCGGGGGTTTTTGGGGTCACTGATTACGAATCTGCCATCAGTTTTTCGAAATTCAAAATGTCGAATCCAAGATGGCGGAGATTTTTTCAAAATTCGTCGAATTTACTTGAAATTTGTTACTCTGGGGTTTTAAGGGTCGCTGATTATGAATCTAACATTAGTTTTTCAAAATTCAAAATGGCCGATCCAATATGGCGGACGACAAAATAAAAAATTAATTAAAATGGCTTGAAACTGAATACTCGGGGGTTTTTAGGGTCGCTGATTACGAATCTGTCATTATTTTTTCAGGGTATTTATCGAAGTTTGATTTCACCAAAAATTATTATACTGATGTCAGATTAACCAGTTTCAAACAAATTCAATAGATTTTAAAAAATTTTCCGCCATATTGAACCAGATATTTTGAATTTTGAAAAACTGATTTCAGATTCGTAATCAGCGCACAGTGTGCCTTTTTCTAAAAATCTGTTCAAAACCTAGTATCTCTTGAAGGAATTAACGAAATTTCATGGTTCTGGGACGAAAATAAAGCTTAATAAATGCAGAATACAGGAAAATTATACAAAAACAATGTTAACAAATTTTAAGGTTAAGAAGCAGCGTCAAAAGACAAAAATTCCGTCAAAAAAATCACAAATCTTAATCTGTAAGCCATCAAAATGACTCAAATTAAGTAATAGTACATATTTTGAAGGTTTTTGGGTCGCTAATTACGAATCTGAAGTCCGATTTTAATAATTCAAAATGGCGGATCCTGTATAACAGCTAAATAAAGCAAAAATTTTTAAATAATTTCATTTGAATGACACTGGGTACATAGGGGTTTTTGGGGTCGCTGATGACGAATCTGATGTCAGATTTTCATAATTCAAAATGTCCGACCCAATATGGCCGACTAAAAATGCAAAAAGTTAATGAATTTACATGAAACTCGGTATCCAGGGGTTTTTGGGGTCGCTAATGACGAATCTGATGTCAGATTTTCAAAATTCAAAATGGCCGACCCAATATGGCCATTTTGAATTCATTAACTTTCTGCATTTTTGGTCGGCCATATTGGGTCGGCCATTTTAAATTTTGAAAATCTGACATCAAATTCGTCATTAGCGACTCCAAAAACCCCTGGATACCGAGTTTTATGTAAATTCATTAACTTTTTGCATTTTTGGTCGGCCATATTAGGTCGGACATTTTGAATTTTGAAAATCTGACATCAGATTCGTCATCAGGGGCCCTTAAAAACCCCTATGTACCCAGTGTCATTCAAATGAAATTATTTAAAAATTTTTGCTTTATTTAGCTGTCATACAGGATGCGCCATTTTGAATTGTTAAAATCGGACTTCTGATTCGTAATTAGCGACCCAAAAACCAAAAAATATGTAATATTACCTAATTTGAGTTATTTTTATGGCTTACAGACTAAGATTTGTGATTTTTTTGACGGAATTTCTGACTTTTGACGCTGCTTCTTAACCTTAAAATTTGTTAACATTGTTTTTGTATAATTTTCCTGTATTCTGCATTTATTAGGCTTTATTTTCGTCCAAGAACCATGAAATTTCGTTAATTCCTTCAAGAGATACTAGGTTTTGAACAGATTTTCAGAAAAAGGCACACTGTGCAGCGGCCCTGAAAATCCCCAAGTATTCAGTTTCAAGCCAATCTGATCAATTTTTTATTTCGTTGTCCGCCATATTGGATCCGCCATTTTGAATTTTGGAAAACTAATGTTAGATTCGTAATCAGCGACCCTTAAAACTTCCGAGTAACAAGTTTCAAGCAAATTCGACGAATTTTGAAAAAGTTCCGCCATCTTGGATCCGCCATTTTGAATTTCGAAAAACTGATGTCAGATTCGTAATCAGCGACCCCAGAAACCTTAGGGTACCAAGTTTCATAAAAATCCATTCAAAATTTTTTCAACACACTTTTGGCCCAAACAGTGGAAATCTCGTTGACAGCCAAGGGGTTAATAAAAATTGGAGGAGAGTTAACCTGAAGAATTGTACTTTAGATAAATTATCAAAATTTTAATTAGAAAATATAATTTGTTTAAATAAATTAACTTTTTAATTTTTGGGGTTAAAAAAAATTTGTTCTCCATCTTTTTTTTTGATTTTTTTTAATAATCAAATAGAGAATACTTTTAAGATTTTATTTGAACAATAAAAAAGTGGAATTCTTGAATGTTCCGAAAGGACGACGCACAGAAAGTACATAAATTGGTTCCCGGTAAAATTTGTTAATACTTACTGGTTATATTTGTTCCAAATTACTTTAACTCAAACATATATCCAAACTCCAAAACAAATTTGAGTCAAACAAAAATCTTCTAGAAGAAATTGCATTTATCAACCAAAGTACACGGAAAGAAAAAGTCCGTCAATCATTAATAGACTAGTATATTACTTTGAGACGGGACACAAAATCATTGAATGGATAACATACTTTGAGTCACAATCAGTGACGAGTTGCTTGCTAAAATTTAGAAAACTGTCATCAATATATAAAACTCGTTCACTAAAATTTAGAAAACTGTCTATTAAATTTTCTATGACTATCAAAAGCATTCAAAAAATTCAACTTCTTTCAGAATTATCCCTAATTTTAGACACTATTTGGTACAGAATGAACACATTTTTTTCGTTGCACAGTTCCGATATTTTATTTACACTCTTAGACGCTTTAGAAGTTTAGACCAACACATTTTCGCACTTATAATAACTACACGTAGAAACGCACACTTATAACACTTTAAGTTTAGAAGCGAACTGTTCTTATATACCAAATAACAAAATTTTTCACAACTTGTGAGAAATGATTTTGCACTAATAACTACTTTTTAATTAGCGAGAAATATAAAAGAAAATATATTTTCATCGAGGTCAATTTCTAGACGCAATTCAACTGCAAATTGTTAGTTAAGTTAAATATTCACATTACACATAATAGTATATATAGGGATATGTATAGCAGACAGCAAAAACACATGGACTATAGAGAAACCGGAAGAAATGCGCATCGGTACACTGCGCAACAATGCGCTAGTGAAGATCGCAGATTTAGAATACGAGTCAACTAACGTTTCACAAACTTTCACTAATGATTCGTAAACATTCAAACAGCCATTGATAACAATTCAGCATTAAATCTAAAACAATTGGTCACATACTGGCATTCTAATCAATCCATGACTCGTTTTCAATCGTTAAGTAAAGTTAAGTAACCATCAACGGAAAAAGAGTCCCGTCTCAAAGTAATATACTAATCCATTAATGGTTGACGGACTTTTTCTTTCCGTGTAATATCTCATCCTGATGATTTAAAACAACTATTATTATTCACTATAAAATGTTCCAATTTTGACTAATTAGGAAAGAAACGAAAACATTTAGAGGTAAAATATTCTCTATCATAATTATTCACGATGTGAATTTTCGCGGATAATTCACCAATTTATCCAAAATCATGAGCATTTTTTTCTCTTCGCGAATAACACAAATTCGTTGTCAATAAGGACCAATTACTGGGGCTTTTGAAAGTGCAATAGCCATTGAACCACATTTGAATTCATCGAAACGACACATATATACGATTTAAAGTTGCTATAGGGTGCAATGTCGAATAATCCGATGACAATGGTCCTTTATTCGTCCGATTCGAGTGAAATGCAGCAGGACCCAGTCGGTTGAAAATCACTAGATTTAGAGAGCAGGGAAAGAGATAGAGAAAGAGAGTGAGAGAGATAGAAACAAAGGAAGGGGAGAAAGAGTGAACAGGAAAATATACAACACTGCACTGCAGATATACTTTAGGCCAAAATATAATGCAGCAGGTATAAGCTCTTTACGGATTTACGAATTTTAAGTACATAATACAAAACTTGAAATACACACGAAAGAAGTATGTACATATGTTGTCTTAAGTCTTATGTTTCATTTTTATTCCAAAATTCATAACCTTAAGTGTATGAGTTTTAAAAAGGGCGCTTAAAAAAGCACTTGTCGTTAATTTTTAATGTTTCTAAAAATTGTCCGTTATTTCTAAATGGCACGTTAGTAAGTATGGTATAGAATTTTGTGGTATAGCAAATAAAAGAAACCACATATGCGACGAAAAATTGTAGGTTATGTTTAGAAAACTTACGGATTGATTTAAGATTCATTTTTAATTTTCTCAAGTCAAGAACCATTTTTATTTATATACAATTTTAACCCTCTACCATTTTTAATCGCCACCATTTTATCGCCACTCTATTACCATAAAACGTAAAGGTTATGACGAATTATTTTTTCTTACCATGAATTTTGTCTTTGATTTCTTCTCCTTAATTATTTGAACTTAGATTTACAGACTCAAGATGAGTTTACAAATTAAAAGAGTAAAGGTTTTAAAGTGTAAATATGACCCACACAGCACAACATTTCGCAGAAAGTTCGCAGGGAGTTCGCAATGCGAAGCGAGTGAACTCGCTGGGAAGTTAAAATGCAAATTCGCTGCGAAATTGAAAAGCGAATTAGCTGAAAGCTTAAAATGCGAAATCGCTGAAAAGTTGAAATGTTAATTCGCAGCGAATTATCTGGAAGTTATCCGTGATAAGTTCGGAAATTATCACTGATAATTTTAGATAGGTTAGGGATGTAAATTTGCTCAAAAAAAGAAGAAATATATTTGATAAATATTAAAAATAATATTATAATAAAATAAAAAAATTAATTTTGCTCATTTTCTTATTTCATTATTATTCAAATTAATTTTGGGAAGTTAAGAATTTTGGAGAAAGTTTTTTTTTATTTTGAAAAACAATTTTGGGGGACTGGGGATTGAACGCGGGTTTGACGGACAGAAACAAAAACAAAACAACCAACCTAACCAACTGAGCTAAACGACCAACTACTGAAACAAAAAAAAATCTTTCTCTTAAGTTACATGTGATTTTATTGGTTGACAAAAGAAAAGCTGGTTAATTTAAAGAGTTTTTTTTGCATATCTCGTATAATTGAAATATTTTCATCATTATTGCGAATAATATTTTTAAATAAAAATTTTAAGTATTTAGTATTTAAATAAGACTGATGAAATAAACAAGTTAACTAATTAAATTATATAAATCAATTTTTTACAGTTTTTATTTCAATTCTTTGATTTCCAATTAAATTTGTCTTCAATTTGTAATTATGTTACTCAATAATTAAATGTATTATTATATATTTTCTGAGAATAAATTTTCAATTTCATGAAATAAATTAACCAATTAGTTTAATAAATTAAAAAAATTGTTTTTGGATGAATATTGAACAAAACATTTTTAATATAGATAAATGAACATTGAATCTTGAGATTCAATTTTTAATATAAATTACTGATTACGAGCAATGTATGTGTGCGTAAGATCGAATGTAAATAAACTGTTCACATGTCGCTACATATTTTGCACGACAGATAAAGGGTAAATTAAATAAATAATTAAATTAAATAATTAAATTTTTTAAAACGTCTTTAATTAAGTTTAATTAAACTACGATGAAAATAAGCAATTTTATACATTCTTTTGAAAAAAATGTAATAACCTTGATTTTTCAAAGACAATTTTTATATCAATGTCATTAAAATAATCAATTACACTGGCACACAAAAAAATTGATGCTCTGAGCTTTAGGTCAGACAGTGACTACTTTATGTTTTAGGGGTCGCTGAAACAGGATCTGAAGTCCATTTAACCCTATCACGTCAGGGTTTTGAGATAATCTCAAAAAACAAAAAAATTGACCCCAAAGTTTTTGAATCAAGAAAAATTTTTATTTTTAAGTCTTATTAGCATCACTGCCTTATGTTTTTAAGGTCGCTGAAGCTGAATCTGAAGTCTTCTTAACCCCATCACGCCAGAGTTTTAAGATAATCTAAACAAATCCAAAAACTTGACCCCAAAATTTGTAAATCAAGAAAAATTCTTATTTTCAAGTCTTAGTATCACTGCCTTATGCTTTTTGGGTGTCTGAAGCTGAATCAGTAGTTTATTTAGCCGATTTAGCCCATCACGACAGGGATTTGAAATTACCTCAAAGAATCCAAAAAAATTGACCCTAAAATTTTTAAGTCAACAAGAAATTTTAGTTTAACGTGTCGACTAACTTCATGTTATAGAAAAAAAATTGTTTTGCTTGTCATTTTTTTTCTTTTGAGTGTAATTTAATTTTCTTTCTTGGGTCTTCTAGATGGTCTTGTCCTCTTCACAATCCAGTTTGAAATTTAAAAAAATATTTAAAATTTTAGAAATAGGGGATGATTTTCTGAAAATAAATAAGATCAATTTTCTCAAAAACATCACATTTTTTGTTATCAAATTTTTACTACAAATTCTTAAAATAATTATGAACAATCCCTACTCGGAAAAACCTTTGAGAAGTCTGCCTTCCCACGGTCACAAAATTTCGCTTCTCACTGCATGGAAAGTCTGATCGCCCGCCACTGGGTGCGTAGCATTACCGTTTTCGATAGACAAACTTCCCAAAAAGTTTAGAAAATTACAACTAGGTACGTTGGTCACCCAGTTTGGGAGTGCAGATGAACAAGTTTAGTGGTGGCGCTGACGCATAAGTTTCGGGTGAGCAGACTGCTTAAAGGTTTTTCCGTGTATGAATTTTAAGCGGGCTAAACTATTCTGTCAATCAAGAGAATTTTTTTTTAATATTTATTTTTGCAAATTTTCAAATTGTTTACTTGCATTTTTAAAAACAAATGAATCGTTATAACATTGTTGACGTGAACGTTAACAATTTGAAAATTTGTAACAATAAATTTTAAAAAAATTCTCCCGATTGCCAGAATGGTTTAGCCCGCTTGAAATTCATAGGAAGTGTTCATAATTATTTTAAGAATTTGTAGTAAAAATTTGATAACAAAAAAGGTGGTGTTTCTGAGAAAATTAACCATATTTATTTTCAGAAAATCATCCCCTATTTTTATCATTTTAAATATTTTTTCAAATTTCAAACTGGATTGTGAAGAAAACAAGACCATCTACAAGACCCAAGAAAGAAAATTAAATTATACTTAAAAGAAAAAAAATGACAAGCAAAACAATTTTTTTTCTATAACATGAAGTTAGTCGACATGCCTAATTTGAAATGGATTCAGTCTACTGTGTGATTCTTGGATAGTTTATGAATTTAAATTATTGTTATTCTCCAATTGGATGCATAAAACATGAAACTTTCAATAAAATACCAAATAAAAATTAATTAATAAGTAGATTTAGCAAAATAATCAGAAAAATCAATAAATATGAAATTGACCTTTTTAAAACTTGTGTAATAAATTTTTCGCGATAATATGAAAATTTCTCTATCTAAAGGAATCATAATAGAAGCAAAATCAAGCATTGTTGGTTAGTCAAAGAGTATTCCCAGGCAGAAAAGTTGGAGGTGTGCCAGCACTAACGACCGGCATGGTACCGAACCGGTTGTAAAGTCGGACATATGCCGGTACCGGCAAAAAAATACCGGGCCGGATATGAAATAAATACTGGCCCAGTACCGGCCCGGTGGTAAATGTGGATTTCTACCGGTACTGGTAGTGTTTACCGGGCCGGTTGATTAAAAATATCTGGCCTAGCACCGGCCCGGTACTATAATTTACTTCTTTTTTATACCGCCCAAGGAGATTTGCCGGTGATAATATTTGTACCGGCCCAGCACCAGCGTATCACCGGCCCGGTACTATAATTTACTTCTGTTTTTATACCGCCGAAGGAGATTTGCCGGTGATAATATTTGTACCGGCCCAGCACCAGCGTATCACCGGCCCGGTACTGTCATTTCGCTCTGTTTTATACTGCCGACGGAGATTTGGCGGTGATAATATTTGTGCCGGCCCAGCACAAAAATTTACTTAATGCTTTCTACTGGCACAGAAGTTTTGCCGACAAAAATATTAGTACTAACCCAGTGTCCTCCCGGTTGTTTGCCAATGTTAAACTATCAGAAAAAGAATTAAAGAAAAGAAAAAAAATTTGAAAATTAATTTATTAATTAATTTATTAATTTAATTATTAATAATAAATTAATTAGTTAGTTGTGCCGGCAATTATATTAATACCGAGTAGGTTGCTTATTGGTGCCGGCCCGGTATTTAACCGGTGAATGGGGCGGTTATTATTATTTATAATTACTATTTTTATTTATTTATTTTTAATAATTTAAATTGAATTAAAATAAATTAGAAATACAAATACTGGCCCGGTACCGCACCAGTTGAATATTAGTGCCGGTCTGGTACTGCTGCCAGGTGGAATGTCGGTTGGACTTTATAAGCTCACTTTGCATTTGCTTTCCATATGCAGGTTTAGGTTAGCGGATGTGGTGTCGACTTTGCAGCCTCAGGGTCCGGAGTTCAATTCCTCGAGTCTTCAGATTTTTCTATAATTGTTTATGTTTCTCTGTTTCAGCATTTAATATATTTACTGTTTCCAATTTAAAATTAATAATAACATTGATAATAATAATAATAATAATTAAACAATTAATCAGACTGAAATATAATTTTTTTAACCGGCCCGGTACCACACCGGTTGTTTTTTAGTGCCGGCCCGGTACTGCGTCAGATATTTATTAGTGCCGGCCCGGTACGGTTGCCGGATACCTACCGAAGTTATCATCCGGCAATTTACCGGTACTGCGCCGGTGGAATGAACAGACTTATGCCGGTACTGGACCAGTACCTAGCCGGTTGTGCAGCCGGTAATAAACCGGCACCAAATGCCTTCCAACAATAACCGGGCCAGTGCCGCCCCGGTGGATTATTCGGTACCGGCCCGGTACGTATGCCGGTTACCTGCCGCAGTTATCATCCGGCAATTTGCCGGTACCAAGACGGTGAAAATTGCGGTCTTATGCCGGTACCGCCCCGGCACTTATAATCCGCCGTTTGTACCGGGCCGGTACCATCCCGGTCTTCAATTTCTACCTGGGTTATAAACGAAATAAAAATTATTTTCTAAAAAGTGAAAAAATCCCATGTTAATTAAATGGGAAAAGTATTGTTATTTAGGCAGGGTTAAACGGCATCGTAAAATTTTTTTCTAGTTTCTAGATTTGTTTTTAGGTCAAAAAGAAACGATTTTGACGATACCCAAATGAAAATAGAAAACTTGAGAAATAACGGACACCCTAATGGTGCAGCCATAGTAGATTAACAGTGGTTCCATTTTTCATGTTTTCACATTTCAAAAGTTTAAATTTGTTTTTCTCGAAATGGCATTTTTTAAAACGGTGGGCAGTCTAGATAGAACAGTTTTGATCGGATTGAGGCCAAAGTTTTTTTTGTCCGTCATTCGTCATTTACTAATGCTTTCGAGTACGTATAGCGGAATTTTTTTGGTTTGTTTTTTTTGTAATAGATATTTTAAAAAAATTTCGCCCTAAAAATTGATTTTTTGCTTCAAACAACTGCCAAATACAAAAAATTAATATTTTTATAATATCCTACGTACTCGAAAGCTAAATCTATCACAGATTCAGAAAAACTTTGAATTTTTGTTTTAAATTAGACGGATTAACCAAAATCTTGCCCACCGATTTGCCCTGCAGAGAAAGGAGACCAAATTTGGCGCCCTCTGTAGGCAGCAAATTAAAACTTTTTTTTAGTATAAATATATTTTTGTAGACTTAAAAAATTAACAAATAAAGACCTCAAAACCAAATTTGATTTATTTCATTACTGTGTTTTAAAAAATTCATGAAAAATAGGTTCAAAAGACACCTCAAAGGTGTCACTCTCCCTAAAATAACTTTGCATTTCTTTGTTAAAAAGATTGATTGTTTAAAAATTATAGTTATTATTTGTTTATTGTATGTCAAGTTTTAATTTTTTGCTAACAATAACAAGATTAGACATTTACTTACTTCGGTTTTCTTCATGAATTTCTATTGTTTTTTTATTTAATTGATTCCATGTAAAATTCCAATGTAAAAAAATGTGTATAGAAGCATTTGTTAATTAGTTTTATTCGGTCTCTAAATTGTTTTTTTAAAATGATGCAAAAACTTATTATTACAAAAAAGGTATACAAATTTAAAATTTTGAAAAAGTTATATCGTTTTAATACAATTCTCTATATCGTTTAAAAAATGGAAATAATTTTCACGGTTTCTGTTTCTAAATGAAAAATTGGAATTGGTAAATCAAAACTATTAAATGTTTTTCTCCTTTTTAAAAAATGTAAAATATGTAAAAATATTATTTGGAAAAGTCATGAAAAAATCAGGGAAAAAGTATAAAGTACCTGGAAAAAAAATTTGCTATAAAAATTATATTAATATTTAATAGGGGAGAGTGGTCTTAAGTTAGCCGTGGGCCTAAGTTGGCCACCTTGCGTTTCTCAGAGATCCCAATGAAAAATTTCCGTATTAGTACCATTACTGACAATAGGTGCAGTACCGCACCAGTATTGTCTGCCGACACTGGCGTGCCGGATTTGGCGCGGTAATGACTGCAACAATGCATCAGTATAGCGCCAATACCGTATTTTGAGTGGATGAGTGTGATGAGAATAGGTTAAGTTGCGTGTTGATTAAGTTGTTGATGTGGAATAAGAGCGACGTTATAGGTTAAGAAGTTTTGTACATATAGAATAAGTTGATTTGTAAATGTATCTGGGAGTCTCGAACCCTGCCTATTGCAGGGAGAGTAAATAAACACAAATAATTGTTTATTCTTTTTTAAAGTAAACATTCTTTTGTTGTTGCTATTGAACCGTTGTTATTTAATGGTTTAATTATTTAAGAGGCCCTAATTTAATTATTAATGTATTTAAGGCGTACTTGCGTTTGCGAAGGCAAAAAATAGGCCCCACTTTAATGTTTTTTTTCACAGTCATTTTATTTAAAATATTGAAAACGATTTTTGCACCTTAAAGTACATTATAAAAACTACGAAAAGAAAAAATTGTTTCGTTTTTTAACCGTTATTTACGATTCGTAGAGGGCTTCAAAAATTGTCGATCTCTTTGTAAGAGTTTGCGGTGCCCCCTATATAGAGCCGCTCCTGACAGTCTAAAATCAAAAAAACAAAATTAATTCTTTAGTATACATTAATACCTAGTGGACGTATCTGATGAAATTAAAAAAAGTAAAAAAAACGAAAATGCGGTACTTTTAAAGTCAAAAATTCAAAAGATAAAAATCATCATTTCTTAAAAATTGACGTGTATAGGGGTAATAATAATAATAATAATCCGTGCCCGGTTAGAACTTTTGTTCTAATTGGAACGCTGATAGGCTGGAGAAAATTGGGCACATAAAGATTGGGTTCGTCTCCTGCAAGATAAGAAGCAGAACTATGGTCACAAGGTGTCATAAGTGCCTTGACTATGGCCATCTAGGTAGAGATTGCCAAGGTGTAGATAGGTCAGCTGCGTGCTTCAAGTGCGGAGAAGCTGGCCATAAGGCAGCAGATTGTAAGAAGAGTCCATGCTGCTTCTTATGCCAGGCAAAGTTCGGCGAGAAGGAGAATATCCAGCATGTCGCCGAATCAGGAGGTTGCAAGGTCTTCAGAACTGCCCTCGAGGAAGCAAAGAAGACTTTGTCAAGGACAAGGAGGAAATAATGCCAGAACAAGAGCGGCAAGAGACGGAAGACGATGTTGACCGGAGGAGTCCAGTGCTCAGCTGTGTGTGAGTGTGGGGGGGAGGAAATCATTTAGTTTTCCTCCCACCCACGTTCCCACAAAGCTAGAGCGGATTAAGGCCCAGTTAAGGAGTAGGACAAGGGGACCACCATTTGCGAAGTTGAAGGCCTGACGGTAGTTCCGCAGGTGGATCAAGTGTCCCAAATTAAGACGGGAGTGGTTTTTAGTGGGTAGACCAGAACAAGAGCGGTCACCCCCACATAACCTGGAATTCATTACCCAGGTATCTGAATTCGCAGATTTTCCACTTCCGACTACAAAAAAAAATAATAATAATAATAATCCGTGCCCGGTTGGAACTTTTGTTCTAATTCTAACTTTTGTTCTACCTGGGGCGCATTAGAACTTGTTCTTTTGCGCGGGGTTGCTGGTCCTCTATCGGACGCGTGCCAGGTGGCGGATAGGTTAGCTTCCTAGAAATAGGTGGTATCAAGGAAATCAAATACTCGACGCGGACCAAAACCAGCAAACAAGAAACATCCATCATGAGCGATTGTAAAAATGAGGAAGAGTACCTGCGGGGTAATGCTACGGCTAAATCCCTCACTGGTTCCGATCGTCAAGCGCATAGCGTGGGGACGGTGGCCAGTAACCCAAGGCTGCAGGAGGGCAACAACGCGTTGGGAGTGCCACAGATCATCGTGGACAGGGCGGAGAGACGAGGGAGTACGAGCAGCGTGACGAGTCAAGCCAGCTGCATTTCTGTATTCAGTAATGCTTCTGCGATTGACATTGCTAGCTGCAATGAACATCGAGATGAATGCGTAAAGCTGCGGGCGGAAGAGGCAGCAAGCATTCTAGAAATGGAAGAAGAGGTCAGCAAGATGCTGAAGTCCTGCGAAGTCCAGAAGAATGTCAATAGGACAATTAAGGATGGACTTAGAAGCATAACATCGCTCATACGGGATGTGAAGGAGAAGCACGCAGCAGCGTCCAGAAAAGATGAGAAGTTCTACCAGGGTTTAGCCTGGTCAGAGGATGCACGAAAGGACCGAAGAATGAGACGTGACCGTTTTAATGCAGTAATGCTTAAAAACGTTGTCCTGGAGTCTCAGAAGCGGAAGAGAAGTGATCCTGAGAGTACGAAGGACCCAAAAAAGAAGAGGGAGAAGGGACCTTCTAGAAGGTCCAAAGGTAACGAGACCGAACCGGCACCAAAGCCAAATCCAGTTAAGAAGGGAAGAGCCACAGTGGTCGTCAAAGTGGCTGAAGGAGCTACCTTCGCCGAAGTGCTGGCGAAAGTTCGAAAAGAGGCTGACCTGGAGGCCAGTCAGACAAGGGTTGTGGGAGCTTTACCCACTAAAAAGGGAGACCTGCTCATTAAAATTGGGGGGTCTTCAAACAAGAAGTTGTTCACCGAAGAGGTGACAAAGGTGATCGGCGATCTGGGTAAGGTGCAGATGGCGGACCGGCGAACTACGTTGGAAATCCGCGATATGGATGCCCTTACAGAAAAAGATGACGTACTGTGTGCCCTGGAGAAAATTTCTACGGTACCAGCAGGAAGTAGGAAGGTGACGGTTCTAGGACCAAACAAGCGAGGAGTAAAGCTCGCTGTCGTGGTCACCAATCAGGAAGACGCTGATAAGCTGGAGAAAATTGGGCACATAAAGATTGGGTTCGTCTCCTGCAAGATAAGAAGCAGAACTATGGTCACAAGGTGTCATAAGTGCCTTGACTATGGCCATCTAGGTAGAGATTGCCAAGGTGTAGATAGGTCAGCTGCGTGCTTCAAGTGCGGAGAAGCTGGCCATAAGGCAGAAGATTGTAAGAAGAGCCCATGCTGCTTCTTATGCCAGGCAAAGTTCGGCGAGAAGGAGAATATCCAGCATGTCGCCGGATCAGGAAGTTTCAAGGTCTTCAGAACTGCCCTCGAGGAAGCAAAGAAGACTTTGTCAAGGACAGGGAGGAAATAATGCCAGAACAAGAGCGGCAAGAGACGGAAGACGATGTTGACCGGAGGAGTCCAGTGCTCAGCTGTGTGTGAGTGTGGGGGGGAGGAAATCATTTAGTTTTCCTCCCACTCACGTTCCCACAAAGCTAGAGCGGATTAAGGCCCAGTTCAGGAGTAGGACAAGGGAACCACCATTTGCGAAGTTGAAGGCCTGACGGTAGTTCCGCAGGTGGATCAAGTGTCCTAAATTATGACGGGAGTGGTTTTTAGCGGGTAGACCAGAACAAGAGCGGTCACCCCCACATAACCTGGAATTCATTACCCAGGTATCTGAATTCGCAGATTTTCCACTTCCGACTACAAAAAAAAGAAAAAAAATAATAATAATAATAATAATAATAATAATAATAATATAATAGGTTTTTATATATTAAATATAAAGAATTAATATAAAATAATAATTAATAACAACAAATTATTAAAGAATTTTTATTAAATTATTGTCAAATAAAAATATTAATAAAAAAATTATAATATTCTAAATTATAAGATTACTACAACTTTGCAAAATAATTATTTAATTACTTGAACTTTATTGCTTGTTTAAATGTTTTTTTGAATCATGATTGAGAAACAATAAGATACCAAGAAGTAATTAAGTAATTAAGTAAACTTAGTTTAATATTTTCTCCATTTTGTTCTATTGAATCCACGAATAAAAACTATCTTTCATTAAGAAGGAGGAGATTAAATTTTATTTTAATTGGTCTAGAACATCCATTTTTCGGGGGGGATTGGAATAATAGGGGAGACTAGGTGCAGTTGTTACAATTTTTATAAAATCAGTTACAGTGATTAGAGTTTAACTTCAATTTGTTTAGTCAAACGATTAAATCAAAGGTATATTATCTTGTTTTAAAAGGCCATAATTGATTTAGCATTTTGAATGTCGGTTGTTACAATACCAAGAATCATTTATAACATTTCTAAATTGAAGGCAAATAATTTCTTATAACAACTTTTATTAATTATTTATAATTTTTGACTCAGCGTAATAGTTCGTGACAGTGTCATAGAGATGGCAGCACTAATATTGTTTCGAATTTTTTTAAAAATATCAGTTCTCATCATCACTTGTAACAACAGCACAACAGGTACATTTTTTACAATAAATTACTTTATTAAAAAAGTATACACGAAATGTGTAATAATTCTACTTTTATATTAAAAATTACTATTTATTGTAAAATGTACTTCGCATGAAGTAAATATTACTATTTCTGGTAGTAAAAATTACTAATAGTAATTATTACATTAGTCACTTTTAAAAATTGCTTTAAGAATTTTAATTTTTACATCTTCATTGTAAATTTCATTGAATTTTGTATTACTTTTTACATTCGATATGTTGTAAATATTACTCGTAGCAATTCTAATAATTAGTACACTGAACTCTCGTTGTAATGGACTCGAATGTGCTGTGGTCACAGTGTTACAGAACATTTGTTCCTAACTAGTTATAGATCTGTAATATAACCTGATTGTAACAGAGTTGTAGAACATAGTTACAAGTTAGTCACAGAATAGTTCTGTATTATGCTTATGTCACAGTTCTATCACAATGTGATGCTTACATCACATTGTGATAGAACTGTGACATAAGCATAATACAGAACTATTCTGTAACATAACTTTAATGTCACAAATTTTCTGTAACTGTTCTTCTTGTAACCTTGTTCTATAACTGTGTAGGAACATTGTTGTGTAACTGGTCTAAACATCTGTTGCAATGCAGTTCTGTAATATACTTGCAATTACAATTAAGAACATTTCTGTAACAACGTTACGTGTCAATTCTATAATGCCAAAGACACAAATAACTAAAACTAACAACTGTCGTTCTAATCTAGTTCTGGAAATATGTCCGAACAAAGTTAAACTCTTCTAATTTTATATATATTATATATTTCTATACACGGAGAAAAATTTATTCATAATGATTACAATAGTCTATATTACTGTTCGGATATGTGACCACTTTTTGTGATGATTACTATAGCTGTTGTAAGGAGTACAAACATGAAGGTATCCCTTACAACAGCTATAGTAATCGTTCCTACTCAATTCTTAACACATTACATAGTCTTCGTAATCATTCCAAAAAGTGGTCACATATCCGAGCTGTAATGTAGACTATTGTAATCATTAAAAAAGAATTTTTCTCCGTGTAGAATTACAAATTTGGTGTAGTTCATATAATTAATAATATAATATAATTCATAATAATTTATAAAAAATACCTATATAGTAATTATTATTATTATTATTTTTTTTTATTTATTTATTTTTTTTTTATTCTTTTTAAATTTTTTACTCTATCTTTAAATTTTCTTCAGTTTTATTATTCTTCTGATGACTATCTAAACAATATTATTATGTATAAAAGTCTCATCAATGTTTTAATGGTGCATGTAATGTAATCAAGGGGGTATTTACTTGTGAATTAGCGTGTACGCTCCTCTCGTATTAGTCACTTAATAGAGTGTAATAGAGCATTATTACGTCAGTGTAATACCACATAATATAGAGGTAATATTCTGTAATAATCAGTAATACCCTGTAATAGTTCTGCAATACCCTATATATTATACATAACATAATTATACTATTAATAATAATTGAATAATTAATAATAATTGAAAAATCCTTTTTCAACTTACAAAGCACATTTTCATAGTTCCTTCGTTATATATATAAAATAAGAACTTCCTTTCATGAGCCTCCGTGGAGCAGTTGGTAGAGCGTTTGATATAGAGCTAGTTTTTCGAGAGTAACTCACAATTAATTGTATAGTAGCACTTTTTTTCTAGTCAACACAGCACAAAAAAAACAAATGTATTATATTAATGGAAACATTATAATAAACACAAAAACTTATATACTTAATTTTAATTTATAAAATAAACATAAAAAAAATTGTTAATGTCGACGAGTTCTACAGTGGCTTCCAGAAAGCCCGTTTTCGACACATATTGTGATTTTATTTAAAAAAATTTTATATGCGAATGTTTTGTTCATTTTTCTTCGTAAAATATATGTATTTATTTGTTGTTGAAATAAATAATTAAAAAAAAGTAGAGCGTTTGATTTCTAATCCACTCCTAGCTGCGTCTTGCGTTCGAGACCTCGTGATTGTAAATATTTAAATAAATAGCAAAACAAATTTTCTTCGACATGTATAAACATTCCGGGTATGTATAACATGCGAGAACAGCGTGAAATATTTTTTTAATTTCAATTTAAATATTTTTTAATGACAGATATGAGTAACAGATATTTATAACTGTTCTAGAACTGTGACAAGTATCTTTGTCACCATGTTACAGATCTGTTACTTAACTGTCACATCCCCCTGACTACGACATTTTGCGTACCCAGTGAGTCCCCTGTGAGTCACCAGTTACAGAACATGTTCTTCAATTATTTGTCACAGTTCTGTAACAGATCTGTAACAGTGTTTGCTGGGAAGTTTTAACCCCTTAACTGTTTGAGGAAAATACAACATGATTGTCCCAAAATGCCCAGCGGAATCTGATACTTTTTCAAATAGTATAATATATTTAAGTTATAACTAATTATTCAATTATTTTCTAAAATATCATTAATGACCCTTATAATATCTTATAATATTGATATAAAGAAAAATATCTATCAATTTATATACAAATTATATTTATTTTGAGTGATAGTGAACACGACCCATGGGTGGGTCGGAAACAGTTATGGCCATACTTTTTCACGACCCACCCGTGGGTCGGAAACAGGCAACGGGTTAGAACATAGATTCTAAATTATTTTTTTTAGTTTTTTCTTAATGCACAAATTTTTAACTAAAAACAAAAATCCTTTTGCTCCAGATTCTACAAGGTTCAAAGAATTTTTTTAGCTAATAAAAAAAATTTATGTTTTGAAAATTCTACAGTGGCCTTACCCCTTAAATAAAATTTTTTAAATAATTTTCAATGTAAAATTTGTTATTTTTAAAATTTTAATTGAAACGTAAATAATAAATATTCAAAATAATAAAATATTGGTATTAATAATTGTAAACAAACTAAGATGGGGTAACGTTCACATGATACAAAATAAAAACGACAAATGGATCAAGAAATCGAACAATTGGTATCCGAGACTCGACAAATGGTATTTTATAAACAATTTCTTTCATATTAATTATTTAATAAATAATTAATTTTTTTAAACGAAATTATATCAAGTATAGAATCTTAGATACTCCTTTTACTTAAATCATATTTTTTATTTTACATGGAAAGTCTAGTTTGTGATTAAAAAATGTGTAAATGTAGAACCTCACTATTTCCTCAACAAATGGTTCCTTCACCCTATTATTCGTTTTCATTACTTATTTTTTTAATAATTATTCCAATATAAATTAATTTCTTTTCCTTTTGTTTCAGGTGAGTTAAACAACATATCATTCTTGTCAAGTTTATTTTGTAAGTAAATAAAGATATTATCAAAAAAATAATTACAAAATTTAAAATTTGTTTATTTTAACGAAAAATATCAGCTCTACAATATTTTTTTATGGAATTATTAAATATTAAATAATTAAATTAAAAGAAAATATATATACAGTTTTGTAAAATTTGTTTTTAAATATTTATAAGCGAATTTTTATAAACATTGTAGTCTAATTTAAATTGTCATTATTTTTTTAGGGTTCCGTACACCTACGGTGTAACGGCGGAACCCTATTGGTGAGACTCTTGTGTCCGTAGCCAAATCATGTCCCTCCCCCCCTAGCGGCTAAACTATTTGACCTAAAGAGCTCAAATTTGGTCCAGATATGTATTTTCACTCGTAGATTACAGGAAAAATATAGCGAATGTGATTGGACGTGATGGGCATAGCGTTGTCAAGGAAATAACAAGATTTTTGGCTAAAAATGCATAAAAAGTTACCATTCCCCCCCCCCTTAACTTCTAACCTATTCGACATGGAGAGCTGAAATTTTGCATGCTGGTATATTTTTACTCGAATATTACAGGAAAAATATAGAGAACTCAATATGTAATAATGGCCATAGCGTTGTCAAGGAAAAACGAAAAAATTAAAAAAAAAAATTTTTTTTCTCCAACTTTTACATTATTTGACCTAATGAGCTGAAAATTGGTATCCTAGTGTATTATTACAGTCTGACGACAAAAAATTTATTTAAGAAACTTTTTGAAGAAAAATAAAAAAAAATTTTTTTTTAATTTAAAAAAAAAAAATTTTTTAATTTTTTTTATTTTAAACACGTGGCATTAAATATTTTCAGGAAGAGTGAAATTTTAAGAGAATAAATGAGAGATTGTTTTCTGACTTTAATTTCTTAACTAAAAATAAACAAAAATTGAACAAGTGCGAGTTGTACTCGCACTGCAATGGCGGGTTCCGTACACAAATATTAAAACAATACTTGCATCATTTATCGGTAATTGGTAGAATTAAAATAAACAATTAAAAAAATATATTAAAATCATTTAATAAAAAAGAATAACTAAAAAAAATTAAAGTATTGTATATTATATCTAATATTGTAAACAATAATAAGCAGAGGAACAAAATTTTCAAAATTATAGTTCCTCTGCTTATTATTGTTTATAATATTAGATATACAATACTTTAATTTTCTTTAGGTATTCTTTTTTATTAAATGATTTTAATATATTTTTTCAATTGTTTATTTGAATTCTACCAATTACCGATAAATGTTGCAAGTATTGTTTTAATATTTGTGTATGGAACCCGCCATTGCAGTGCGAGTACAACTCGCACTTGTCCAATTTTTTTTATAATTTATCTCTGCAAATACTATTATTTTTTACTTAATTTTAAAAATTCCCTTTTTTTTAAATTGCAGCCTTTGCACTCGTCTACTAAAACCTACTATATATTTGCCACTATTTCCGGATACTTTTTTTTTCTCAAAAATTTTAATAAAATTATTAGAAACAATTCAAAAAATATTAGGGGAGAGTGGGGCAAACCGGCCATACTAACGGTTTTTTTACTCTTGTGACTAAATAAATCAACCGATTTTATTTTTCGATGTCTTGTTTGAAACATCATTGAACTGCGCAACTTTTTCCCAGAGACACCTACACTTTATCTTTTATTGTTTAGTTACTGTATTAACTTTAAAAAAATTTGCAAACTGGCCGGTTTGCCCCACCCCCTGGGGTAAACCGGTCAGTTGGGTTTTTTATATCTATAATATTGCATTTGTATAATCTACAATAACAATACAGGATTGAATTTTAATGAAATAAATAATTTTTTTTAATAACAAACCAAAAATGTTTGAAATTTTTGGTTTAATTCTCATTGGAAGATAATTTTTTCTATTGAATGCAAATATTTTAATAAAAAAAACATTCTAATTAACCCATTAACGCCTGAAACCTTTGAAATTATGTGTTTAATTTAAGATATAATTTTATATATTAAACATGCTCCCTAAAAATAACTGAAGCGTTTCTTTATGTTTTCGGGGTCGCTCTACAAGATTCCATGCTCAGATTTTAAATTTATCGCATAGAAAATTAAATATGGCGAATTTTGTGCACCAAATTGCGAAAAAAATGAAATTTTTTTTTAAATAATTATTTCTTACTGAAAACATTTTTTTCAAATGAATAGAAGTGTCACAAATTGGCACAAACTTATTAAACTTTCAAAATATGCAATAGCGGAAACAAAAAAAACAAAATGGCGGCTTCAAAATGGCGCTAATTTGAGAAAAAATTAATTAATTTTTTTTATAGTGCACCGATTCACGCAATAGCTATGAAATGTAATAGAACTTAATGTTTATATGTTTTTGAGGTCTCTCATCACGAATATGTACTCGGATTTTCAAAATTCAAAATGGCGGATCCAATATGGCCGACGAAAATTTTAAAAATTTACTCGATTCGCTTGAATTTTGTTACTCAGGGGTTTTTGAGGTCGCTGATTGTGAATCTGCAATCGGATTTTCAATATTCAAAATGGCGGATCCAATATGGCCGACGAACATTGTAAAAATTCACTCTATTCGCTTGAACTTTGTTACTCAGGGGTTTTTGGGGTCGCTGATTATGAATCTGCTATTGGATTTTCATAATACAAAATGTCGGATCCAATATGGCCGACAAAAATTATTTAAATTTACTAGATTCGCTTGAAACTTGTTAGTCAGGGGTTTTTGGGGTCGCTGATTATGAATCTGCTATTGGATTTTCAAAATACAAAATGGCGGATCCAATATGGCCGATAAAAATTGTTTAAATCAATTCTAGTCGCTTGGAATTTGTAAAATGATGACCATCTATTTGCCGTCAGAATAAGACGTTTACCAACTCTCTAAATTATTCTAATGATATTAAAGCTAAAATTCGATAATATTGGTCAACTACTCCTTATCTGTCATCTCAAATTGTTTCATTAACAATGTCAGGTTATAAGTTTTGCAATATTAAGTCTTATGCTAAGATAGTGTTGAAACAATTTATCTAAGCCAATTAGATTTAGACCTACAATTTTTTCGTTGTGTACTTCTGAGGGATTTGATTTGTATTTTGCCTTATTCTGACGGCAAATAGATGGTCATCATTTTACAAATTCCAAGCGACTAGAATTGATTTAAACAATGTTTATCGGCTATATTGGATCCGCCATTTTGTATTTTGAAAATCCAATAGCAGATTCATAATCAGCGACCCCAAAAACCCCTGAGTAACAAGTTTCAAGCGAATCTAGTACAGTAGAACCTCGGTTATCCGAGCCTCGATTATCCGAGATTCCGGATTATCCGAGGCACTAAACATGATCGGATAATGCGGAATAACTCGGATAAAACGAATCGAGCGACTAAATTTGGAAAAAAAATTTTACAAAACCACTATTTGTGATCATTGCATTTAAAATTTCGTCCATTTTTGTCGTTTAATATTATTCTAACACTTTAAACAGATGAAAAATAATTTAAAATTATGAAATTTTCATTTGTTCCGTGTTATCCGAGTTTTCGATTATCCGAGGCACCTCTTCCCCACATTACCTCGGATAATCGAGGTTCTACTGTAAATTTAAATAATTTTTGTCGGCCATATTGGATCCGCCATTTTGTATTATGAAAATCCAATAGCAGATTCATAATCAGCGACCCCAAAAACCCCTGAGTAACAAGTTTCAAGCGAATCTAGTAAATTTAAATAATTTTTGTCGGCCATATTGGATCCGACATTTTGTATTATGAAAATCCGATTGCAGATTCACAATCAGCGACCTCAAAAACCCCCGAGTAACAAAATTCAAGCGAATCGAGTAAATTTTTAAAATTTTCGTCGGCCATATTGGATCTGCCATTTTGAATTTTGAAAATCCGAGTACATATTCGTGATGAGAGACCTCAAAAACATATAAACACTAAGTTCTATTACATTTCATAGCTATTGCCTGAATCGGTGCACTATAAAAAAATTAATTAATTTTTTCTCAAATTAGCGCCATTTTGAAGCCGCCATTTTGTTTTTTTTGTTTCCGCTATTGCATATTTTGAAAGTTTTATAAGTTTGTGCCAATTTGTGACACTTGTATTCATTTGAAAAAAATGTTTTCAGTAATAAATAATTATTTAAAAAAAAAATTTCATTTTTTTTGCAATTTGGTGCACAAAATTCGCCATATTTAATTTTCTATGCGATAAATTTAAAATCTGAGCATGGAATCTTGTAGAGCGACCCCGAAAACATAAAGAAACGCTTCAGTTATTTTTAGGGAGCATGTTTAATATATAAAATTATATCTTAAATTAAACACAAAATTTCAAAGGTTTAAGGCGTTAATGGGTTAATAATAATTTTCTTGAAACTCTGATTCAATGAAAATATCCTATGGCCAGTTTGCCCCACCGCAAACTGTCCGGTTTGCCCCAAAGGCAATTTATTTATTTTTATAATTATTTTGATTGTGACCAAATTTTTATGTAATTTTATAATGAGTGACCTGATGATGATGGCGAACCAGTCCATCAAAACGTTGTCAAAAAAATGAAAATTTATTGTTTCATTTAATTTATTTCTTCCGAATCGAACAAATATTATTTATTAACAATATACGGAAGGATAAAAATTATTTTAAATACTAAAATTTCCTTTCATGTTTATCATATACCCTCTGAGCAAAAGGATATACCAGGGATATCCTAGAGATATCTCGCGGGATATCCAAATTTCCATCTCATGGGAGACTCGCGCGGGATATCCAAATATTCTCCACACGGGATATGATACGTGAGAAATAGTAATATGTTGAAAAATAATTAGAGCTTTAAAGAGTTGAAAAACCATTATTAAACTATAACTAGAATCAGAAAAAAATTATTTCAAAAGTAAAAGATTATTTGACTAATATCAAATGCACATGCGCTGACATATCCCACGCGGGATATCCCACACGGGATGACCCACGAAAGAAAACTTTGCATATCCCGTGGATATCCCAGAGATATCCAGTGGATGTCCTTGAGATATCCAAACTTCCGTCCCGTGAGATATCTCATGGGATATCCCTGAGATATTCTAGGGATATCACGGGATGGAAATAGGATAATCGCGGGTTATCCCGTGCTGTAAGGGTATTGTAACAAAGTTTCTTTCAGTGTAGGTATACCCATTAACGCCCAGACGGACAAAAAATTTCAATTGACTTTGAGGACCTGGTTTTCTATAAAAATGTATACAAAAAAATTGGCACATATTATTTTTAACGTAAAATTTACTCCTCTTTCAAATTCTGATGTTAGCATTTGTTTATAACAAATTGTTAAAAAGTTATAAACAATTTTTTCCAAAAAAACTCGATTATTCGAGAAAAAAATTTCTTTTCAGACGTATTTTCAAATGGAAAAATGCAAATGGATGCTCTTAAAAGATCAAAATATCGCGTCTATGGACCCTCAGCTACAAAACCCTGATGCGACAAATTTTTTTTTAATATGGCGGATGCTAATATGGCGGCTAAAACTAAAAAAATGGCTCACATATGAAACATAGTGCTCCAACTTTTTCAAGTCACTGAAATCGCCGGAAACTTGTCACTCGGGTGTTTTTGGGGTCGCTGATTACGAATATGATGTTAGTTTTCCAAGATTAAAAATGGCGGATCCAATATGGCGGACGAGTTTTGTAAAAATTTATTGGATTCACATTAAACTTGTTACTCGGGGGTTTTTGGGGTCACTGATTACGAATATGATGTTATTTTTCCAAGATTCAAAATGGCAGATCCAATATAGCGGACGAGTTTTGTAAAAATGACTTTATATTGCTTGAAACTTGTTACTCGGGGGTTTTTGGGGTCACTGATTACGAATATGATGTTAGATTACCAGAATTCAAAATGACAAATCCAATATGGCTGTCGCAAATTTAAAAACTCTTTGAATTTGTCTGAATCTTGTTAGTAGGTGGTTTTTGGGGTCGCTGATTACGAATCTGATGGCAATTTTTAAAATTTCAAAATGTCGATGACCAGTTTTGCAAGCGATGCTAGTGCAATGCCAATAAGCAGTACTGCAGTAATGACATTTGAGAAAACATATTGGTAAAACTTTTGTTATTTTTGTGATATAGATTAAATATGAGAAAATTAATTCTATTTTTGATGTTATAACTTTCTTGCAGCTATATTAGGATTAAAATAATTTACGAATTGTATTAGCTTTATTTTTATCTACTAAAATTATGTATCTATTTTGTTTCTTGAAGGACTTTAAGCCCTAGGAACTTTAATTTAAATAAATAAATAAATATTGACGCAGTATTGCTTATCTCCAAAACTAGTGATGCGCCGACTTTGGCATAAATTCTTGGCGGAAACAACAGGCGCGGCACCGCCCTAGTTGTGAGCATAGTTAAAAATATTGGGCAACAGTGAATAAATCGACGGTAAACAAACAGAACCAGCTCTTTAGATAGTGAAATAAATATTTGGATTAAAAAATCTGCCTCCGAAATTTAAAAATTTTTAAAATTGTTATCAGATTCGTAATCAGCGACCTCAAAAACCACCTACTGAGAAGATTCAGACAAATTCGAAGAGTTTTTAAATTTGCGACCGCCATATTGGATACGTCATTTTGAATCTTAAAAATCTAACATCATATTCGTAATCAGTGACCCCAAAAACCCCCGAGTAACAAGTTTCAAGTGAATATAATAAATTTTTACAAAACTCGTCCGCCATATTGGATCCGCCATTTTGAATCTTGGAAAACTAACATCATATTCGTAATCAGTGACCCCAAAAACCCCCGAGTAACAAGTTTAATGTGAATCCAATAAATTTTTACAAAACTCGTCCGCCAGCTTTCCACAAACAAAAGTAAAAAATATCAAATTGAAAAAATAAGGTATACTACACATGGTTGTTTCAAATTTCTAAACAACACTTTTGACAATTTCGCTTTCTCGGAGATATTGATACCTGGCCGGTTTGCCCCACTCTCCCCTAATAAAATTCATTTAAACCAGTGATTTTCAAAAAAGTTTCGAAATTCTATTATTTTGAATAAAAAATTCCCCAAGAGAATTCAATTTAATAAAATTTCATAAAAAAAATTCAATTATTTAAAAACCAATTTTAATAAAATTCTTTGCAAAAATTCAATTATTTTGAAATACAATTTTCATACAATGTTTTGAAAGAAATCAATTATTTTAAATAATTTTGATAAAATTTGTTTATAAGAATTTAACTTTTTTAATAAAATTTTTTTTTAAAAATTCAATTATTTTCAAAAATATTAATAAAATTCAATTATTTTTACAAATAATAAAATTTTTTCCAGGAATTTAGTTATTTAAAAAAAAGGTTAATAAAATTCTTTTGCAAGCATTCAATTATTTTTAAAATTAATACAATTTTTCACAGTCATTTAATTATTTAAAAAAAATTTAATAAAATATTATTCTTTAGCAAGAATTCGATTATTTTCATAAATAATAAAAATCATTGCAGAATTTCAATTATTTTTAATGGCATTTTAAATAAATTTCTCAAAAAAATGCAATTAGGGGAGACTGGGGTAAACCCGCTCACTTTTTTTCAGATCGGCTAAAATCTAGGAAATTATTCTCTAAATCCAAGTTAATTTATATCATTTGAAAGCTTATGATTTCTACTAAAAAAATAAAAGAGAGTTTTTGATTTATCTTTTTTAGTTTTACTTAGAGAAACTTTTTAATAAACATATACCAAATTTCAAAATCACAATTTTCCAGGGTAAACCCGCTCACTTTATCTTTTCAAGACGGAACAGTTTTATTTTTTAAATATTAAAGTTCGTCTTATTCCCGTCTTAAGTATGATTTATTATTGATAATTTATGAGTTATATAAACAATTCTATAAACAACAAATTGGTTTAATAAATATTGAACATAGATTTCATGAATTACAACTATGGATTTAAATAGTGTTATATTTTATTAAGAGAAAGTAAAATGTAGTTACAATTTTGGTTTAATAAGTCATAAATAGTGTTATTGTTGAAATATAATACGTGAAATTATTTTATTCTAAAATTAAAACTAAGTGAGCGGCTTTACCCCGACTTCACGTGAGCGACTTTACCCCGAGTGTATTCCTCACATTTTAGAATAAATTTAATTAAATCTTTTTAAAATAAGACAAAACTATATATGTACTTCGAAGAAGGACATCCAATGGCAACAAAAAAAATTTACCAGATAAATTAATACTCAAAAATAATGATCGAAAAACTTAAAAATCCAAAATACGTTTTTTTTCTGACACCTCTAAAAACATTTGATTGTCTCTGATTCTATGTTGAATTCATGAAACTAAACGAAAGTTCGTTAATATAAGTTGAATGTTAAGTACTATTCACAGTACCAATATTTCCATCTTAAGTTGAGTTCATAGCGTCAAATCGCTAGTGAGCGGGTTTAGCCTGTGCGCGGGTTTACCCCAGTCTCCCCTACTCTTAAAAATGTTAGTAAAATTGTTTGTATAATTAAAATTTTTTGAAGATTGTTAAGGGTATTTGAACCATTATGACGTCAAAATTTGAGCAAAGCTTGTGTTTTAAAACTGTGACTTCATAAAGGTTCAAATGCCCTTAAATTTCCAATTAATAATTGTAAATTTTGTAGTATTATAGAATTTAAATAATTTTTATATTTTAAAGAATTTTATTTTTTTTTACTTTTAACAATTATTTTCAAATATAATCGTATTTTTGAAGAATTCTAGCAAAAATTTTGAAAAATAATTGTATTTTAGAAAAGTTTAAAATTGAAGTTATTACCAAGGGTAAGGAAAAAAGTGAATTTTATGAAAATCAGGTGAATTTTGTAAATCGACTAATTCGAGTATTTTAGTCAATAAGTTTAATTTTTCTATAAATACTTTTTTTATTATTATCAATACAACTTATTTTGTTTTATTTTTTATTTATTTTCTGCATTAGGTCGTTACCTAATAAATTTTTGACATTTATGGGAATTAATTATTTAGAATTGAAAACACTTACAATTATTTAAAATAATTAAATCAAAATTGATATCGCCATATTTGCTGGCTAACGATTTCCATTCGATTGAAATAAAAAAAAGAGTATGATTGATACAAATCGAATTTGATGAATATAGGATTTACAAAGCTAGAAATAAAGAAATCACTTCCTAACGCGTCATAAATCTACCGCACCCTTCTTGAGAATGTTTTTCTCACATCCCACTAAAGTAAACTAAAGTGAAGGCGTGAAAATAATTTCAAGAAAAACTTTTCCTTCTTTTTCCCTTAATTTGTTTTCCACGATCATTAATATATATATATATATATATATATATATATATAGAACAAAGCAAATCAATAGTAAACGACAATATAATTTCCGTAAATATTTTCTTTTCTTTCTAAATAGAGAAAAATGCCAGAAATTTTTCCCTTTTTTGACATATTTTAACGAATCTGCTTGCTCAAATTTTATTCGATTGACACTTTCGAAACTGTGTGCGTACCCGTATTTACCCTTTTTTTACAATATAACTGTGTATCCGTTACATTTAACACGGTCTGTTTCCTTCCTTTCCGGAGGATTTTAACTGCGTGTGGTTGTTTACTAAATCACACATCAGTCACTTTGTTATCAAAATAAATCGTGCATTTTTACACATATAAAACAAAATCAAACCATAATAAAGATTTCCGAGTTTTCTTTTACCCTCACAACATAACGCAACATCTATGTATACAAATCCACAGGAAAAAAATATTTTTCTATAAAAGCGAAAAGTAAATTTATTTATTTAACAGAAAGAAATTAATAATAACCGATAAATTTCTAACGAAAATATAATTTTAATGCTCTTCAAGTGGTCGATAAAAAACAAAGAAGCGGATGTTTGTGACGGGTTTTTACTTTAAGTAATAAATATTCAGTGATAATAAATTGTGCGTAAACAATTTATTATTCTTTATTTATTAATTAAAGAAATTCATTTTATTTATGTTAAATAAATAACAACAACAAAATTATTCGTAAATAAACTTGTTATTTATTATGTATATTTATTTATTACATAATAGTACAAATACAGAGCCGTAACTTTGTGTATACTATGTTAACCGAGGTCTAGTTAAGAACTGACCTTTTTGGGCCTTTTCTCCCTAAACGCAGTTGTACAAGGGAAGCTGCGTAGGAGGGATGGTCCAGAGATGTTCAGTAGAGGGGGAAAGTGTAGGAATTTCGTTACACCCCTCGACTTAGACTGACCTTAGCCCTCTAAGGTTTTAATTTAATAATTTGAGGTAGGATTCTAATATTTTCATCTTGGTGCACTGACTCTGAAGGAGCTGTTGCATAGCGTACTATAGGAGTAGTATTTACATTCGTTTTGACGCAGAATATATCTATACATAGTTGTTTTGGTATACAGAGTGTACATAGTTTAAAAATTCCTATTTTGTAAAGTACATAGATTGTTACTAAAGTCAAAGACGAATAGCCTAAATACGTTAAAATGTCGCTACCTGTTTCAACCCAGGTTTTTGTTCTCCTATTGTTCTTTATTCCTTTAATAGATTCTTCCATAGTGTCTATGCTACGCTTCAAAGAGTTAAGATTATCCCTATGTAAAGTTTCTTGTATTAAAGGTAGTTGCGAATCGAGTAAATCTAAGTCGGATTTGTTAATGGTAAATGAAATATTTTTCTTAAATTTAATGTCGAAATTATGTTCTAAAGATGTTCGTAGTTTAAGTATTGATTTTGGTGTTTCTATTATACAATCGGAATTACTGTAAACTAAGCTAGGTTCTTTTAGTGTTATAATTTTATTTTTTTCGTTGCAGATTGTGTTTATCTCTATTTCTTTTTCTGGTATGATCAGATATTGATTCGAATCGTGTAGAGGTATAAATGCAAGTTCGGATATTTTAAAGACGGAAAATTCACAAATTTTGTCTGATATAATTTTTGCTTGGCTTTTTATAATATTGGTTTCACAATTTTGTATTTCGCTTACAAGAAAACTCGGTTGTACTCGTTTACAGATAAATGTGTTTTCTAATTTCTTACAATTTTGTAGTGTTATGAAATCGGTGGGGACGTAGAAACTTTTTTCAGGATTTATAAGTATAACCTCATGGGATGGAATTGGTGCAATAAAGCTTCTTCCATGACGAATAGGAATTGGTATAAGGTGAAGGGTTTGAAGATTTGGTTGTTCTATTTCTGGTACTTTAAGGATGTATATAAGGTTCTTGTTCGTAATGCTAACTGTTATCTCTGAGATGTCAACAATGTGTTGGTAATTTTGAGGAATCAGTCTAATAGGGTATTTAACGTTATTTTCTTCTTCGATTTTCTGTAATTCTTTAATTAGTATGTTAGGTGTAAGGATTTGTGGATGTAAAATTCCGTGTTTTCCGTCATTAACAGCATTTATTATAAGGTTTATGTCTTCACTAATTTCTTCTATGGCTATAGAACATAATGTAATCATATTAACCATTAGAATATTTTGAGCGTTAATATTGGTAGAGTTAATCATTTTATTTAATTGGTTGATTAATTTGCCTGATTCATTATTGAGAATTTGTAAATCGTGAGAGGCGGAATTAAGGAGGGTTTTCATAATCCTAGTTTGATTATTTATAGAACCTGTTATTATTTTTTGATCAGCATACAATTTATCAAATTCCTGATTTATAATTTCCATGTCATTATCGTCCAGTGTGCCAAATAAGGTTTTCGAAATCGTCCCAATAATGTTCAAAATTCCCCTCTTTTCCCGAGCAGCACCCAGTATTTGGTGAAGTGTGAGTTGAAGGTCAGCTACCCTATTTATTCTATTATGGAGAACGTTAATCTGAAATTCTTCTGCACAGTGGTGGCATAAGTGATAGACTTCGGAATAAGTTTTCCTAATGCTTTCGAGCCTAGGATTTATATTGCTGGTGTCTACTCCTATCACTAACTTCCAAGTACGATGATATAGGCTTGTTTTCCCTAGATTTTCGGCAAATATTGGTGTATTGGAAATTGGTTGAAAAATGACGTCTGAATAAACGGTATGGACAACGAAAAACGTTGTGAATAGAAGTCTCAGCATCTTTATAACCTAAAAAATATATAAATAAATTTGTTTAACTTTATTATTTATTTATTTTCTTGGTTTTCAATTATAATTTTGAAAAATAATTAAATCGTTCTAGAGCAATGTGGATTTCAATTTTAATATTTAATAATTATAAAGTTTGAGTCTGTCAGCGTGAATATTCGTCCTCTCATTGTTAAATATAATCTCGTAATTATTGTTAGGCAATATTTTCAGAATGGTTGCAGGACCTTTCCAATCAGGACTTAGCTTATTTTCTTTATTGTTTACTATCATTACTAAATCTCCTATCTCAAAAAGTCTTTGTGGAAGGATTATTTTTGCGTCTTGTATCCTTTTATATTTTTCTTTGGACTGTTGAATCTTATCTCGAGCTTTACCGATATATCTTTCGTGTCTCTCTTGCCAAAGTTTAACTAATTCAGAGTATTTAAGACTAGGGGTAGTGGCTAAAATAGAAGGTATATTAGCATTTCGTCCAAAAGTTAGTTGAAAAGGACTAAACCCCGTTCCTTCATGTTGCATAGTGTTGTAAGCCATACATATAAATTGTAGTGTTCTATCCCATTCCGTGTGAAGATCTGTCATCGCCGTCCTAATTAAATCTTTGATTGTACCATGCGTGCGTTCCAAACTTCCATTACTCTGTGGGTGAAAAGTGGTAGTTTTCACATGTTTAATTTTGAATAAATTCTCAAAATTTTGCATTAACTCGGAAACTAGATTTTGTCCTTGATCCGTCAAAATGTGTTTAGGTGAGCCAAAAGTGTATATGTAGTGATCAAATAGTTTTTCGATAATTGTTTCCGATCGCACGTCTTTTAGCGGAATTAATATTATGTATTTTGTTAACATATCTTGTATGGAAAGAATGTATTCATTGGCTTCGGAAGTAATCGGTAACGGTCCAAAAATATCCATTGCAATTTTATCGTTTGGTTCGACAGGCGTATCTGGTATTATTGCTTCGGATTTTCTTTTAATTCTAGTCAACTTTTGGGTTTGACATGTATGGCACTTTTTTATAAAATCTATTATCTCGACTTCCATATTCTTCCATATTCCTAACTCACGAGCTCTCTGGATAGATTTATTTTCTCCAAAATGGAGAGCCATCACTGAACCATGACTTTCTTCGATTATCTGTCTTCTTTCAACTGCAGATAATTCAGTATTGGGATTGTAACACGTGAGTATTTTCAGTTCAGGATATTTATAACTGATAAAAGATATTAAAATTTTTAACTTTATTTTTTCCGTAGACGTAATAGTTGGATCGTTAAAATGCATTCTCAAAATACTCAATCTCTTTGATAATGTCCAAATTGCAGTGCCGTTTAATATTTTGAGCCAATTTTTTTCATTAAAAGGGGGTAAAATTCTAATGTCAGGATCATCAGTTTGTCGTTTTTGGAATGCTTTCCATAATTTTCCATTAGCATTAGGTTTTTCCACTTCTCTGGTTTCGGTTCTATTCGTGAACCATTTGTAATAGTCTTTGTATAACTGTTGATCTTCTTCTGTTATAGGTGGCACATTAGAATTTTGTGATATGTTATCTGTGTTAGTTTGTGTCTCTCCCCAATCAGAAGACAGCTGATAAGTGTCTATAACTTGCACATCAGTAAATTCATTTGCAACACTCTCTCTATTAGGTGTGTTTTGAATTACAGGTATTGGTGTATTTAATTCTCGTTCTAATTGTGTGTCCGAAATTTCAATATCCGGCAGTTCCGACTCTAAGTCGAATTCGGTTGAGTTCAGTGGTGGTGAGTGGTCATTGCTGTTAACATGATGAACGCGTGAAAGAGCATCAGCTGCTGTGTTTTCTGACCCTTTTTTATATTGAATCTCGTAGTCGTATTCCTCTAGTTTCAGTCTCCATCTCATTAGTCTTGAAGATGCGTCCTTTACATTAAATAACCATTTTAATGCCTGATGATCGGTAAGAATTTTAAATTTTCGACCTAATAAAAATTGCCTGAATCTTTGAACTGCCCATACAATGGCGAGAAGTTCTTTTTCTGTGGTAGTATAATTTAGTTCCGGTGCATTAAGTGTTCTTGAGATATAATAGCAGGGGTGGCCATCCTGAGATAAAATGGCTCCTAAACCAACGTTAGATGCGTCTGTTATTAAAGTGAATTCTTTTTCGAAGTTTGGATATTTCAGTACCGGTGCTTGGCATAGGGACAGTTTTAGAGTATCAAACGCCTTTTGACAGTCAGGGGTCCAAATAAATTGTTTCGATTCTTTTGTGAGTTCAGTAAGAGGTTTAGCAATTGTGGAATAATTTTTTATGAATTTTCTGTAATATCCAGAAAGACCTAGAAATGATTTTAAACTAGTACGGTTATGTGGGACTTTGAATTCAGATACAGCTTTCGTTTTATTGGGGTTAGGTTTGATTCCGTCTTTGGTAACTAAGTGTCCTAAATATTCTAATTCAGGTCTTAAAAATTCACACTTATCAGGTTGTAATTTTAAACCCGTGTGTCTTAATCTTTCGAAAAGAAGTACTAAGTTTTTGTTGTGTTCCTCTATAGATGAACCATACACAACAATATCGTCCAAATATACCATACAAATTTTGTTAATTAGACCATTTAATGCTGTATTGATCATTCTTTGAAATGTTGCGGGGGAATTTTTTAGTCCGAAAGGCATTCTTTCGAACTCAAAGTGTCCATCAGGTGTCGAAAAAGCAGTAAATTTCTTGGAACTTTCTTCCATGGGTACTTGATGAAACCCTGAGCTAAGGTCAAAGGCTGAAAAGAATTTAGCATTTCCTAAGTTATAAATGATATCGTCTATGACCGGTATCGGGTATGAATCTTGATCCGTAATTTCGTTAATTTTCCTAAAATCAATTACGACACGCCATTTCTTTTTTCCCGAAGCATCTGTTTTTTTCGGTACTATCCACACCGGAGAGTTGTACGGCGAGTTTGAATGACGTAAGATTTTAGCATCAAACATTTCTCCTATTTGAGTAGATACTTCTATCTCGTGGCATTTTGGTGGTTGATATGAACGTGTATTGATTATTTTATCCTCTTTAAGTGTGATTTTGTGATGGGCGAGGTGTGTACCAGGTAAAGGATCGCCTGGTAAACGGAATATATCGTGGTAAGAATGTATGATTTTCAAAAGATTTTCCTTAAACCTTGTTTCCACGTGATTAACTCGCGTATTATCGTTAAGTAATTTAATTCTCTTTGCCAATTCATTTACAGAAATGCGTATAGCTCCTGGTTTTGGTACATCCGATGTAATATATCGATATTGAATATCGTTTAAATTGAGATGTTTTGGTGATGACGAATTGTTACTAACGGGTACGGTTACGCTTTGTTCTTGAATTGAGTAGATCGAGTCTGGTATAAATGGGTTGTCAAAAATTCCGACAGTACCTTTCATTTTTGTAACCGGAATACGAATTAATTGGATTCGATTTGGGGGTATTATAATTCCATCTTCAATCAGTTCGTGTTCTTGGTCGTTTAATCTTAAACTTGTATTGGATAATCTATAAAGGTATTGTTGTAGAAATGGGAGCCCTAATATACCGTCCTCTGGTAAAGGAAAACTATCAGGTACTATATAAAAAACATGATTTTTATTTAAGTATTTTATTTCGGCAGTGTATTTGGCAGTTTGTGTGTCATTACCCATTTGAAATTTTTTTTCGCATATTTCTTTAGGGAAAGACTTTGGAAAGTGTGATTCTTTAATTAGATTTATTGAAGATCCTGTATCCACGAGGAGTCGCAAATTTCGTTCGAATCCAATAGGTTGTATGGAGGCTGATTGTAATCTTCCGGATATGCAACTGATTCGATCGACGCGATCTCTATCGTTTCTTCTTTTTCTACTTCTTTGTGGTTTATCTCCTCTTCCGAGACGGTTTCCGTTGTGTAATGAATTCTCTGAGGGGGTCGCTTTTGATTTTGTGTCCCATGAAAATTTGAGTTTTGTTTGTGATAGCACTGATTTTCGGTATGCCCTAATTTTTTGCAAAAATTACACGTCATCATAGAGCGCTGTGATAGCGGTAAATTATGATTAGGTGGCTCGAATTGTTTTTCTTTGTTATGAATCTGTTGATGGGGAAATTGTCTACGGTTTGAATTCTCGCTTCTTGTGTTGTTTGTGTGAGGATGTGATTTCGCAATGGTCAAAACTTTGCTTTTTAATTTTTCGCGATACCACGTTTCTGCTTCTAAGGCTTCTTGTTGAGCATTAACTATTGTGGATGGTTTCAGTGGTCGAACTTGGCTTCCGATTTCGTCACGAAGGTTCATAATGTATCGCTTTATTGCCGCCTGTTCCTCGATTTGAAGGGCAACTCTCCTACTTATTGGACCTGAATGTTTTGACTGAATGGCATATTTCAGTTCATTAAAAACTTGTCTATACTTTTGGTTATAAACTTGGACAGAATCATTATTTTGTCGACAATTTTCTAATTTTGTTCTACATAATTCCACGGATGTTTCGGAATTCAAGTTTATTTTGAGGGCTTCAAATAATTCTTCAAAAGTATTTACAGGACAATGTCGAATAGCGCGTTTTGCATTACCTAAGATTTTTTCAGTTTTTACAAAATCTAACAAAAGACCGGGTTGTGAGCATTTAGAGATAGCACGTTTGACGTTAAGAATAAAATCTTGAACTCCTACATCGTCTTGTCCGTTCAAAATTTCTATGGTTCGAATTATTTCACTTGCTGGAAAAGTTTCAGAGTTAACACGCTGTGACGGGGTCTGTGTACCGTAGCCTCCCGTGGCACCGGGCGCCTGCTGTGAGGGAAACTCATTATTGCCTGTTTCGAGGAATTCTTCTTCCCATGAAAAATTATTTGAGTTTTCGCCTTCCAATTTTTGTCTTGGATCCTTAAAAGAATTTTTATGTTTCCTGTTTGTTTCGTTTATATCGTCGCTTTCTTCGTCTTCTGTGAGTTGGAGCATGTTAGTTTTTAGGGCAAGAGTTTTTATTTCTTCCGCTCTCTTGGAATTTTCGTCATTGAGTATTTTTTGATTTTCCTCAATGAGGGTTAATTTTTTTAAAATTAAATCTAAAGTACTGTTCGTATTGTCTGTCATTGTGTCAGTAATTATAGGATTATTGGATTCTACGGAAGGTAATGTTATATTAGTTTCGGAATTTGTGTGAATTTCTTCAACAAAACCCTTTAAATATCTAAAATATGAATTTAAAGCCAGATTGTTGAATAACAGCAAATTCAAAGTTTTTATATTTTCCGTCTATCTTGTGTGTGTGTGTGTGTCGCGTTCGCGATTGTATAAAAATTTATTTATTTATTAAAAAAAATATTTTTTTTTTATGATTTGTTTATTTAAAATCCTCACTTGTACAATCCGTCTACATGGAGTACATACAAGGTTAATTCGGATTAAGTTTCCGTATTTATTGACGATGATAATACTCTTAAACGCACTTGAGTTTACCAACGATTTCTTTTTATTTTACTTGCCTCTTCTTTCTGCATATGCGTAGGCTACAACTCTGCTGCGGTCTCCTTGGTCGTCTTCTTCTGGGATTTACCGTACTGCTTTACGTTCCCGAGGTCTTATCGTCTCGATCGACGAGCCCTTTTATTAATTAATCTTTGAGATTTCGAGTTTACGTAGTATAGCACCTACTTAATTCAGCCACTAGTTTTACTCAAAATCAAAAAGATTAAAAAGTTGAATGTTTTTTTTTTTTTTTTTTTTTTTTTTTTTTAATGTAAAATTGAGATATATCCGTCACTTTTCACTTGCGTTTGATTTATCAAAGGTTCGTTTCAAGATACGGTTTTTTTGAGTATCACTTTCCGTAAAAAGAATAACTCAACACGTATCCTGGCAGGATCGCCAATTTTGTGACGGGTTTTTACTTTAAGTAATAAATATTCAGTGATAATAAATTGTGCGTAAACAATTTATTATTCTTTATTTATTAATTAAAGAAATTCATTTTATTTATGTTAAATAAATAACAACAACAAAATTATTCGTAAATAAACTTGTTATTTATTATGTATATTTATTTATTACATAATAGTACAAATACAGAGCCGTAACTTTGTGTATACTATGTTAACCGAGGTCTAGTTAAGAACTGACCTTTTTGGGCCTTTTCTCCCTAAACGCAGTTGTACAAGGGAAGCTGCGTAGGAGGGATGGTCCAGAGATGTTCAGTAGAGGGGGAAAGTGTAGGAATTTCGTTACATGTTTCAATTTAGCGATAAAAATATATTGAGGGTCCATATACACTCAACATTCACACGAATGAATAACAAAAATAGTGTAGCATAATTTAGAGATGGTTATTATATATTTTCAGACGAGGAGTGATCTGCTTTGAAGTGTTAGCAGACATGAAATATTAATTCGGAACGTCCTCTTTTGGTTGTATGAAAAAGTATGATGGTAAAATTGCACTTCGCATAGTGAGGACGATGGTGTTTATAATGATTTAAAGTATATATAATAGTGGATCTCGTAATTTAGTCTATATTAGAGACACTTAACTTGTCAAGTGCATAATATTATAAGGAAATTTAATCCAATTGACGTAAACAGAAACATTGTATTGCATTTCTTTTAAGATCGTACTTGAAAAATACCAACGGCAAGAATATAACAACCACTGTTCCATTTTCAACAGAGGCACTTATCGCTTGTAATCGTATTTTCAAGATGTAACGGCTGAAATGCTCGTTAAAAGAACATTAATGTAAAAACGTTCAATTAAGCTTTATACGATCCCTTGTCGCATTAGAAAAAAGTTCTAAAAAGATGACCTGATGGTATATAATATAACAAATATTTATAACATACTCTCATACATAACATTCGATTCGAAACAAGTGACTCTGCACAACTTTATACGAGGCTCAAAATTTCTTAAGTTTGACACTAATTTTTTGCTGGAGAGATTTTTAAATGTCATACCAATAATTTTATAGTATCTTCGTATCAAAATATAAACCTAAAGTTGATTTTGCAAAATTTCAATTTTTTTAAGAGATATTGTTTAAACAATTTTTAAGCATCAAATTATTAAGAAAAAAATTTCTACCGTTTTATTTGATGAATTTTGATAAAATTTGGTATGAGTAATATACACTCAAATCTCGCTATAACGACCTTCTCTATAACGAGCGCTCTCTATAACGAGGGCTCTGTCTCTCGGTATAGCGAGAAAAATTTTCTCCCGATTACCCCCACTATTTATAAACAAATGCACATTCAGTTGGTTTAAATTTGGTTAAAATCAATTTTATTTATATGAAATAAAAATAAAAAGTCACTTCATATTTGAAATTATATCAATGAGTCGAACATCTTCAAAATTTAAGCTTATATAAATTTTCTGTATGTTAAAGTTCAAATTAAACTAGGTTACGTTTGTAATTTTGACATTATTTAATTTGTAAACACTAAAAAAAATGAATGAAGAATCTTAAAAGTGGGGATTTCTCATTTCTCCTCTTGCGCTCGTAATAGAGGGAGACTTGACTCCCGAACTTCTCGTTATAGCGAGATTCGAGTGTATAATAATTATGCTGTGGCTACTGTTTTCACATACCCACACTTACACATACATAAAAATTAAAAACAATTTCATTAATTATTTATCAAATTTAATATCCGTCAGTCATAGGAAAGTATGGGAATCGCATAAGTCTGTCTCACTCCCACTCATGGGACATGACTGACGTGGTAGGTTTTCGTACTGATATATATATATATATATCTGGCGAAAAGGAAAATCCGTCGTTTAGCTTAATGCCTAGGCTTTAAGCTAAACGCGGGCGAATAGGAAAATTTTCATGTAAATGACAATTATTTTTTTAATCGCCTGAATTTGTTAGTCATTTAGCTTAATGCCTAGGCTTTAAGCTAAACGCCCAAGGAGCGCCAGGCGAATAGAAAAATTTGTATCGATTGATCAAGAATAAACAATGAAATGAAATTTCAATTAGTACCTAATATAATAGAAAAAATCCAAATTAAAGACAAAAATATTTTTCACAAAATTGCAATAATTTATTGTAATTAATTGAAGTCAACTGAAAAGGAAAAAAATAACAATTTATTTATTGCAGCAAGTTAAACTTTGGTGGCATCGCGAACTGCAAATTATTTTTAATTTTAAGTAAGAGCACCTATTTGTCTTGGATTGATTTTTAGCCGCCTAACAGTAACATTTTTTAAATCCTTGTCCGCCGCACATAGATTGATGTGATGCAGCTTCTCTTAAAGTCAGAGTGACATCTGTACAAACTTCGTCAATTTTTAGAATTTCAGTACCTGATTGCGATATATCAGTTCGCGAAAACCAACCTTTAATAATGCCATTTTTTGTACCAATTTGGTAAACATCGTTTTTAATGTCTATTACGATGTTTAGCTTAAAGCCTAGGCATTAAGCAAAATGACTAACGAATTCAGGCGATTAAAAAAATAATTGTCATTTACTTGAACATTTTCCTATTCGCCCGCGTTTAGCTTAAAGCCTAGGCATTGAGCTAAACGACGAATTTTCCTTTTCGCCTACGACATATATATATATATGCAACACACACACTTACAAATTAATATATACACATTAGGTTTTATGTTTGTTATTTATAATAAATTAATATTTTTTGTAATTTTTGTATTCTGAACGGAATATTCTAAATTTTTCTAAGTTTCTTACTTTTAACAGTTTTGTACACTTTTTCACTTTTAGGTAAATACCTGAGACCCTTTTTTTATTACCTTGTTGTTCAACACGTTGCAAGTTGAGACTTGCAAACTTTTTGGGCTCTGTACGTAGGTTACTACCTACGTACAGAGCCCAAAAAGTTTGAGTGAGTCACATTTTTACCTCTA
Organism: Leptopilina heterotoma; assembly: GCF_015476425.1. Classification (NCBI taxonomy): domain Eukaryota; kingdom Metazoa; phylum Arthropoda; class Insecta; order Hymenoptera; family Figitidae; genus Leptopilina; species Leptopilina heterotoma. Next base: position 1,042,133 of record NW_025111061.1, read on the forward strand.
CAAGTTTTGCGGTATTTTTCACTTGTCACTACAAGTGAAAAATATACTTGCATCGCGAACGCCTTAGATCCAAAAGTCGTGTTGGAAGTGCGCGATCTCATTGTGACAGTTCCTCCAAATAATCCCTATACCACGCTTAATACACAAATAATTAAGCGTTTAAGTGCATCCCAAGAAGAGAAAACGCGAAGAATTTTAGAATCCGAAGAAATTGGCGATAGGAAACTAACTCAATTTTTACGTCACTTACAATCGCTCGCGGACGCAACGGTACCGAAAACAATGATACGAACGCTTTGGATTCGTCGTTTACCAACCTGTGTAGAAATTTGTCGTGGCCTTCCTATAAGCCTACAGCTAGACAATTTTTGTCGTGGAATTTTATTCTCAAATAACTGTCCTGGTCCCGTAAAGTTAATGTACAGTTTTTATACAATTTTCCCTTCATTTCTCTCGATATGGAGACTGCCTACACGGAAAAATGTTTGGGACAGTATCTGTACCTTTTGGTCCATCGGTTATCCTTGTCTAAAAATTTCACTATTCAATTCACTTCACACTTATTATTTCCTATTGTTTTTATATGAAGTGAAGTTAATTGTTGGATAAATTTTTTGAAAGGTATAGCATGTGCACCTTACATTTTTCCGTGTAGTACTTATCGTGATGCTGTCTAGGTTACCGACACAAGGAATTAGAACATGTTCGTCTAGTAGGTGTCACATAATTCGTTATAGTAACTAGCTACCATACCAAATCTTCTACCTTTATTGCGTATGTAATACAGATTCTTTCTGTTTTGAAACGAACTTTTAAGAAATATAAATCCTTGTAAAAATTAAAGTTGCATTTAATGTAAAGGTTTTAGTACTATATTTGGATAATTTATTCTTTAATTTAAAGACAGATTATGGGTTATAAAAATGTTATAAAAATTATATTTCTTCTCATTGAGATCAAGACTTTGAGATAATAGTAAAGAAATTTTAATTGTTTATATGGATTACCTGTTTTTAGATTCGAAAAAGAATCTAAGCTTTCATTAATTTTATTATTTTTGATATTTTCTTACAAACATGACTATTTTTGAACAATATTATAAGTTGGTAGCAGTGGTAGTAGCAGACGACAGTGTTACTGTGCATGCGACAGTTGTCAGCAATAAATCAGCTGATCGCGGTAGCTGTGCGTGTCAGCGTGTGTGGTGCAGAAATTGTTAAAGAAAAGTTTGTTAAACAGTGTCATTTGTAAAAAAATTACTGATAAATCTTCTCATTGAACTCTAGGAATAGTATATTAACAAATTCCAAAGATTGGAAGGGTCATAGAAAGATAAGAAAAAAGTTATTTTTGATACATTAGTTATCCAGATATCAACTTTGAAAATTTAGATGATTAACTAGACAACAAAAACATGTACGTGAAATATAATAATCTAACCGGAATGAAAAATTGTGATATGTAAGAAATAGTTTTGTAATTTATTTGTAATAATAAAGATTTTTTAAATATACATAATATGTATGTTTATTATTATTAACGTAAATAAATATTCAACGTTTATAGGAACGGTATATTTTAATATCGTGAATTTGTCCAGAAACGTTCAATTTTAAAAGAAAGAGACTAGACAGCCATCCTGTATATATTCTAGATGTTTTTAGCGTCACATTCCTAGTTCGCTTCTGCTCAGATTTTCCTTCAAGTTCATAGACAGAATCTAGCGCAACTAGTCAGTTTCTCATATACTTCCACGATAACATTCTACACGGGAAATAGCGTTCAAACCATTTTGTGTCTTTGGATATATATTTTATTGTTAAGATACTTAAATAGTTGATTTAATAATTTTTTTCAACAAATATTGAAATTGTAGGTTAAATTTTTCACTTAATTGTTTAAATAATCTATATTACAAAATGAAATTCTTAATTTCGGCTCAATCGCGATCTGGGGAATTTATCGCTGAAGATTTAGAAAAAAATAAAGTCAAATTTCATCAAAAATTGTAGTCTGTAGGTGATTATGAACACTAAATTGTAATTCTGAACCACTGTGCTACGGCATCACTAACATCACGCTTGATTTAGGACTGCGACGAGACTTCCCGTGGAGATTCATAGTCGCGGACGTGACTAAGCCGATAATAGGCGTTGATTTTTAAGCATACTACGACTTGTTGGTAGATGTTAAAAATCGCAAATTAATTGACTCTCTAACAAAACTCGCGGCGGTAGGAAAATCCGTAAATGAAGAAACGTCAAGTATTAAAATCGTTTCAGGCTCTACGTCATATCACGAGCTTTTAGCTGCGTTTCCGGAAATTACAAGACCGGATGGAAGAGCTACAATTAATTGTAGCTCTTCCATCCGGTCTTGTACGGTCTTGTACCGTGTTTGAACACGGTACCGTTCATCATATTAAAACGAAAGATGGACCGCCCGTAGTGCACAAACCTCGACACTTAGCCCCGGATCGCCAACGAGCCGCAAAGGAAAGAATTTGACAATTATTTAAAGCTCGGTATTGCAAGACCATCGACACATACAAGATTTCGCACACAATCTTGCAGGAAAAACAATATTTTCGGTAATTGATTTGATGAAAGCGTTTCATCAAATTCCAGTCGCTGAGGAAGATATTTGCAAAACTGCTATAATAACTCCGTTCGGTCTGTTCGAATTTCCGTATATGACACTCGGTTTGCGGAATGCTGCACAAACTTTTCAACGTTTTATCGACGAAGTACTTCGTGGATTGGTGGCGTCATCATCAGAAGAAAAGCACAAAGAACATTTAAAAATACTTTTCGCGCGTTTACGTTTTTGGGATATCTTGTGAGTGACAGTGGTACTCAACCGTTACCGGGAAAAGTCGAAGCAATTCAATCATATCCTCAACCGGAAACTGTTTAACAACTTCGTAAATACTTAGGTATGTTGAATTTCTACAGGAGATTCATACCTAAGGCGGCAAAAATTCAAGCACCCTTAAACGAATTGCTGCTCGGTAATGTAAAAGGAAAAATGCCAGTAAAATGGAATTTGATCGCAGAGGAAGCATTTAAAAAAAGCGAATGCAGCCTTGCTCAAGCTGCACTGCTCGCTCATCCGCAAGATGATGTTCCTCTCGCAATTTTTTGTGACGCCTCGGATTTCGCTGTCGGTGCAGCATTGGAACAACGAATCGGCAATGACTGGATTCCCCTTAAGTTCTTTTCAAAGAAATTAAGCAGCGCCGAACGAAACAACTCAACGTGTGGTCGAGAACTCTTGGCCATATATGCAGCATTAAGATACTTTCGACATATGGTAGAAGGAAGGATGTTTACCATTTTCACCGATCACAAACCAATCACTTTTGCATTCAAGAAAAAGGACAAACAGTGTACTCCTCGACAGTTTCGATATCTTGATTTTATCGGACAGTTTTCCACTGATATTCAACATATCAGCGGTGAGGAAAATCTTGTTGCTGATGCCCTTTCCCGAATTGAAGAGATTAAGCCTGCCTTATACCTGAAGATGCTCGAGACCGCCCAGAAGGATGATCAACAACTGAAGAAGATGGTAGATTCATATCGTAGATTATTTTCCTTGGGACACGTTCTACGTGTCTTTAACGAAAATCAAATTAAAAAATCATTATATTTCACTGGTGAATTCACTCACTATATGTGAGTGAATATAAAGTTAAATAAGTGAATTATTAGTGAATACTTCGTGAACTGGTAAATAGTGATTTAGTAAATAGTAAGTATAATAGGATAAAAACAAAGCTGGAAATTGTTTAAATTGGATAAAAGTTTAAATTGGAAATTGGTTATATTGGATAAAAAAGCTGGAAATTGGTTAAATTGGATAAAAGGCAAAATTGGAAATTGGTTATATTGGATAAAAACAAAGCTGGAAATTGGTTAAATTTGATAAAAGGAAAAACTAGAAATTGGTTATATTGGATAAAAACAAAGGTGGAAATTGGTTAAATTGGGTAAAAGGAAAAATTGGTTATATTTTATAAAAACAAAATTGGAAATTGGTTAAATTGGATGAAAGACAAAATTGGACATTGATTATATTGGATAGAAGGAAAAATTTGAAAGTTTTGAATAAGAAGAGAATTGTAAATTTGTTGTTATTTTCTATAAGAGGCAAAGTTTGGTAAAATTGGATAAAAGGAAATTATAAAATTTATAATTAAATGTATAAAACTTGATGTTAAAATTCTAATATAATATTACTATTTTTAAAATTTTAATTCATTAATATAAGTAAATTTTATAAAATAAAAGAACAATGTCTAACAAAGGAGAAACTGTTAATTTGACTACTCATGATTTAAGTATTGTTGTCACTGTAGGAGCAATGCTAAATAATGATCATATGCCCTGCCGGAAGAATAGACTAAAAAACTACTGAAATTGTACTGGCCTCAGTACTATTTCAGTCTGCCTTTTTAATGTTTCGGTAGACATTTTTAAAGTTTTTTAACAATAGTTTCAAATGTAGGTTATGTCAACAAACCATTATTAACAGTCTAGAAGTAGAAATGAAAATGGTTACCAAAATTTTCAATGGAATTCCCGTTAAATTTTAAAATTATATTGCAACCCCTGCTTTACCAATAGACCCGAAAGCCTATTGTTGTATGGGTTTATAATTTTATGACTTAAAAAGTACAATTTAAATAATACAATTTTTAAAACAAAAAAATTTTAATCTATGATATTTTGTGATTACAAATATCTAAAATTCATTATAAAAAATTTGTATTTAAAAAAGTTATGAACTATCTCGCAAACTCTAATTGTTACGTAAAAACGGATATTATTTTTGAATTTTGATGCACATGAACATTTAGCATATATAATAATTATTTGTAAAGAATCTGAGTTCATGAAAAACAAATATAATGTTGAAGTATAAATAAAAATTATTCTTACATTAACAAAGAAATAATCGTCCTTCAACTTAATGAAGGTTAGGCCATAAACACCACCTATAGCGACCCTTTTGCAGGTAATTTTTCCCAGTACAATTTCAGTGCTAAAACGCAGAAAATTTTCACTAAAATAGACTGAGCTCTCAGTACTAATTCCCCAGTACAATTTCAGTCTATTTTTCCGGCAGGGTGTATGAATTTTAAAAGCTATTGGGAAGATGATCAAATATTTTTTATAATATGCAAAATACTTTGTGTTTACAAACACTTCATTTGATAGTTCCAATCAAGAAAAATAAGCAGCACATTCAAATACTTTTTAGTGGATCTTATAAATCTGGTCATTGGATTTGTACTTATAATGATGGAATAAGCCTTTACATTTTTGATAGTCCTAATAAAAAATGTTTAAATCATTATCAAAGATATTATTTAATTATATTATATCCTTTTGAACCACCAGTAGTTATCACAACTGTTGATCAACAACCAGAATACAGTCTTTCTTGTGGAGTATATGCAATAGCATTCAAACGTTGTTTTTTAATATTATGCCCCACTCTGTCAATTACTATTATTGTTATATGAGAAATCATTTAATGTTAATGTTCGAAAACAATAGATTATGTAAATTTCCCTCTGTTCAACTTTCTACTAGTAGATCTTGTATAGTTGTGTATGGCTGGAATTGCCTTTTAAATGAAAAAGATATTCAACTTCAGTATGGAGAATCAAACTTTTCTAAAAACTCTATTATTTCTTTCTCGAGAATAATAAATGATATAAATGAAGGAAATATTGAATCAACAATACTTAAACAAAGTAGGCCTAAAATTCAAAAAAGTTATCGTGAGAGGCAAAAATTAAAACGCAAAATTGATAATGCAAATTATTCAGAGGAAGCACACACTTCCATTTCTTTCCCGAGAATAATAAATAAAATAAATGAAGGGAATATTTCATCAACAACAGTTAAACAAAGTAGGGATGAAATTCAAAAAATTTATCGTGAGAGGCAAAAATTAAAACGTAAAATTGATAATGAAAATTATTCAGAGGAAGCATATGGGCAATTCCACGGGAAATTTTTCTACGACATTTTAGAATCGGTTAAACATATTTTTTTCTCGTTCTTAATAGAAAAATATTAAATACGTATTTTTTAATTTTTTCATATTTGCCAAAATTTTCGAGTTATGAATTTTCGAAATTTTGGATTTTTAAAAGTAGACCTATTTTCAATAGCTTATAACTTTGAAAGTATTGAGTTTGGAAAAAAGTTGTCAAAGGAAGAAAGTTTTGGTTTTTCTTCAACTTTTAAAAGATTTAAAAAAAAAATTTTTTAATTTTTAATAAAAAAAAAATTTTTTTTATAAACAAATTAATTTTTTTTAAATTTGGGCGCGATTTTTTTTTATTTTTTTTTTTATTTATTTATACCTACTAATATACAGAAAAATTTCCAAAAAGATTCGAGATGGGCCGACTCGTAGTTTTCGTTCCATAAATTTTTTATAGAACGAAAACTGTGAATTATAAGTCTAATAGCTTGTAACTTTGAAAGTTTTGAGTTTAGAAAAAACTTGTCAGAGAAAGAAAATCTTGGTTTTTCTTTAACTTTTAAGCAATTTAAAAAAAAAAATTTTTTTTTTAATTTTTAAGAAAATATTTTTTTTTTATAAACAAATTAATTAAAAAATTTATAGAACGAAAACTATGAGTCGGCCCATCTCGAATCTTTTTGGAAATTTTTCTGTATATTAGTAGGTATAAATAAATAAAAAAAAATAAAAAAAAATCGCGTCCAAATTTAAAAAAAATTAATTTGTTTATAAAAAAAAAATTTTTTTTTTATTAAAAATTGAAAAAAAATTTTTTTTTTTAAATCTTTTAAAAGTTGAAGAATAACCAAAACTTTCTTCCTTTGACAACTTTTTTCCAAACTCAATACTTTCAAAGTTGTAAGCTATTGAAAATAGGTCTACTTTTAAAAATCCAAAATTTCGAAAATTCATAACTCGAAAATTTTGGCAAATATGGAAAAATAAAAAAATACGTATTTAATATTTTTCTATCAAGAACGATAAAAAAATATATTTAACCGATTCTAAAATGTCGTAGAAAAATTTCCCGTGGAATTGCCCATATACATCCATTTCTTTCCCGAAAATAATAAATGAAATAAATAAAGGAAATATTGAATCAAAAACACTTAAAGAAAGTTGGGCTGAAATTCAAAAAAATTATCGTGAGAGGCAAAAATTAAAACGTACAATTGATAACGTAAATTATTTAGGTAAAAAACACACTTCAACTAAGAAAAAACTTCAAGTCGAATCCAAAATAGAATATGCTGAGAACCTTAAATTAAAAAATAAAAATAGTGTTACAAGTTCTTTGTCAAAAACAAAGAATACTTGATGTCAAAGAAATTATTGTAAAGGAGTATTAAAGCATCAAATTCAAAATGAGTTGAATGTTGAAAATTATCTAGGTCCAATGAATTATTACTGCAGGCATTGTCAAGCCAAACACTTTAAAGATGAAAAAGTTGCTGGTAAAAAAGTTAGTTTTAATGACTGCTGTAGTCATGGAGGTGTTGTGTTAACTTCAATACAATATCCAGATGAATTAAGGCTTTTGTTAGAAGGGTTTCATCAAAAATCAGGTCATTTTAAAAAGAATATAAGGCTGTATAATAATTATTTTTCTTTTGCATCTTTAAATGCTAATGTAATTAATTTTAATGAAAGAAGAAGAGGACCATTCTGTTACAAAATTCAAGGTAAAATTTACTATCAAATTAATAATGCTTTATATCCGGATAAAGGTGAGGATCCATGTTTTGGTCAATTATTTATTTATGACAGTGAGGAATCAATCAGATACAGATTAAAAAGTAACGAAAATTTGGATGAAGACGTTTTAAAATCTATAGAAAATATTATGAGAAATTCTAATGTATACAAAAAATCTCACATGATGATGTCAGAGGTAATTCAAATAGAAGCTGAATTAGCAAGACAAAAAAATGAAGAAATTCCTGAGTTACAATTATTGTTCACGTTGAAAAAAGGCTTTGATAAAAATAGATACAATTTTCAAAGTTTTAATGAAGTTGCTGCAATTTTTAATACAAACTCTGAAGGAGAAACACCAGAATCTTATGTAACGGTTCATAATAAATTTACAAATTAATTGAAATTGGTTAGTAATTTAGATCCGAATGTTGAATTATGGATTTATCCCATATTTTATCCACTTGGAAATAAGGGTTATAATATTAATATGATTCTTAGTGATAGTGATTACAGAAGTAGAAATCATACTATTTCTAGGTCTGCCTACATTTAATACAAAATTTCTGTAAGAGATAAAGAATTTAATCAATTGTTATATAGAAGTAGATTGTTTCAACACTGGGTAGTTGACAATTATGTAAAAATAGAAAAAGATAGATTAAGATCTTGTGCAAATAATCAAGCTCCATTGAGAAGTGAAACATATAAAGGACTGATGGATTATTTACACAATCATGAGTTGGAAAATGATGTACACGTGAGAAAAACGCTTTTTCATAATGCGGTGCTAAAAAGGACATTTTTTTGCACCTTGTTATGAAAAATATCGTTCGTGACTAGTGCTCGTTCAAAAAGCAGCTGCTCGCACTCGTTACGAAATATACTAATATTGCCTTCTACTTTTATAGGATCACCTCGCAATATGATGCAACAATATCAGGATTCGATAGCTATTGTTGCTCGTCATGGTAGACCAGATTTATTTATCACAATGACGTGTAATCTAAATTGGAAAGAGATACAGGAAAATTTATTCCCCTATCAAACTGCTGCTGATAGACCTGATATAGTCAATAGGGTTTTCGCATTAAAAGTAAAACATCTACTTAAACTTATTGTTGATAATAAATTATTTGGAGAAGTCAAATCTTATGTTTATGTTATTGAATTTCAAAAGCGAGGATTGCCACACATTCATTTGTTAGTTATATTGCAAGAAAATTCTAAAATATTAACAGTTGAAAGTGTTGATCGTTATATTTCTGCAGAAATTCCTGATGAAAATATCAATCCTATTTTACATAAAATAATAATGCAAAATAATATTCACGGTGTAGATTGGTGTTTAATTGATAAGAAATGTTCAAAAAAATTTCCAAAAAGTTACCAAGAAGAATAATTGAACAATTGAAGAACAATTGAAGAAAATTGCTATGTTCATTGTCGTCGAAGAAATAATAATAAAGCGTATAAACGACTAAATGGATTTATTGTTGATAATTCTAATGTTGTTCCGTATTGCCCTAAACTTTCAGAAATACTTAATTGCCATATTAATGTTGAAATAGTTTCGAGTTTCAAGTCTGTTAAATATTTATATAAATATATTATCAAAGGGCATGATGCGTTAATAGCTTACTCATACATTTGATAAATGAACAGAATGTTATTATTCGAGAAGAAAAAGATAGTAACGGCATTTCTTTATTTCTTTATCTTTCGATTTAAATAAAACTAAAATACTTCTGGATTATTTTAAACTTAACCAACGAGATAGTAATGCTCAAAAGTATTATTATTCAGAAATGCTAGAGCATTAAACATGGGTAACAAAATCTCTTGAATGGAAACCAAGAATTCGTAAAGAAAAAGTATTGGGAAGAATGTATTCAGTTAATCCACATCAATTGGAGTTGTTTCACCTTAGATTATTGTTGCTTACAGTAAATGAAGCAACTTCTTTTGAAAGTTTGAGAACTGTTAATGGAGTTGTTTATGAATCTTTTACAACTGCTTGTTTGGCATTAGGACTTGTAGAAGATGATAGTGAGTGGATTAAGACAATGGAAGAAGCTGCATTATGGATGATTCCTCATTCACTTCGCCAATTATTTACAAGAATTTTAATTCATTGTCATCCTGTACATCCGGATAAACTATGGGAACAATTTAAGGGTCAAATGTCAGAAGATTATTAAAAAATTAACGACATTGAAGCTAAACAAAGCGCTTATAGAAATTTTAAAACAATGTTATTCAACGAAGGATATAATTTAACTGACTTTCAGGGGTTATTAGATATACAAAATGAAATTTTTACTGAACAAGTTAATGATATAAATATTGCAGAACATATTAACATAGGAGAACAGAATTATGATAAATTAAATGTAAAACAAAAACTTGTAGTTGATTATGTACTTGATGCCCTAAAGGATTCTTCTTTTGATGGTTCTAAGTGCTTATATGTTGATGGTTTTGGAGAATCTGGAAAAACATTTTTATACATTACGCTATGGCATTTGTTAAGAAGTTAAGGAATGAATGTTTGCAATATGGCATTTACAGGTATAGCTGCAACTCTGCTTCCTAATGGAAAAACTGTTTATAAAGTTTTAGGCTTACCCGTTCCATTATACAGTGATTCATCTACAAACGTTAAAGTTCAATCTAAAGAAGGCATCTTTTTAAAAAATATAGATGTTTTTATTTGGGACGAAGCACCAATGGCTCCAAAATATGCTTTAAGAATTATGGATTATCTATTAAGTGATATAATGAATTACAACGAACCTTTTGGTGGTAAAATTGTAATTCTAGGCGGAGATTTTCGACAAACTTTATTAATTAAAGAACGGGGTACTAGATCAGAAATAGTAAATTTATCAATAAAAAATAGTAAAGTATAGAAATATTTCAAAAAATACACATTAACAGATAATATGAGAGTTTTACCACAAGAAACGGAATTTGTAGATTTTTTACTTAAAGTTGGCAATGGTGAATTAAATGATGCAGATGATAATGTTATATTACCAGAGCATATTATTCAAAAGGGAATAGGTATACAAAATTTAAAACAAAATTTTATCCTTTAAAGACAATTTAGGTATACAAAATTTAAAACAAAGTTTAATCCTTTAAAGATAAAATGTTTTTAATAACTATGTGTGTATCTTTAGATTAATATTAGAAACTTTTCGGTGTAAAAACATTTCCATTTTTAATAGCAGAAAGAAAGGGGGCGTGCGTAGCGCGCAAAATTAGTGACTAGTATATATAAAAGAGCAACTCGAAAAATATTTTTATTAATATTTTTTTTTTACTTTCGAAAATATGAAAGTGATTTACACGTAAATTTATAAAATTCTAAATACTTTTATAATATAAAACTATAATATAAAACAATATAGGGGAGGATGGGGCCAGGATAGTTAGGTAAGACCTTTTCGGATCTAGCGGCCAAACTTGAATATGTATCTGCAAACGAAAAGTATTTTTGGAAAGCCTGGTCATTTGGCTATAATTTTGCTATACATTATTTTACTGTAGACTCAAATCCCTACGAGATACGAATGAAAAAGTAAACAAAAATTTTTAACTATGCCTGCCCCAGCACCGGGGCAAGGATAGTTAAAAAATCCGAATGTTATAAAAAATCAGTAGATTTTCGTTCTCTTTATTTTATTCGATTTAGACTACTCAATATTGATATGTGAAGTATTAACAATATGTTTTGAACATTCTCTGAATTTTAATTATTGCATTAAAATTCGTCTGAACTTGAATTTCAGTTTTAACTAATTTTCTTCAGACAACTACCAATTTCTTGGTCAATAAGCTTTGTTTTCCGTATATAATTACGCACTATTATGTATGTCAGCCTAAAAAGAACAATTAAACATTTTTTTATAATTTACAGTCACATTAGCTGGCTTGTACCATGCCATATTAGCTCTAACTATCCTTGCCCTGTGGGGAAAAAAGGAGCCCATATTTCAGTTTTTCCTAATTTTTTGTGAAACGACGTGAATTTAATTGAAAATAAATACGATATTCGTGTTCAGCAGGAAATTCCACTCCGGAAAATACTTACGTATGTATATAAATATTCGGAAGCACTAATAAAGAAAACAATGTGATAAAACGTGACAAAGATTCCGTTGACATTTTTCAAAAACAGGTGTTTTTTAAAAATAAACTCCTAACTTCGCAAATGGTGGCAGATTGACTTCCAATTTTTACTATCATCTTTTGGTGTTAAGACGCTAAAATATCATGAATGGCGCGCTAATTTGAACAAGCCGTTTAAGCAATATAGCCACTAACTATCCTTGCCCCATCCTCCCCTACTTTAGCAAAAATCCAAACAGTCTCTATTTGATCAAGCACAAAGCGTAAACCTAGGTGAGTGGAAGTATATGAGAAACTGCCTAGTTGTGCTAGATTGTGTCTATGAACTTGAAGGCAAATCTGGGCAGAAGCGAACTAGGAATGTGACGCTAGAAACATCTAGAAAAAATACAGGCTGGCTGTCTACTCTCTTTTTTTTAAAATTGAACGTTTCTGGACAAATCCACGATATTAAAATATACCGCTCGACTATAAAGGATGAATATTTATATACGTTAATAATAATGAACATACATATTATGTATATTTAAAAAATCTTTATTATTACAAATAAATTACAAAACTATTTCTTACATATCACAATTTTTCATTCCGGTTAGATTATTATATTTCACGTACATGTTTTTGTTGTCTAGTTAATCATCTAAATTTTCAAAGTTGATATCTGGATAACTAATGTATCAAAAATAACTTTTTTCTCATCTTTCTATGACCCTTCCAATCTTTGGAATTTGTTAATATACTATTCCTAGAGTTCAATAAGAAGATTCATTAGTAAATTTTTTTACAAATGACACTGTTTAACAAACTTTCCTTTAACAATTTCTGCACCACACACGCTGACACGCACAGCTATCGCGATAAGCTGATCCATTGCTGTCAACTGTCGCATGCACAGTAACACTGTCGTCTGCTACTACCACTGCTACCAACTTATAATATTGTTCAAAAATAGTCATGTTTGTAAGAAAATGTCAAAAATAATAAAATTAATAAAAGCTTATTTCTTTTTCGAATCTAAAAACAGGTAATCCATATAAACAATTAAAATTTTTTACTATTATCTTAAAGTCTTGATCTCAATGAGAAGAAATACAATTTTTATAACATTTTTATAACCTATAGTCTGTCTTTAAATTAAAGAATAAATTATCCAAATATAGTTCTAAAACCTTTACATTAAATACAACTTTAATTTTTACAAGGATTTATATTTCTTAAAAGTTCGTTTCAAAACAGAAAGAATCTGTATTATATACGCAATAAAGGTAGAAGATTTGGTATGCTAGCTAGTTACTATAACGAATTTAGTGACACCTACTAGACGGACTTGTTCTAATTCCTTATGTCGGTAACCTAGACAGCATCACGATAAATACTAGGCAACCTCCATATCGGGAGAAATGAAGGGAAAACTGTATAAAATATTAACTTTACGGGACCAGGACAGTTATTTGAGAATAAAATTCCACGGCAAAAACTGTCTAGCTGTAGGCTAACACTAGGAAGGCCACGACAAATTTCTACACGGGTAGGTGCGAAAAACTGTGCATCGGTTCGAATAATTATTTTTTATTTTAAATTTCGAGACTGACACAAAAAAACAAAACCATTTCATGAAACTAGGATATCCAACAGTTATTAAGGTAAATATGAGAATAACAAAAATGTAATATGTGACGCTCCACGGTGAAAGGGACCTTAGCTACAACAGACGAATTCTACAGGAAAAGCATTCAAAGTAGAGCCACTCTGATTGGTCAAGGCATTCCATTGAAATTCAGCCCCACTACTCACTACACATTGATAGTTGTCCGTGTTACACAAAAGGCACGAATTGTACGTACATGACCAGTGTAGTAGTATTGGAAAGTAAAGGGGCTGACTTTCTGAACAACCACGTGTAAACACACAACAAGCTCATTTTTAAACATTAATAAAAAAAACCTATAAGTAGAAATTATTTTTGACTTTTGTATATGAAAGAGCAACTCAAAAACTATAGTATGATATAAATAACTCAAAATTAATTTTTTGTAGCTGTGGAGCGTCACATATGTGTCGAATAATAAAGTATCAAAATTTCGGCAGAAAATTTACTTTAAGCAATTTTTTTTGCACACATATTAAATGCATTTCAAAAACTTTTCTCAGGTGGTCAAGTAAATTTGCATCAAATAGTGAATCAAAAATGTAATAAATTCAGGCTTTTCAAAATTTTTAAAAGGTCATACTTTTCGAGAAATCGGCTTTGTTACAACTCACCTCTGTTACAACTCACCTCGGTCTCCCCTACACACGTGTAATTTTCTACATTAAACAACATTCACTTTTTCCTTGAATTAAGCACAACACCGAAATAAATATTATTATTTTATCACACTACAAACTTATAAGTAAATCCTAATGAAGAACTAAATTTAGTTCAAACGAAAAATATCTAGCGGTAACGGGGAGCGAACTCGGGTCACACTGAGACGAAATACCTAAACGCACACTGACGCATCACGACCGTTCTAGTCGGTGGACGATTCCAGAAAAGTAAGAACCATACTCTACCGGCAGGTAAAGCAGTTCCCTTTTTTATCTTTTCTAGCTCAACTGGCGAAATACTAGACAGCTACTGCATAACACTCTAAAGTTGAACTTACTAATTATTACTGTATATAAAAATTCTGTCTGTCCAGTTATTTTCATGGTACTGTCTAGGCGTTCCGAGAAATTAAGTTTCAAAGTTTGTCGTGGTGCTAGCGCTACCGCCAGTCCAGCAACTGAACAGTGTTGTGTAGACATTTTCCATAAATACAGTGTATACACTGAAAGAAATAATTCGCCGGTATAGATAGAATTATGTCAATTTTTTTCATAACGAATTAGTAATAAGCTGATACTGACTACTGCCCTAAATTGTAGATAATTCTGTTATACAAATCGGAGAGCTATACATACATATGTCAACGTCAATACATCAATGTGTAACATAACCTCACTTTCTTGCTAGTTCACTCACACGGAATAGTATAAGAAATTTAATCTTTTATTATTAAATCAAATTTTTTATATTAAATATTTTTTTAAATTTGTTATTTAGTTGTCAACAGTAGAATAAAAAACCAAAATAAAAACTGTAACTCTAAAATATATTTTGAAAATGTCAATACACAACTGTATTGACACTTCATTTCATGAACACTAGTGTTCATGAAATGAGCACCAAAATTATAAAAAATATACAAACTTGTTTTATATTTTTTAATAACTTTTGTAATAACAAAACACACAATTAATTAAAAATTAATTGTTATAAACAAATAATAATGTCAAAAGTTGTTTTACGAAATTATTTTATTTTAAGTTCTACATGCGGGTTTACAAAATTACACGCTTTATAATGAAAAAGTATTCTAAAATTAATGTTGACTATATAGTGTGAAAGCCGCAATTAGTAAAAAAAAGAACTCAAAAGTTATAAAAAATTATAACTTTAAGTGGATTTCTCTAGGTGTATTTTGTAAAGAAATTGAACACTTAATGTGACACATTAAACTTTTAAACATTAGATTATTTAAACTTTTTTACTTTAAAATAGACTAAAAGCTAACTAAAATGCTATTTAATAACACAAAAGCTTCAATTTATCATAAAAAATCAATGTGTATAGTGTTTATGAAATACCATATAATAATTGTTGCAAAAGTTATATTGAAGAAACAGGAAGACATATTTCGGATAGATAAGTCAAATCAGATTCTAGTAGAAAACTAAACAGTTTTTCTAGAAAATTTTACTATTCACCTCTAGCAAGGGATTGCTTTTTGTCTAGAAAGCCCCTATGAAGCCCTCAACAGAAAGCGTGAGAAAACTCTCAAATTACCCTCAAAGTTTGCATCAATTTCAACTTATTCGATCAATTTTCAATTTATTCTGTTCTTTAGAGTTAAATATAATTTTACAATTCGCCCCAAAAAAATAATGTTACATCATATCAAATTCAAAATTGTAAAATTAACTCTGCGGCTTTTTTTTACAGTGCATATTATTTTTAATGTGGAGCGAAATATAGAAAAACAATATTAAATATAGTGTTACATCATTTAAAATTCCAAAGTATTAAATTAATTCTGCAACTTTTTTTACAGTGTATATTATTTGTATGTAGAGTGAAATACACTAACGTCGGGAATTATCGATTTTTTTGTAAATACAAATGTCAGAAAATTAACAAATATACCATTCGAAAGATTTTTAAATTCTTAGATTATTATTTTTACGGAAATCTTTCGAAAATGAATTTTTTTTACGGAAATCACATGTGAAACTTTTCGGAAATAATCCGGAAATCTTCAGGAAAATGATTTTCTCTTTACTGAAATCATTTCGGAAACTTTCCGGAAATCTTTTGAAAATTGATTTTTTTACGGAAATCTTCCGGAAATTAATTTTTTTTACCCAAATCACGTTGGAAACTTTTCGGAAACTGATTTTTTTACGAAAATCACTTCGGAATTGGACCCTGCACAAAATGCACGTAAAAAATTTTTGGAGTGAAATTGTTTGAAACTTTATGGGAATGAAGTTTTAAGAATGCTGAACAAAATACTGAAGTCAAAAGTGCCCCACTTAAGGTCAGAAATAGGACTAGGAGAGGTTAAAATAAATTTGTAAATTGTCATAAATTTAATAAATAAACAAAATCTGTTTGGAAATTCATTGTGACTATTTTTGTATGATTAAAAAAATGTATTAATTAATTAATTAACTAATTAATTAAAACATAAAAAACCGCTGCCAATTTGTATATTTTTTTTTTAATTTTGGTGCTCATTTCGTCGGCTTGGCGGAAAACTGTACCATTTCAAGAATGCGTTATAAACTATACCATTTCAAAAGTTTGCTATAAAACATACCATTTCGATGAAGATCTATAAAAGCGTTGCACTAAAGAATTTCTAATGATTAACAAGCAATTAATTTAAATTATTAGAAATTTTTAATTAATACATTGAAAAGATGAACAAGAGTATATTTAAGATACCGCTTTTTAAAAATGCATAACCTTATTTTATGTCCAGCAGCAGTGTTGACAAACTTGGAAAAAAAGCAAAAAACTTTTTTTCTCGAAATGGTATGTTTTAAAAACATTTACCGAAACGGTACAGTTTATAACGAATTCCTGAAATGGTACAGTTTTCCACCAAGCCGACGATTTCATGAATACTTTACTTCCTCATAGGAATAAAAATAATAGAAATATATGAATAACTTTTTATAAATATGGTAAAAGTGATTTAATTTTGGGTAAATCAATGCATTTTTAAATACCCTATAAGATAGTTACAATAATTTAATAGTTAAACAAAAATTTTAAACAAAAAATTTGAGAAAATGTCATTTTTCACAATTTTTGGTTTTTAAAATACCAGTAATTTCGAAATTTATTATCGAATTAGGTTCAAAAATAGGTCAATAGAAGCCTTTTTTTAATGCTCTACAAGTTAGTATCGATTATTTTAAAGTTACTTCTACGTTTTTCAACAAAATTTTCAAAAAAGTCTTATTTTCCAAAATTTTTTATTTTTAAAAATTTAATATCTCCGGTTAATATGGACGAAACATGTTCAATTAGGGCTCAAAAGATGCGTCTAAAAAAACTCTACAAAATCATGGAAAAACATTTATAGGTGTCCTAACATTTTTTTAAAGTTAAGGGCAAAAAACTTTTTTTTGCAAAATTAAAAATCCCCCAAAAAATAGTTAAACTTTATTAATCTATCACAAAGTACTCTCATCTTATGTCCGCAGGGGAGATCTACAATTTAAAAAAAATTCAACCCAAAAGCTCCCGTGTAGAAAAATTTCGGGGCATTCTGGAGTCCAGAGATTGCCCCAACTAGACGCATCTGGACGGTCTAATCTGGACGGTCTAACTGTGTGCTATATGGGATTTTTCTGGACGGTCTAATTTAGACTTTCTAACTGTATGCTATATGGGACTTCATTGGCATCACTAGAATTCAAAATTTTTATAGTACAAATCAAAGTACAATCAAGACTTTAGTGCCCGATTTGTCGGTCTTCTTTGAATTTATACATGGATTGTCACTTCAAAATTCAATGGAATAATTTAGTATCTAAAGAATCGTTCAAAAATAAATATTGTAGGTTTATATGAATTATTATAAATAAAATTTTCAATGAGTTTAATTAAAAATTCTAAAGATCTTAGATTTTTGAAAAATGCCTAATAATTCAAATTCTCCTGAAATTAGATAAATTTTTTAACATATTGTATTTGATTAATTATTAAAAATAATTTATCTGTAGAAGAATTTTAGTTAAAAACACTATAAACAATTGAGTGTTGGAGAAGTTACAGATTATTGTAGAAATTTAATTATTTTCAAAAGTAACAAAATTCTACACAGAAATTCAATTATGTTCAAAAATTTGTTTAAATTCTCATCAAAATTTCAATTATCTTTATAAATAATAAAATCGTTCTCTGAAATTCAATTATTTTCCAAATTTTTAACAAGATTCTTGGCAAAATAAAATGTAAGCAAACATTTAATTACTTTCATAAATAAAAAACCTTTCACAAAAATTCAATAAGGATTTACAAATTTTTTATAAGTTTCTTCTCAATAATTCAATTATTTTTATGAATAATAAAATTCTCAAAATTTTTTTATTATTCAAAATTTCTTATAGTTAATCTCAGAATTTCTTAATTATTTTTAATACAATTTTAATCGAATTCTTCGAAAAGTGTATAATTATACTTAAGAATTCTATTGAAATTCGCTATAAGAATTCAATTATTTAAAAAATTTTTGATAAAACTGAAAGTAATTCATTAAAAAATGGTTAATGATTATAATTGTAGTAAGAATTATTTATTTAAATATTCATATATAATAATTAAAATAATTCGGGATTATTATGTGTAATAATTTTAGTCATAGTTTTCACTTCGTCCTTATAAGCAACAGAATATATGACACTGGCATTGATATAGTAAATTAGGAGAGTTCACACCCAGACTTCAGTGGCCGTGCGGTTAAAATGCTTCGAGTCGGGTCGTCAAGGGTGGGGGGCGTGAGTTCGATCCCACATGCGAGCGGATATTTTTCATTGTAAGTGTTATATAAAATAATAAAATTACTATATTTAATCTGTATAAGTGTTATAAATTAAAATTGTAAACATGTTTGTAAACAATGTTAAAGGCCTGTTAAAGAATGAATTTAAAAAATGTACCAATTAACGCAAATTGTTTTTTTATTAAAATTATCTTTCAATATTACTCTTTTAAATAATATTTACTGCTAGTGCAGTATATTATTTATTTGAAAATAATATAATTATTATAATAATAAGTTATTGTCATTAAATACATATACACACATATATATGAATAACAATAATATTTATTTATTATTAATAATTCATATTTTTACATTACATTGAATAAACGTGAGAACCGAGTAAATTTGGGTAAATTATTTAAAATTAAAAAACTGAAATATTGAAATCGAACCTAAAATTTGAAATATTAGTACTGCTCATTAGCCCTGATTAGCTCGTCCAGTCTGGACCAACGCGTGGTTCGATCGTCACTGGTCTGATTAGCCCATGGTCAGACAGTCTTTTTAGCGCCCAGTTAGAGAATAGACTGTCTTTCTGGCACCACACTAGAACCCAACAATTTTTCCACACGGGCTCTTCAAGATTTCGAGATATTTATGAAAATGTGATGTTTACACACACACACCTACGGAATAACATTTTTTAAAAATGTCATTTTTGAACTCCTCTTGTCAAATAACATAAAGATATGTCAAAAAATCGAACTCGAAAAATTTTGGTATTACAATACTTCCTCTATGAGGAAGTAATTAAATAATTTTTTGAGAAAGTTCTTTGACGATTAAATTTATTATTAAAAGGAAATAAATCCAGCCTAAAATAATACTGAAGTCCACTTGTTTACAATTAAATTTTACGTAATTGAAATAATTTAAATTTAATTTATTATGTTCAGAAACATTAAATGTAAGTAAAATATAATAAATTTATTGGAGTTGTTCCATATTATCTATTGTTAATGGTTAATCAACCTGCAAAACTATATTTCGAAACGTTGATTTTACATCATTTTTAAAACTGTATGTAAAAATTTAATTTTTTGCCAATTTAAATTATCTATTGGGTCAAATTCGTACCTTTTTAGGTCCTCTTTCTAATGGTTCGTTCATATAAATTATTATTTTTTTAGTTATGAGCAAAAAACCTTAGATGTGTCAAACTACAAGCCTTTCCCCTAAATAATGTTTACTATAACAAATTTTTTATTATATCTTTTTGCCTTTATGAATTTTTCATTAATTTTATTTAGATAGCCCATTGAATTTCAAACATATCAAATTATTATCGAAGTGTACAAACTATAAAAATAATTAATTTCAAAGCAAACTAGACTTGCCTTTTCCTACAAAATGTACTCTTAAAAACTAAAAGATGCATACTAACAGTTTCGTCATGGTACTCAATCTATCTATTGAAATATTCCCAGGCTATACTCAGAATTGGTCAATTTGATGTGGGTAGGTATATCTCACATAGGTTCTCATTATGATTATAAAACTAGTCCTTCACAGAAAAAAAAGTCTTGAATAAAGTCTACAAACGAGCTAATTTTAAGATGTAACAAAAAGTAGTCATCCTAGACTTAAAATTAGTTTGTAAAAAGAGTCTTAAAAAAAGTCGGTACTCAGGCTTAAATGAAGTCGCTATGTAGTCTTAAAAATAGCCAATAGCCAAAAAGTGGACTTAAGGCTATGTCCAAGTTGTGAAATGTAAACAAACCATAAGGTTACTAAACCAGCACTAAAATTGCAATTTTTCGACAGCCAATTCTCCCACGAAAAATAACATTTATACACTTTTTTCTTTACGAAAATGGAAAATTAGAGTATCAAAGTTTCCAATAAAATTGTTTTTGACTATGAGCGATAAAAAGCAATTAGTAAAATAACTTAATAAAATGACCTGTAAAAGAGCATTTTTGACGCGTCGCGAAAAATGAACTGTTTGAGTATATCAACCGCACGGATGATGAAGAAGTTCCATGTCAGCGATTGGACCTTCAACATATGGAAGGGTAAATTTTTCCCTTTCCTCCTGGAGATTACAAGAGAAAGGGTAAAAACTTCTTCATCGTCCGTGCGGTTGATATAGTCAAACAGTTTAATTTTTCGCGACGTGAACTCTGTTGCTCGCTGCGCGTGCGCAGACCGTACCAAGGTCGCAATGACATCACCATGTAAAAAGGCACATTTTGTTTATGACTAAAACTCAGTGGTTTTCTCATTTTTTCAGTTATTCAAAGTTTAGTAACCAAATTCGATACTTTAGTTCACCATTTCCATAAAGAAAATGTGAATTTATATTTATTTACGCAAATGGGAACGGCGAAAAAATGCTTCATTATAGACCGAATAGTGAAGCATTTTTTCGCCGTTCCCATTTGCGTAAATAAATATAAATTCACATTTTCTTTATGGAAATGGTGAACTAAAGTATCGAATTTGGTTACTAAACTTTGAATAACTGAAAAAATGAGAAAACCACTGAGTTTCAGTCAAAAACAAAATGTGCCTTTTTACATGGTGATGTCATTGCGACTTTGGTACGGTCTGCGCACGCGCACCAGAGTTCTTCTTCTTCTTCTTCTTCTTAAATGACTTTAGGCTTTGCCAACTGTCAGAACAAACACTTAGAAGAATAAGAGTTAAGAACTAAAAGTTTCCATGAAATTGGTTAATGTGAACAAAAAAAATGGGGTCAAACGCGATTCGGTAAACTATATAAATCTATGGCGGTTGATGAACACGTGTAGTGAGGTAAAAATGTGAATTAAATGTTTATTCTATTGCAAACATGAGTTTAAGTTTAAAAAAAAGTCTGTTTAGAATCATTTCCTCCGAATACTTGAAGTTAGACACTTTAAAATTACAAATAAGTCAAAATTTGAGAACTATAGACATTGTGAGGTGAATCCTCACTTAAATTAATGCTTGAGAACTGTACTTGGGAACGGTCAAAACCGAACTCCCAGCAACAGAGTTCACGTCGCGAAAAATTAAACTGTTTGACTATATCAACCGCACGGACGATGAAGAAGTTTTTACCCTTTCTCTTGTAATTTCAAGGAGGAAAGGAAAAAATTTACCCTTCCACATGTTGAAGGTCCAGTCGCTGACATAAGACTTCTTCATCATCTGTGCGGATGATATACTCAAACAGTTTATTTTTCGCGACGCGTCAAAAATGCTATTTTACAGGTCATTTTAGTTAGTTATTTTACTAATTGCTTTTTATTGCTCATAATCAAAAACAATTTTATTGAAAACTTTGATACTCTAATTTTCCATTTTCGTAAAGAAAATATAAAAATGTTATTTTTTGCCAGTAACAGATTGTATAATAGAAGCATCTGTAAGAAAAGTTCCATTAACTATTTAAAATAATAAAATGAAATTATTTATTTATTTTTTATTATTGAAGTCCAATTATGCATATACTTCCATGATGACATTTGTTAACATGTACCTTATAAGTAATCATTATTTAATAATAGACAAGAAATCGGTTAATTGAATCAAATTCATTTCAGTTCTGTGTAACTATGCTTGCACTTCATATAATAAAAACTTATTTATTTATTCGGTACTCAAAAATATCAAAATCTACAAGTGATTAACAGTAGACGAAGAAAACACGTATGTACACTCAAGGCAACGCCATGACAACTAATGACACGTCACCTGATCACGCACAAGCGCGTCTTCCCTTCCCTAAAATATCGTTACAGACTAAAATTAAGCCTGATTTTAAAATTAGTCCTTCACAGATTTAAGACTTTTTTTCTGTGTTAAAAAGACCACAACCGATCTTAAAAATTAGTCCTTAATTTAATACTAAAACTAGTCCTCAAAGAAATCCTCAATATGAGCCTGAAACTAGTCTTCAAATAATTCCTCAATTAGACCAAAACGCAAGTCCTCAAAAAAGTCCTCAATCTAATCATAAAACTAATCCTCGAATAATTTCTAAATATCATCCTAAAACTAGTCTTAAATCAAGTCCTCAATCTGATCCAAAAACTAGTTTTAGGATCATATCTAGGACATAATTCAGGACTTGCTTTAGGATCAGATTTAGGACTTGTTTGAGGACTAATTTTAGGATCATATCTAGGATATTATGCATGATTTGTTTTAGGATCAGATTGAGGACTTGTTTGATGACTACTTTTAGGATCATATCAAGGACATAATGCATGATTTGTCTTACGATCAGATATAGGATTTGTTTGATGACTAGTTTTAGGATCATATCTAGAACTTATTTCAGGACTTCTTTTAGGATCAGATTGGAGAGTTGTTTGGGGACCAGTTTAAGGATCATATCTAGGGCTTAAATCAGAGATTGTTTTAGGATCAGATTGAGGACTAGTTTTAGGACTAGTTTTTGGATCAGAGTAAGGATTTGTTTAAGGACTATTTTTAGTATCAGATTTAGGACTTGTTTGAGGATTAATTAGCCGCGTGAAGCTAACAGACCGACACCGGTCCGCAGACACATATATTTGGCTGCCACGTGTGGCAGTGAATCGCTGCTGGTCTGCTAGCTTCACGCGGCTAGGATTCATTTTTGGATCAGAATAAGGATTTGTTTTAGGATCAGATTGAGACTTATTTCAGAACTTGTTTTTGGATCAGATTGAGGACATGTTTTAGAAGTAGTTTTTGTTTAAGGACTAGTTTTTGAATAACATCGAGGACTTCATTGAGGTCCAGTTTTAGGATCATGTCAAAAACTTACTTTAGGATCAGATTAAGGTGTAGTTTTAGGACTAGTTTTAGGATCAGATTTAGGACTTGAATCAGTACTTGTGTTAGAATAATAACTAGAACTTACATCAGGACTAGTTTTAGTATAATATCTAGGACATAATGCATGACTAGTTTGAGAATCAGATTTAGGACTTGTTTAAGGACTAGTTTTAGGATCATATCTAAGACTTAATTAAGGACTTCTTTTATGATTAGATGGAGGACTTTTATGAAGACTTGCGTTTTGGTCAAATTAAGGAATTATTTGAAGACTAGTTTCAGGCTCATATTAAGGATTTCTTTGAGGACTAGTTTATTGGATCAGATTAAGGTCTAGTTTAAAGACTATTTTTTGGATTAGATTGAGGACTTATTTGAGCCTAGTTTTAGGATCAGATTAAGAACTAGTTTTATGATTAAAACTAGTCCTCAAACATGTTCTAGATATGATCCTAAAACAAGTCCTTATTTAAGTCCTAGATGTGATCCTAAAACTAGTCCTGAAACAAGTCCTAAATCTGATCCTAAAACTAGTCCTGAATTAAGTCCTAAATATGATCCTAAAACTAGTCCTCAACTAAGTCCTAAATCCGATCCTAAAACTTGTCCTCAACCAAGTCCAAAATCTGATCCTAAAACAAGTCCTTAACCCCTTGACTGTGGATGACTTGTATACACGTCATGAAAAAAACTGGCCCAAACAGTGAATGACGTGTATACACATCATGGCCAAACAAGCAAACATCTTAACGTATATTCGCAAAAATTCTTACTCGAGGGTTTTTGGAGTCGCTACTTACGATTCTGAAGTCAGATTTTCAAAATAAATTATTTTTCATCCAAAAAGGATGCCAAAAATTTTGAAAAATTTGAAAAGTGGATAAATTCTTTTAAAAACTCTTACTCAGGGGTTTTTGGGGTCGCTGATCACGATTCTGAAGTCATATTTTCAAAATACATAATTTTTCATCCAAAATAACGGATTCGTAATCAGCGACCCCAAAAACCCCCGAGTATCAATTTTTAAGCGAATCCAATGAATTTTTCAAAATTGTGTCCGCTATTTTGGATCCGCCATTTTGAATTTTAAAAAACTAATGTCATATTCGTAATCAGCGACCAAGAAAACCCCCGAGTAACGAATTTTAAGCGAATCGAAAGAATTTTTCAAATACGTGTCCGCCATATTGGATCCGCCATTTTGAATTTTTGAGAACTAACACCGGAATCGTAATCAGCGACCCCAAAAACCCCTTAGTACCTAGTGTCATGAAAATTTATTCACAAGAAGGTCTTACACATTTTGGGACCATTTTGTTATATTTTAGCTACACATTGAAGGGGTTAATTTAGTCCTAGATATGATCCTAAAACTTGTCCTCAAACAAGTCCTCAATCTTATCCTAAAACTAGTTTTAAATTAATTCGTGATATGATCCTAAAACTTGTCTTCAAACAAGTTCTCAATCTGATCCTAAAACAAATCCTGCATTAAGTCCTAGATATGATCCTAAAAGTAGTCATCAAACAAGTCCTAAATCTGATCCTAAAACTTGTTATCAAACAAGTCCTCAATCTAATCCTAAAACAAATCATGCATTATGTCCTAGATATGATCCTAAACTTAGTCCTGAAACAAGTCCTAAATCTGATGCTAAAGCAAATCCTGAATTATGTCCTAGATATGATCCTAAAACTAGTTTTTGGATCAGATTGAGGACTTGATTTAAGACTAGTTTTAGGATAATATTTAGAACTTATTCCAGGACTAGTTTTAGGATCAGATTAAGAACTTGTTGTAGGTCTAGTTTTATGATTAGATTGAGGACTAATTCTTAAGATCGGTTGTGGTCTTTTTAAGGACTAGTTTTATAATCATAATGAGAAGCTGTGTGAGATATATCGACCCACATAAAATTGACCAATTCTGAGTATAGCCTGGGAATATTTCCATAGATAGATTAAGTACCATGACGAAACTGTTAGTATGCATCTTTTAGTTTTTAAGAGTACATTTTGTAGGAAAGGGCAAGTCTAGGTTGCTTTGAAATTAATTATTTTTATAGTTTGTACACTATATTATTATTTTATTATTATAAAATAATAACTACTTTATTATTATTTTGATAATAATTTGATATGTTTGAAATTCAATGGGCTATCTGAATAAAATAAATGATAAATTTATAAAGGCAAAATGATGTAATAAAAAAGGCCGTAGCAGTATAAGCATGTAAAAAGTGCCCCCTCTTGGATTGAGTCCATATTTAGGCAATAACTTTGACCTATTATGAGACTTATTTTCACCAACCCAGGAGGAAAAGTCGGACGAATGTCGGATTATACAACCGCCTGGGATCCGCGCCCGTACGGACCGCCAGCACCGATGGTCTGTACCGATTCGGATCCTAAAATGCAACCGGCGCGGAACAGATTAGGCTCCGACTTTTGGATCCGCCTTTCTACTTTCGTCAGTACTGGCGCGGTACTGGATTTGTTCCGCCTGCAGATTTCATTCTTCTACGCGCGTCAGAAGAATGACGGATGTTAGGTCTGTACTGGCTCGGTGCTGGGGCGGATCCGACTGCGGATCTCGTCATTTATTGTTATAGTTTACATTATCAGTATAATCATAAATTTATTTTATTATTATAATTAATTATTACAATAACTAATTGCATTTATTATAATATTATTATTAGTTAACCAATAAATAAATTAATAGTATTCATGCAAAGGAAGAATATAAGAAACTTAATTTTTTCATTATATATATAAAAATCCAACTTTATTAATGTGCAATTAAATAAATAATTTTTAATAAATAATATATTAATTTGAAAGAAGTAAAATATATTTAACTTGAAAGAAAATGTGATCAATATATTATAATGCCTGCAATAAATAACATATTAAATACAATATATAAAAAAAATTGGACAAGTGCGAGTTGAACTCGCACTGCAATGGCGGGTTCCGTACACAAATATTAAAACAATACTTGCAACATTTATCGGTAATTGGTAGAATTAAAATAAACAATTAAAAAAATATATTAATATCATTTGATAAAAAAAATAAATAAAAAAATTAAAGTATTGTATATATCTAATATTGTAAACAATAATAAGTAGAGGAACAAAATTTTTTGCTGTTTTTATTGTTTTATTTTTAAAGTTTTGTAAAAAATTTTTAAAAAATGTAAAAAAAAATTTTTTTGTTAAAAAATCTAAAAAAAAAATTTAAAAAAATTTTTTTTTTTTAGATTTTTAAATATATTTTTTGTGATCAGACTGTAAAAATAGACTAATAAACCCATTTTTAGTTAATTAGATCAAATAATGTAGAAATTAGAAAAAAAAAAATTTCAAAATTTTTTTTAGTTTTTCCTTGACAACGCTATGGACATTAATACATAGCAAGTTCTCTATATTTTTCCTGTAATATTCACGATAAAATACACCAGTATGTTAAATTTAAGCCCTCCATGTTGAATAGTTTAGAAGTTAAGGGGGGGGGAATGGTCACTTTTTATGCATTTTTGGCCAAAAATCTTGTTATTTCCTTGACAACGCTATGACCATCATCTCCAAACACATTCTCTATATTTTTCCTGTAATCTACGTGTGAAAATACATATCTGTACCAAATTTGAGCTCTCTAGGTCAAATAGTTTAGCCGCTAGGGGGGGACACGATTTGGCTACGGACAACAGAGTCTCACCAATAGGGTTCCGCCGATACACCGTAGGTGTACGGAACCCTAAAAAGAGATTATTATTAATTAATTTATTATTAATTAATTAATAATCTCTTTTTAATTTAAACAATATATTAAGTAATTATTTATTGACACTTTTCTGCAAATTAAATAATTAAAAAAATGTGTTGTGCATTAAAATTTTATTCAATTTAATACTATTACTTATATGTTATAAATTGTTTTGCAGTGATATTATTCATATTATTCGATATATTATGTAATAAAATATTAAAAAACATAATAATAAAAATATAACATTTTTTTTAAACGAAATATTGAAATATTCATAAATACACATTCAGTAAAGTATTGAAAATATACCGGTATTACATCAGTTCGTATTTCCAAATTGCCTATTGCCGCGTAGTAATTTTACAATTTTTATTTCAGCTAGTGAGACTTGAAAGCATTTAAGATTTGAGAGTTCCATGCGAGCGTAGCATAGTGGTTAGCGTGCGTGATTTCGGTGCGTAAATATTCGGTTAGGCGTAGGTTCGTACCCCCAAGCGTTAGGATTTTTCAAATGTGAATATAAAAAAATACCGTTAAGTGTATAAAAAAATGTGTAAAGTGAACTATCAATGAATTGTTATCAGTATTTATCTTTTGCAATTAATTATTATTTTTTTATTGATATTTGTTGAAATTATCATTTTGATCCGATCCGGTTGTCAGTCGGTAGAATGCCAGCGCTCGGCTGTATATTAAATGAAAGATCCGCAGTCGGTACAGTGCCGGGTCCCAGCCGGTTGAATTATACACGGAACGGCTCTTCGCGGCCGGTTACCGGGCGGTAGAATGCCAGTTCCGAGACGGATGGCCAGCCAGCTCCTGGCCAAGTCATCTTTTGGTAGAATACCAGTTCTCGGGCGGTAGGCAGGCGGTTCCCAGCCAGTACCACTACTCCGGCGTCGGTACAGGTGAGGATCCGCGCCGGTTGGAAATTTCCCACTGGGAAGTTTCAACTCGAAAAAAAATTTTGCTTTTGAGTTATACAATTTTTTTGAAAAATTCAAAAAAATTCAAAAATTTTTTTTTCCTCCAAAATGGCTGAACCGATTTTCATGAAACAATTTTTTTTGTACAATACAATATAAACAGTTGATAAAAAAAAATTGTCGACCAAATTCAAACAAAAAAAGTCAGTATAAAGTAAGTAAAAAAAAAAAAATTTTAATTTTTTTAAAAAAACATTTTTTTTATTGAAATTTTTTTTGCACCACCGCCATTTTTTTTACATAAGATAATAGTCATTTCAAAAGTAACATATATTTTTTGCAAGATGTTTGAAAGGGTACTTCATACTTTAAAAAATAAAAAACCAATTTTTGGCCCCTAAATAGTACATATAAACGAGGGGCCAACATTTTTTAAAATTAAATTAAAAATTAATTAATACTTAAATTAAATTTCTAAAAAAGTTAATAATATATGCCTGTTTATTGTATATATTGATTTTTTAGTATGTACAAGATTTATTAAAAAAGTAAATGGACGTACACTATGTACCGTTGGGAATTATTGGTACGGCTGCACGCGCACGGCCCAAAAACATGTCAATCTTGAAAACACAATTTTTTTGTAAATACACTGAGAAAACGATTTATTTGATTCAAAAAATTTTTGTTTAAATCAAACTTAAAATATCTTTGTTATACAGTCAAACAAATTTAAGTTTAATTCAAACATATTTTTTGGTTCATTTATAGAAATAATATATTCAATTCAAACATAATTTATGGTTGATTTTAAATTATTTCTAATCAACATTTAACTTTAGATCAAACATAACATTTTTAAACATATTTTTTTTAACCAAAACAGAAAATATATTTGAATTAAACACAATTATTCAAACAAATTTTATTTTTGAATCAAAGCAGTAGATATTTTCTATATATGTGACTGTCCACGAGAAATAGAGTTGCATACGATCCGAGAAAATCGTTATTCTCGTTCGACTTCACTCGATTACAAAAAAATTTTACGATCTCTTTACTCGATTAGTCTTTTGTTTATAATCGTATCGTATCGTCCCGTAATAACAAGCGATAACTTCTGTCATGTGAATTTTTTAATGTTTACTTAATAAATATTTCATTTGAAATAATTTTGAAAAATGGAAATTGCAGGAGATCAAGATTCAACTACACAAATTGCTGAAGCAAATAAAAAGTTCTTAAATTAGAAATTTATTTAATTTAATTATTTATTTATATTATTTATTCATTTCTTAAATTTACATATTTTTAGTGACGGGCAAAATGTTGGTGAGGCTTGTGTTTTTAAATCGAGAAAACGTAAAAATGGTGGTTTATCATTAGATAACTCATTCAACTACACTATTAACAATGGTATGAAATATGGTACATGTAGATTGTGTAAAGAAAAACCAGTGGTTATTAAAATGAAAGACTCGAACACGTCTGGTTTGAAACGTCATCTTAGAAATAACCATTCAAAGGAATATTCAGAAACTTATCCTTCTGATAATATTTCGAATCAAGTAATTTAAAATTTTTAAATAAATAATAAAAAAATTATTTTCTTTTTCAATTTTAGTTCAAATCTTCAAAAAATTTTTATCTTTCTCCGAATTTTTTTATTTTCTTTTTTTCTTGATGTTTTTTTATCATGAGATTAAATTTAAAATTACTGTGTTTCATAATTAAATTTTAATAGGTTTTTTGAAGTATTTTGAAGTATTTTAAAAATATTTTTGAGCATAATTAATAATAATTGACAATCTTCTGATAGTAAAATGAGAATTTGTAATTAAAAATTAATTTTTTTTAATTAGACGTTCGATCAAGGCAAATTTGATGGTATGGTTGTCGATTGGATGACATCGAAATTTTTGCCATTCTCGTTTTTTGAAGATCAGAAGACTCAGGATGTTTTCCATTATTTAAAACCAGAAGTTACCTTACCATTACGCTCCTTTTTAAAGTCACAATGCGAAAAACGATTTAAAGAAAAACAAGAGGTGGTTATGAAAATCTTGCTTGAGAATTCGTCAAAAATCTTTTTCACCATAGATGGTTGGACGTCGCTGGCTCATAAATCGTACTATGGCATTACGGCTCATTTTATTGATAACGATTGGATTTTGCATTCTTTAGTCATCGATTTTCTTTCTTCCAATGGAAATCACACTGGACGCGATATAGCGGAATTATTCTACAGTGTTCTTTGTAAATATTGCTTACAGAATAAAGTACAAGGGATCACCGTAGATAACGCTGCGGCAAATACTACATTTATGCAAGAATTGTCCAAAATTATGATCAATTTTAATGCCAGTGAATAACATTATCGTTGCTTGGCACACATTTTAAACCTGGCTGTTCAAGATTATTTGAAAATTCTCCGAATTGATGAAATAAATGAAACTGACGAAAATATTGACTGTGAGGAAAATGAAACTGACGACGAAAACACCGAAAATGATGAAGAGTTTTACTCTGAAGATTTGGGAAGAACTTCTCCTCTCTCTAAACTTAGATCCTTATTTAGTCTTCTGAAGAATTCGGAGCAAAGGAGTAATAAATTAAGTTCTTGTTGCACTGTATGCAATGTTAAATTTCTAGCTCCAAACATTGATGTAACGACCCGATGGAATTCAACCTATAATATGCTAACGTTAGCTTTCAGAATGAAACCAGCACTAAATATGCTGTGTGAGAACAACTCCGATTTGCAAAAATTCGTGCTTTCTGCTAAAGAGTGGGAAATTTTAGAAGAAGCGTCAAAATTTTTAGAATATTTTAATGTTTTGTTGATTAAGTTGAGTGGGGAAAAGTACATAACCCTGCCTTCAGTAATTATAGGATTTAATTTACTGCTAGATAAACTTGAAGCTGCGAAAAATATCCTGATTTTGAAAGATGGCAGAACGCATGTAGAAGAAATTCTGTTAGATGCTCTAGAAGCAGCTATTGAAAAACTTTTAAAACATTATAGAAAATTTCATTGGGTATATTGCGTTGTTCTCATTTTAGACCCTCGACATAAAATTGAAACATTTCAATTGACAGAATGGGGTAAAGAAATGGCTAAAAACTCGATCAAAATATTTGAACAGATTTATAAATCGCAATATTACCAAACAAAGGTATTTTGAATATTAACTTTATACGTAGATAAACAGTTAACCTTAAATAAAAAAATATAGTTTATTTCGATTTAGTAGTTTAATTTAAATTTTTAATTTAAAATATAATAAATAATTAATAATAATATTAATTTATAATAATATAAAATAATAATACAAAATAATAAATAATAATAATATTTTCATTTAAATAACTTACATAAAACATTGTTTATTTTCTTAAAATTTCATTTTTTATTAAATGTTTTACTTTTTTAAAATTAACTGCTTTAACTATTTATTTTAGCTATAGAAATATAATTCAAGTTTTTATTTTTATTTTATCCTTGAAAAACAAAATTTATATCACCTTTAGTAACTTTTAATAATTTAAAAAATAATTTTTATTAATTCATGTATTAATAATAGGTAACTCTTGAGCGAGAAGAAGAAGTTTCAAAAGTTCATAAATCTAATTTAGAAACTGAAGACAAATTTGATATGGACATTCTGTTCTTGTCAGATTCTGAATCAGAGGATGTTTTTTCTATTCCAAAAAATTCGAAATCTCCTGAATGGAAATGGGAAATTGATTATTATTGTTCTCAAAAACGAGCTGGAAAAAATACCGACATCCTCGAATGGTGGAAAAAACATGCAACAATCTTACCAAACCTTGCAAGAATGTCTCGAGACTTTTTATGTACAAGTGCGACATCAGTTCCATCGGAAAGACTATTTTCACGCAGTTCTCTTGTCATCAGAAAGCACAGGAACCGTTTATCAAATAATTCTATTACCCAGTTAATGTGTCTTAATTCGTGGAATAATTGTTCTCTTACTTTGAAAATTGATTCATTGATTGAAAAGAGTTAAACGAAAATGTTTCGAGCAATGTTCTGGCTCCTATTTGTCAATTTATAATAAAGTTGTTTATATTTGAAAATTCTGCTGCATGAATTATTATTATTTTTTTCAATATAATCGCTTAATCAAAATGAAATATCCGACAATTATTCAAAAATCAAATATTATTAAATTATTACACTTGCTGCAACATAAGTGTTGATTAGAATCATATACCAATTTAATTAAATATAATTGTTATTTTATTATAATTTTTATTATATTTTTATATACACTATTTTTGCAATTAATAAATTAAATTTTAGTAATACTAAAAAATATACTTAATTAATTTACATTATAAAAGTAAATAAATAATTTTTATATTTATAAACACTTTCTTGTTAGAAAGGTTTTTTTTGACATTTAATTTCTTAAAGTTTATTGTATATTTTCAATAAATAGGTTATTAATTCATTTATCACCAAAAAAATCCAATTCTAAACTGCAAAATTGTATTAATATTAAAAATTTTGTACATATAATAATAAATGTCAAATAGGAAGGTTAAAACAAATGTCGTTAGAAGATTTTAACATTTACAATGAAAATTTCTCGGGCTCGATCGTTCTTACGAGCGATTGTTGAAACGGTACGAGACGATACGATAAAATTATGACAATTGAACGAGTGTATGGATCGATTAGGTTATTTATCGTAATTTCTCGCTCGAATGCAACTCTACGAGAAAACAGGGCTTAGCTTTCACAGGGCGAGTGATTGAAGTAGAAGCAGAACGAAAGAATGCATACAATATAACATCTTTAAAACGTTGTATTGTCAAAAGTAATTGACAATTTACAACTTTTGATTTTTGCATTTGAAAAAGCAATATAATATCTATCGATTAGCAAAAAAAATCAAAATCCCAGGCGCGAAAGACCAGTGCTGACGATGGGTTGAAACTTGACTGAGTCTTGAACGCCCAGCGTGGGTAACCCAGAGTTGAAGCAGTCTTTATATCATTGTCACTCAATATTGGTTCAGCATGGGACACCAATGTTCGTCCCATGCTCGATTTAACACTCGGTCAATCTTCGTGAGTGGAGCTTCAACATCCAGTCTTTATTCAAGCTTGAATCAATCTTGATAGTTTATTTATTACCGTGTGCACTTATAACAATATTAGATATAAATATTTATAAATTATTTAATATTAAAATATTATTAGTGATATTTTTTAGTAATTTTTTATACTATTTAAAAATTATTATTCTTATTATTAATCATTATTAAATAATATAATAAGTATTATTATTATTGTTATTAAGATATCAATTGGTAAATAAATATTAATATTTATTTAGTGTATAATATTTATATTAATTATATAAGATTCATATCAATAAAGTTAAATTATTATATATATTATTTTTTTTTCTTGCACAGTGTCAAATTATTATTTCAAAGTTCAAGAGTTTCGTTTATCTGAAAAATTTTCAGTGAAAAAAATGTTCATTAGGTAGTAATAAATATTTATGCCTAGTAGTTTTACACTAGGTTTAATTGTTTACTGAATATTATCAAAAATATATTTTTCGTCAAACGCGCGCGACTGAACACAAATAACCTTGAGACTTTACAGCGCGACGTTGCGATTGTCGTGCTCCCACCATCCCATCTACTCAATGCTTTCCCCTCATGACGTCACAGGCGGGGAGTGCATTGAGTAGATGGGATGGTGGTATTTGTGTTTAGTCGCGCGCGTTTGACGAAAAATATATTTTTGATAATATTCAGTAAACAGTTAATTCTAGTGTAAAACTACTAGGCATAAATATTTATTACTACCTAATGAACATTTTTTTCACTGAAAATTTTTCAGATAAACGAAACTCTTGAACTTTGAAAATAATAATTTGACACTGTGCGAGAAAAAAAATAATATATAATTTAACTTATAAAATTATCAGAAGAAATATTTTAATATTAAATAATTTATAAATATTTATAGATAATATTGTACATTGCACACGGTAATAAAGAAACTGAATATTGTAACAAGATTACTGAGACTTGAAACGAGTATGGGACGAACATTGGTGTCCCATGTTGAGTGACGGCACTGGCATTGATATAGTAGATTAGGCGAGAAGCCTTCCAGCCTTCTGTGGCCGAGCGGTTTAAATGCGTGCATTAGATACTTCCGGTATGCGTTAGGGGCGGGGTGCGTGAGTTTCGATCCCACATGCGAGCGAATATTTTTCATTCTTTGTTATAAGCGTTTATATAAAATAATAAAATTGTGTGTTGTGTTGTGAATAAAAAATGTGAACATGTTTATAAATAATGTTAAAAGTCTGTTAAAAATCAAGAAAAAAATGTAACGATTAACAGAAAAATTGTCTTTTTTTACTAAAATTATTTTTTTAAAATTACTATTCAAATGATATTTATTGTTAGTAATATATTCTTATTTATATGAAAATAATATAATTATTACAAATAATAACTTATTGTCATTAAATATATATGTATATATACGCACATGAATTAAAATAATAACAATAATATTTATTATTATTATTAATAATTCATATATTCACATTATATTGAATAAACGTGAGAAACGAGTAAATTTGGGAACAGTGGAAGCAGTCTTGTTTCAGTCCTGCATTAGGCGTCCGCAGCATTGATTGAGCATTGGTGTTCAATGCTGAATCAAGGCTCGCGCTGCAGTCTGGAATCGGTGTTACATTAAAGCTTCGATCAGTCCTGCTCTCGCTGATTCACTCATGCTCAATCAATGTTGACCAATGCTCGGCCAATCTTTATAAAGCCTGAACTCGGCGTCACTTCGCGCCTGGGATTGCTTTTTTAGAGCTAAGCCCTGTTTTCTCGTGGACAGTCACATATGTATATTGGGATCTCACGAACCGAATAAGATTTTTAAATTCTTTTGGTCTTAAGTTAAAGATAAAACTTAAATCTACACGGAAAAAAAAGTTCACGAATCTCTCGTGAACTAGTATATCACTTTTGGATGGGACACAAAATTTCAAAATTTTCATTCACTTTTGATTAGAAATGACGAACGTCAACGAAAAACTGAAACAAAGTTAATGAATTTTTGATGAACTGTTAATGAAGAGTAGTTCGTCAAAAGTAGAGGTACAAGTTCACGAAAAAATCGTGAACTCGCGAGTGTCAGTAGTATGTTCATATTGTATTGTACAAAAAAAATTTTTTCATGAAAATCGGTTCAACCATTTTGGAGGGAAAAAAAATTTTTGAATTTTTTTGAATTTTTCAAAAAAATTGTATAACTCAAAAACAAAATTTTTTTTCGAGTTAAAACTTGGTGAAAATAAGTCTCATAATAGGTCAAAATTATTCCCTAAATATGGACCCAATCCAAGAGGGGGCACTTTTTACATGCTTATACTGCTACGGCCTTTAAATTATTTCAATTAAGTACGTAAAATTGAATTGAAAACAAGTGGACTTCAGTATTATTTTAGGCTGGATTTATTTCCTCTGAATAATAAATTTAATTGTCAGAGAACTTTCTTTAAAAATTATTTAATTTTATGTTTTAATTAATTAGTTAATTAATTAATTAAAACCAGCGACCGTCACGGAAATCAAATTTTAATTTCGTTACGATATTCCAAAAAAAACGAAATTAGTAATGTATTTTGATTTTGATTCAGTAACGAAACAAAATTTACTTCCTATTTTGATTCTGATACTGCAAGGAAACAATTTACTTTCTATTTTGATTCTGATACTGTAATACTGCAATTCGGTTTTCTTATAGAAACAGAAGTCGATTCGAATTCTACTTCAGATTTGGTATGTAAAAACGATATTATGTTCTGATATATTTGACATTTGCAACAAAATTTAGGTTTAATGAGACTTATACATGCGCAGTAGTATTTTATCAAAACTAAATAGAATGGAATTTTGATATTGGAATCAAAATTAAGTAGAGTGGAATTTTGATTTTGATACTGGAATCAGAACATAAACAATATTTATTTTTGATTCGGTTATCAGAATCAAAACTGAATAGACTAATTTTGATTCTGATATCCATATCCGAATCAAAACAAAAGTATTTTTTAATTTTGTTTTGATTCTGTGACGGTCACTGATTAAAACATTTTTTTTAATCATACAAAAATAGTCACAATGAATTTCCCAACAGATTTTGTTTATTTATTAAATTTATGACAATTTACAAATTGATTTTAACCTCTCCTAGTCCCCTTTCTGACCTTAAGTTGGGCACTTTTGACTTCAGTATTATGTTTAGCATTCTTAAAAATTCATTCCCACGAAGTTTCAAACAATTTCCCTGGAAGATTTTTACGTGCATTTTGTGCGGGGTCCAATTCCGAAGTGATTTCCGTAAAAAAAATTAATTTCCGGAAAGTTTCCAAAGTGATTTGGGTAAAAAAAATTAATTTCCGGAAGATTTCCGTAAAAAAATCAATTTTCGAAAGATTTCCGGAAAGTTTCCGAAATGATTTCAGTAAAGAGAAAATCATTTTTCCTGAAGATTTCCGGATTATTTCCGGAAAGTTTCACATGTGATTTCCGTAAAAAAATTCATTTCCGAAAGATTTCCGTAAAAATAAATAATTTCCGGAAGATTTTCGTAAAAAAAATCAATTTCTAAGAGATTTCCAGACGATTTCAGTTAAAAAAATCAATTTCCGGAAGATTTCCGGATAATTTTCGGAAGATTTACAAATGATTTCCGTTAAAAAGAAATTAATTTCCAGAAGAATTCCGTAAAAAATCAATTTCCGGAAGATTTTCAGATGATTTCCGTTAAAAAAAATCAATTTCCGGAAGATTTCCAGATGATTTCCGTAAAAAAAATTAATTTCCGGAAAGTTTCCGGATGATTTCCGAATGATTTTTGTAAAAAAAAAAAAAAAAATTTCCGGAAAGTTTCCGGAAGTCTCCTCCGCATAGTTTCCGGAAATCCTTCCACATAGGATAAATATAAATTTATAATATAAATTATAAAATAAAATAATTTTAAATATAATAATTTTTTTATAAATATAAATTTATTAAAAAAAATTAATATTTTACTTTTCAGTTATTCATTTTTTATTTTTATTAAATTTAATAATAATAATTTAACATAATTGTCGAATTTTATAAATAATAAAATATTTAAACAAATTAAAATTATAAACAAAATTTAAACTTTAATCTCAACAATAATTTGGTTCTTATTAAAATACAATTATACTTCTTACTATGAATAAAAAATTATTAAAAAATTACCACTTGTAAAATGTTAAATGCAATAAGTAAAGTTATTTAATTCTATATTAAAAATTTAGTTTAATATATTTCATTTCAATTTATTATTTCTAACGTATCCCTATTTTTTTCTCATCTTTGATTCAATAATTCTAAGTCTGAATGATACTGAGATACACGGAGAAACTTTTAATACCACTAATTCTTAAAACTGGTGAGACATTTTAGTATGTTAGGTTAGATTCAAGGGAAAAACGACATAGGTTATAGAAATTGCTATTGAGACTATCAAAAAGACTCATTCAGTATATATTTTACAGTTCTTCATAAGGAAACTAACGAAAATTAGTATGTTGTTTTAGAAAGAAAATAATAATTTTTGCAAAGTTGGGAAAGCCATGAATTAAAAAGAAACACAACAAATTAATTGTCTATAGATACTCATAGAGACGATAGTGATACTTGGATCTGATGGTAGATGGCATTAGTGTATGTCACTGTAACTGTAGGTCATGGAGTAGTATAAGGAGACTTGACGGTCATGCCAGTACGACGTGAAATGTGTGCCACCTTTTCGTACTACAAGTCCTCTCGTCTTACTTTCCCGGACGTCACGCCCCTCGCGGATAAAAAGTGTACTTCGGTTATAAACAAGAAAGCATGAGATAACCTACAGCAATATTTATTTTTGTAAATTTAAACAGTGTATCGTAAAGTGTACGTTATGAAAGTGGTTTGTGAAAAAATTGTGGCAAAATTGTAATTTTTGAAGCATGCCTTCCGCGTGCATCGTGGACAAATGCACTTCTCATCTTTTAATTAAAGAAGGACAAAAATTGTCTTTCTTTAAACCAAGGGTTTGTTCTTTTAACTTTGAAACCAGATGAAGAAATACCCGAGCGCCATAAGCTCATTTTATTAAAAACAAAAGGGTTTTTAAAACATCCATCTACAAAGTTGCATGAGTTAATTTCTATAGTGGAAAATGTTTTACTAAGTGTCTTGGGAGAAAATGGAATTGAACCAGATACACTTTTCCAGGTAACTGAGAAGTTAACTAACGTTTCTCCTCTACCATTCGTTGGGTGCGATATACATAAGGATATATTAACAAAACGTATCCTTTCTTTCTATTTAACGATGCGCATGCTTCTTCTTTGCAAACGTTATAATATAAACGACAACAAAGAGAAACAAAAAATCAAAGAGAAAAGAAAGTTGTCAAAATTAGTCAACATTCCAAAACCACTTTCAAAGGAAAATAATACACCATTGGATTGCTGCGATGATCCAGATTCAGCAGCAATAAAAAGAAAAAGGGTGTATAGAAAAAAAGATAAAAATTAATGATATATTAGACTAGTTTTTATATAAATGAAAAAAATTTATTTTATGTTGACTGTTACATAAA
Source organism: Leptopilina heterotoma (assembly GCF_015476425.1). NCBI lineage: Eukaryota > Metazoa > Arthropoda > Insecta > Hymenoptera > Figitidae > Leptopilina > Leptopilina heterotoma. The sequence continues at coordinate 1,081,311 of NW_025111061.1, forward strand.
AAAATTTTAAATTTCTAATTTATAAATGTAAAAATATAAAAGATCTAAGAACTACTTGTGTATTCTTATTGGTTTTATTTAAAAAAAATTTAATATACGTATTTCACTTCTTATCAATTATTTCCAAAAGATTTTTAAATTCATTAAAATCTTTTAAACGCATATATTGATAGGAAGGTAAAACTTTTTCGTCTATTATTACTTTAATAGACATATCAGGATACAAAAAGACTTTTTTTTTAACCGAGGCATCTTTTTCGAATTTTGCATAACCAATAAATTTATCCTTTTCTTTGAAACACCATCTATTATTGGGTAAATGTTCTCGTGTATTATTTTTTATTAAATTTTTTATATAATTGTAATTAAACACACGTTCGGGTTCCTGCTCCATTTTGTTTCAATACCTGCACCAAAAAAATGTTTCCTATTTATATATTCTATATGTTAACAGTAATTTTACTTTACAAAAATCATTTTCTTAAAAAACAATATTTTTCTTTAAATTATAACATTTTAGTTCTATTATTGTCAATAATTAAATATATAAGTCGTCCACTTATATAGTTATTATTTTCTAACATATAAAATATTGTTATACTTACAATTTAATATGTATTTATTTGCTAAATTTTGAGTTCCTTATTTCAAAATACCCAAACACTAATTATTTGTTACGATGTATAAAAATACATAAATAATTTATGTAAACACTGAAAAACTTTTCAAATTTAAAAATATTTAATTTCTATAAACATCGCGCATTTGACAGTAGCAGACGATATTTAGTTTACTTTTTCTCCGTTAGAGACACTACTGTCTAGGAGAGTATAGAATCATGAATTGAGATACATGAAGTTGGCACACATTGTATATACGGCGTCAAGTCTCCTTATACTACTCCATGCTGTAGGTAAATATATTTAACACGACGTAAGAACCTAACCTATATTATTAACGCACACACGCACACGCAAGTAAAGACACGACGATTGGTCACGGAAACCGAAAGATCGCACAATTCGTTAGAAGTACACAGCTGAATCGTCCTTATATATTAAACGAGTGGAAAAATATGTGCCTTCGAGAGAGAGCATTTTTTAAAATAACTTACTAATCAAATTATGTAAATAAGTAAAAGTCGTGAAAAAAATTATGTTATATTGAGGAACAGTTCTTGAATTGAATTTGGCATGAGGAGACATTCACGTTTATTAATAAAAGGTTTTTTTCTTTCATACACGTGTGAATTTCAACTTCGAAAACATTAGGGTTAGTTCGCGACGTCAGGTGATGGACTCGGTGATGTTTGGGCGAAATCGGTTAAGTCCGCCCGCAGTCCTTCCAAAATTGGTATGTTACGTTAGAATGTCTGTTATATATTCTATCTATATGTGGAAAAAAGGTTAGAATTACCGTATTATTTCACAAACAAAAACTAGCATTTTATTCTTTTCTAAAGAAAAATAAGACTATTTCTAATGCAGATAGTAATTTTTGTACACCGAAGGTTGCTTAATATATAACGAACTTATCATATTTTCGTATTAGTGTTGAAATTATTAGCACAACGCACGAAAAATCCTCACATTCTAACGTACTTTTAGAATAAAGATAACCAAATATATTCAATATTAGAAGAAAAAGTTTCTCCGTGTATTAAAACTTTACTGTACACACGTTTCGTTAGCATAGTGCACAGTAAAAAGTAAATCTTAATTTAAGAGCTGCCTTAAATTCAACACTGTCTGCTATAATGTTAAAGGATACGAAAAACGTGCGTAAATTCAACATTGACTGTCTTAAAAATGTTGCATCTTAATTTAAGGCAGCTTTCGTGCCTTAAAATAAGATTTTCTTTTTACTGTGCGGTTAGAGCGTTAGTCTGTAAGTACGTAGGTCGTAGGTTCGATTCCCCTAGTTAGCAATTTTGTTTATTTTCATAGGTTTGCGATATTTCTAGATTCCAATCGTTAGGTACTAAAATATGAAAATCTAATGCACACTTACTGTAATTGTTTATTATTTAATTTTTAATTGTTATAAACAATTGAGCACCTGGATCGTAGAAGGGCACGTAAATTTTTCTCGGCCGAAATCGAAGTCCCCTAGACACTTAAAATTCAATTTCTGAATTTTAATATTTTAAATACACATCCTTATAGAAATTTTCATTGTGCATCTTTTTTTCTTATGAAATTTTTTTGTATCTATAACCGTTTTCGAAATATTTGAGAAAAATTGATTTTTTGAAAACTGCAAATTTAATGACATTTTTCACTTCAACTCGCGATAATTCAGATGATTTTAAACATTTTTCAATGTACCAAAAAATAAAATACGTCTAAAGATATTCTACGAATGATAAAAAAGGAAAAAAGTTATTTTCTTTATAAACAAAATTGTTGTTAATTTTTTTCTTTATTAATGTAAAAAACATAAAATACAATCTTCACGCCCGTTAAACGAGTTTAACGGGCGAATTTAAATAAACAAAGAACTTTTAGTGAGAAAGTTGTTCATTATGGACCAAAGAAGTTTTCTGGAAAATCACAGGGTTAATAATTTATTAGTGTTGAAATGGTGAATGTTTAAAGTTGATACCGTCCGAATGTGTAGCACGCGTCACTCGCCACAGGTGCTTGGGAGGCTTGGGAGTGTCGTTTTATAGGTTATGGCCATCGCGCGTGCCACACGTTCGGACGGTATCAACTTTAAACATTCACCATTTCAACACTAATTAATTATTAACCCTGTGATTTTCCAGAAAACTTCTTTGGTCCATAATGAACAACTTTCTCACTGAAAGTTCTTTTTTGCTTAAAGTTCGCCCGTTAAACGAGAGCCGAGAAGACTGTATTTTATGTTTTTTACATTAATAAAGAAAAAAATTAATAACAATTTTGTTTATAAAGAAAATAATTTTTTTCCTTTTTTATCATTCGTAGAATATCTTTAGACGTATTTTCTATTTTGGTACATTGAAACATATTTAAAATCATCTGAATTATCGCGAGTTGAAGTGAAAAATGTCATTAAATTTGCAGTTTTCAAAAAATCAATTTTTCTCAAATATTTCGAAAACGGTTATAGATACAAAAAAATTTCATAAGAAAAAAAGATGCGCAATGAAATTTTCTATAAAGATGTATATTTAAAATGTCTAAATTCAGAAGTTGAATTTTGAGTGTCCAGGGGATTTCGATTTCAGCCGAGAAAAATTTACGTGCCCTTCTACGATCCAGGTGCTCAATTTTTTTCTACTTCATTTACTACATCCACTGTTAGTCTCCATCTTTAATAAAATTTCTTTAAGAAGAGAATTATTTTATGAATAATAACTATTTATTAATATTATTTACCATTTTGTTGCTAAATTATTTATAATTATTAATTTACGACTAATTAATAACAATACGGCATTTATTGCGGCAATATTCTCAGCCAGCACTGGTCCAGTGCTGCGCCAGCGCTGTCTGGCAGCACTGGTAGGCAGTACTTCGCCAGAGTTACACAGCGTTATCATCCCAGCGTTATGCTAGTGCTGTTTGTCAGCGTAGCTGCCAGTACTGACAGTGCTGGCGCAGCACTCCGCCAGTTGTAAATTTCCTATTAGGGTAACGAGTTTCAAGAAAATACGATTGAATTTCATCTTTTTCAGCCACCATGTTGGATCCGCCATTTTTGAATTTTTATAAACAAACATCGGATTCGTAATCAGCAACACCGAAAACATTTAAAGTAGATTATGATTTTTTTCTAAGTAAAATATTTTTACGAATTAAGCGTTAAAATTTATTTCAGAAATAGGTTTCTGTTGCTCGGATCCAAAACCTTGTATTCCTGTGTTTTTAGAGTTAGGGAAAAAGTCAAAATGAGCGGATGGGAAGAAGAACTCGCCGAGCGCGAGACCGTAAGGGATAATATCAGTGTATGTGGCCCAGAGGCGCTCACTACTACACGGAAAGAAAAAGTCTAAAGAATATTTTAATGTTTGTATTAGAAAGTTGGACAAGAGTCGCTTTTTAAAAATGTTTCAATACTGTATCTCAAATTATTAATATTCATAACAATTACAATAAAGTTTAAAGAAAATAAAGACAAATATGAATAAATTTTGGATCAATGTGAAATAAATTATAATACTGTCTTAAAATACAAAGCCTTTCTATAAAATAATATTTAATCCTTATATTCATTGAAAGATTCTTAATACAGTATAGTAAATATGTTAAATCAATATAAAGTAAATTACTATACTGTATACAAATTGTAAAACCTGCCAATGAAATGTATAATAACTTCTGTCACACAGAAAATTTATTTTAATAAAATTTATATAGTTTACCTTTTAGTTTAAAAATTTTTTTAAGCACCACGTATCTTGATATTGCACCCAAAATTCATACACTATAAACTCTAAACATTTATTTATACTTAATGATAGCCTACCTAACAGATAATACTATTATATTTATTTATAATAAATTAAATTAAAATTAAAAATTTTAAGAAAAATATGAATTTCTATATGGAAAAAATATTTCCTAAAACATTCATATATACATTTATCTTTAAGTTTTCGTTAAAATAAATATCCCATTTATGTACAAGTAGTTTAGCTACACGGAGAAAAAGGAATAGTTGACACATCCAGATACATGGATATCACAGCCATATTATATTGAAAAATACGGGATATCCATAGTTAAGGTTGCTCCATCCATATTCTATGGCTGGCTGTATATTGTTGGAGCAGCAAAAGATCTATGGTTGGGTGATCCATAGTAATGGAAATGGAAAACAAAAAAATTAGAATCACTCAATTAATTAAATTCTATGTCACTTGAGATATTTTATACACATTTTTGTTAATTAATACACACCACTTATTGAATAACCGCCTATTAACGAAATAAATTATTAACCGATGGGGGAGACACGAACCCTAGACCTAACGCATACTAAACACTAACGCTATCCACTACACTATACACGCAACTACAATATTTGAGCATATAATATTCCTTATATGACGGGTTCCACGTTAAGTGACCCAGGTCAAAATTTTAAATGTTTGGGATCGGGTAAAAATTTTGCAAAAACAGTAGTCCTATTAGATACAATTAAAAATACCAAATATTATTAATTTATTTAAACAAATATAAAAACTGGAGGGGGTCAAAGTTTAAATTTTTGGTCTAACATGGAATATTTGAAAAATTTGTAGTTTCTTTAAAACAAAACGAAAATACGTTTTCTATTTTGGGTTTTTCTGCTGTTTTTCAACACTTTCTAACGGTGTAAACAAATGTAGAGAAAAAAAATGTTTGACCTTGAAAAATTAAATTAAAAAATAAAATTTCATTTTTTCATCAAATGGACAGTTTTTATTTTAAAAAAAAAAATTTTATCATAAAGGTGAGGTTTTTTCCTAAAAAAAATGTATAGGTCAAAACGTGGGACAAGAACTTTTAACTGGTCAAAATAAACATTTACTTCTGCAATCCACCGCCCCTGCTCGTTGTTGGGCTATATATTGTTTATAACAATTGAAATAAATTATTTTATGCTTTATTAATTATCTGGTGGTCATATTGGATGAATTTAAATTTATTTAGATCATGTGCATCAACGGAATAAGAAAATAAACCTCCTTTTTTAAAAAAGTGTATTAATTTGTTAACTTTGATTTAAAAAAAATTATAAATAATTAAAATCTCCAAAATCGGCCTCGAAGGATGTCTTAAGAATTTATTCCCCTTTAATTTAAGACAAAGAACACTCAAATCGGTTAAAAATTGTAAGCTATAGACATTTTTTAATAGTAAATTGTAAAAAAAATTCCACTGTGGGACGGTGCACGGCAGAAGTAAATGCTTAATTTGACCAGTTAAAAGTTCTTGTCCCACGTTTTGACCTATACATTTTTTTTAGGAAAAAACCTCACCTTTATGATAAAATTTTTTTTTTTTAAATAAAAACTGTCCATTTGATGAAAAAATGAAATTTTATTTTTTAATTTAATTTTTCAAGGTCAAATAATTTTTTTTCTCTACATTTGTTCACACTATTAGAAAGTGTTGAAAAACAGCAGCAAAACCCAAAATAGAAAACGTATTTTCGTTTTGTTTTACAGAAATTACAAATTTTTCAAATATTCCATGTAAATTTTTGACCTGGGTCACTTGACGTGGAACCCGTCATATACTCTACACATATTTCATGAAAATGAATTTACATAAACACAAATAGACAATAACGATACTAAATAATAAACAATTGTAACACTATTTATACACAATAAACTCACAACGCGATTATATAGACGTGACAGGAAACCGACGCGACGGACAAATTGAGACGACCATTTTTAAATGGATGCCATGATAATGGATTGAGCGCAACATGTATCGAAATTTTGAACTAACTATGGATCTCCCAACCAAAGTTTATATGGATGAGGCAGCCATATGTGAAAATCCATAGCATGAATTGTAAGCCCAACCATGCCTATGGATGTCACATCCATATTTGATTCAACAATATAATATGGCTCCCTCATCCATTGAATATGGAATGTGCTTCCATTCTGAAAGTTGTCTCTTCCATTGAATTGGATAACACAACAATATTCTGCTCAACAATATTTTTATGGATATCTCTTCCAGACCTTTTCTTTCCGTGTAAAATTTTAAAAATATATTATCAAAAATCTGAAAAGTATTTAATAACGTTTTATTTATTATTTCAGTCATTAATCATAATTAAAAAATATATATTTCATTAAAAAAACTATTTTTCTCTCTTTTTACCATGTGTTTTTAAAAACCGTCAGACGCTTGTATACGTCGTGCCTCTAGTGTCAAATAACAGTTCTCTTGACAACATTTTCTACATGCTAAGCTAGAAGAGTCACCGGGCTGCATTGGGGTATAGTAATTTTTTTAAACTTGTCTGGAATACACATTTAAACTCATCTTTCTTATAAGTATTAAAATAATGTATATTGATAGTTTCATAAAATATAATAATAATTTTACGACAATTAAAAACATTTTTCCTATTATATGAGAATATTTATACACGGAGAAACTTTTTCTTCTACACGGAAAAAAATAATTCGGAAATAGTTCCTAAATTCGTTCCGAAATTGAGGATATGAGCAAAAGTCGGTAATTATTATAGAGCTGTTATTTGGAAGAAATGTCTAACTTTCAAAATAGATATTTAGGAATTATATGGTAAGAACTCGGTATTTATGTGATAGTTTTTACGAAATGTAGCGGCTGAGTATTTCAGATAGTCTGGACGGTAGAACTTCCGATGAGTTCGGGAAAAATTCAGAGGGTCGCTTCATATATGAAGAAGCTCTTATAAGGGCTACAGAATAGTTCCGGAACAATTCCGTAGCAAAGAAAATAAAAAAAAGAAGTTGTGTATACGCGTATATACTTGATCGACATTCGTCAAGCAAGGCGAACTGTGATTGGTTGAGGAGGATACACACACATACATACATACAGATACATACACATATAGAAACATACACATACTGGATACATACACATACTACCTACATATATTCTAACGCACACATAATTTATACACAAATAAACGCAAATACACGACGCATGGTTCAATGCACGCTGGTTGTAGGGACCTGGGAAGTCTCTTATATACTAGACTTTACTTTTATTCAGCGCTTGTGAGAAACGGGGTCGGCACATCTTTTCTTTCGATGAAGTTCGGGAATTATTATGAAATTTAAACTGGAGTTCTCCTTGATTAGACGCTTGTAAATACTATTTTAGAAGAAATATAATTTCTACGACAAAATTTCGATAATATTATAGACCAGTCCTGTATTTCTCCAGGAATATATTTACAATGCTGATTTTGAAAGTCTCGCAAAAACCGTTTCGTAATTAGTTCGGAACGATTCAGATATACTTACATTGAATTTCTAAAAATTTCTGGAACTTTGCACAAATCCTCAATTATGGAACAAATTCAGGAATTCTTACAGAATTTATTTTTTCCGTGTAATATTGAATATATTTGGTTATCTTTATTCTAAAAGTACGTTAGAATGTGAGGATTTTTCGTGCGTTGTGCTAATAATTTCAACATTAATACGAAAATATGATAAGTTCGTTATATATTAAGCAACCTACGGTGTACAAAAATTACTATCTGCATTAGAAATAGTCTTATTTTTCTTTAGAAAAGAATAAAATGCTAGTTTTTGTTTGTGAAATAATACGGTAATTCTAACCTTTTTTCCACATATAGATAGAATATATAACAGACATTCTAACGTAACATACCAATTTTGGAAGGACTGCGGGCGGACTTAACCGATTTCGCCCGAGCATCACCGAATCCATCACCTGACGTCGCGAACTAACCCTAATGTTTTCGAAGATGAAATTCACACGTGTATGAAAGAAAAAAACCTTTTATTAATAAACGTGAATGTCTCCTCATGCCAAGTTAAATTCAAGAACTGTTCCTCAATATAACATAATTTTTTTCACGACTTTTACTTATTTACATAATTTGATTAGTAAGTTATTTTAAAAAATGCTCTCTCTCGAAGGCACATATTTTTCCACTCGTTTAATATATAAGGACGATTCAGCTGTGTACTTCTAACGAATCGTGCGATCATTCAGTTTCCGTGACCAATCGTCGTGTCTTTACTTGCGTGTGCGTGTGTGCGTTAATAATATAGGTTAGGTTCTTTCGTCGTGTTAAATATATTTACCTACAGTTACAGTGACATACACTAATGCCATCTACCATCAGATCCAAGTATCACTATCGTCTCTATGAGTATCTATAGACAATTAATTTGTTGTGTTTCTTTTTAATTCATGGCTTTCCCAACTTTGCAAAAATTATTATTTTCTTTCTAAAACAACATACTAATTTTCGTTAGTTTCCTTATGGAGAACTGTAAAATATATACTGAATGAGTGTTTTTGATAGTCTCAATAGCAATTTCTATAACCTATGTCGTTTTTCCCTTGAATCTAACCTAACATACTAAAATGTCTCACCAGTTTTAAGAATTAGTGGTATTAAAAGTTTCTCCGTGTAATCTATAATTTTTTTAATACATTTCAAACGTTTTATCATACGCAACATAAAGTTTCTTAGACATCTTGAAATAATTTTCAGGAAATCAAATAAATATTATAAATTGTCCATCTTGTCCAACTCTTCTATAATCCCTCACAGCACCGGGATATTCAGGATATCCCAGAGACGTCCTGGGGATATCGATTTGTTTTCGGAAGTTTGGATATCTCTGGGATATCCTAGGGACGTCCATGGATATCCAGAGGATAATCCAGGGATATCCAAACTTCCGAAAACAAATCGATATCCCCAGGACGTCTCTGGGATATCCTGAATATCCCGGTGCTGTGAGGGATATATTAAAATATTCTTTAGACTTTTTCTTTTCGTATACTATCAACTATCCCTTACGGTCTCGCGCTCGGCGAGTTCTTCTTCCCATCCGCTCAAATTCTGTCTCTAAATCAGCAATGGATAATAAGGAAAACAAGTTGTTCATTTCATGATCATTATAGGCTTCCTCAATATAATATATACCAATTGTTTAATTTTTTATTTTAGAATAATTATTTTAAAGTGTTAAGATAAAATTTTAAAGAATACAAAATTTCAATTTTTTGTGAAAAATTAAAATATTTATTAATTCTATAAATTTTGATAAAATATATACTTTACATACATGAATCGATTCGTTTTTATGTTAGGAACGCAATTTTGACAAGAATTAATAAAAATTTTAATGTAGAAAAAAGTTATTTCAAAAAATTCAAAAATTAATTTTTTCAAAAATTAAAAAAATTGTTGAAAAAAATTTTTTTAGATATTTTTGAAAATCCTTCTGTCTGATTTTTGGTATTCGTGACCGTAATACACCTACAAAATTTTATCAAAATTCGTCAAGATGTGTAAGAGAAAATTTGTCCACAAGAATCGGTGACATATACACACACACATACATACACACACTCATGTACACATACATACACACATACATCCGGACATTTGTTCCTCTCGACGAATTATATATACTACACTTGAAAATTTGTAAAAATAATTGATTCTAAAAAATTCCGAAATCGACATCCAGGTTTTTCGTGTGAGGCGACCCAATTTATCTGGAGGTCGACTCTATAACTTCATCTCACTTCACTTTCATTTTACTTTCACTTCCCTTTCATTTTCATTTATCTTTTACTTCACTCTCACTTCACTTTATTTTTATTAAATTTAACTTATTTTCAGATTTTAAAGAAAATTTTGAAAGTAAATAAAGTAAATAAAATAAAGTGACAGTGAAATGAATGTGGAGAGAGAGAGAGAGAGTGAGTGAAGTGAATTAAAGTTACATAATCAACCCCCCGTAAGCTTTCTAAATTTGAAGTGCAAGCTTGCTGCAAGTTTGCTCTATGAACTTATTTAGCAAAATTGTGGCAAGCTTATGTACCATGAAGTTATGATTTGTTAAAATACAAAGTTATCAAATCCCCACGAAACGATAAAAATTATACACATTAGAAAAATGAAGATAAAAATATAATTAAGAACTGTGATTAAAATTTTCCATTAATATGTATACATATAATAAAAATTTATAAGGAGAGAAAGAGCGTTTGCGCACAAGCTACTATGCAATTTTCAATGTTGCCTTTTCTGTAAAGTAGACAAAATCATAGATAGAGTTTGTGGTCCTGGGGTCACGAGTTTGCTGATCCTGCTTTTGAATTGTTGAGTGGACACCCGTGGATGGCTGGACTGACTATGGGGGAGGGATGAGGAGGCTTGGGGGAAAGAGTGGCAACCGGAGGAGGACGGAAAATGAAACTATGAAAGGTAGAAGGGAATGAGAGAGGGAGAAAGGACAGGTAATATGATTATTCTGCTCTGTCGAATCGACCAGGCACTGTGAGAGAGAAACTTTACAAGTTGCGCACGAGTACTGCTTCAAGATAATAAAAGGATCCACAAGTTGTCGAGTATTTTCTGTTATACCCCGCTCATTCCTCCCTGCCACCACCTACATCTATTATTATTTTCTTTTTTTCCTATTTATTTTTCATTCTTTTTATTCAGTCTCGACAATGGGAAAAATTATTCATTCACAAACACTCTATAGTTTAGGATTTTTATGACTCAGTTCTATTATGTAGGTATATTTTAATTTATTTTCATTTTAAAAGAATAACTTGTCATGCAAGTTTCGCAATTCACAAGAAAAAATTCGTTTCAAACATCCTCAGATACAATTTAAATTTTAATATTTCTGAAATATTACTGTTGTATTTGTTGTAATTATTGTCCAGATAGCTACTTTTTTCTACGTTTAAGAATTTGCACTACTTTAAATTCGGTAGGGGAAAGGTGTACGAGATGATCCCCCTAAGGGAAAAAACCTATTATTCAAAGAAAAATCAACATATTCGAGTTTTTTTTTGTACGCACTACTAGATAATTAATCTATCTAACTATTCTGATTTGGAATATTTGCAGCTAATTAATATTTTACTATTATATTTAATTTTTCTAAAACCTTACAAAAGGATCATCTTGGACACCGGGGTGTCCAAGATGATCCCCATGGTATGGGCAAGATAATCCGTATGGTTACCTTACCCCAATTATTGGAAAAGAAGTATAAATTGAAGGAATAACAGTGTATCAATGTTAAATATACTTTATTTAGGCCACAAACGCTTTTGACCACTCACCACGATTCGTTTTCCTATTTTTTAATTACGAGGCATTGTCTACAACGAGAAAATTAATAAAATAGATGTAGATGTTAACTTTTTGTTTTAGATAAGTTAGTTTTCTTAATAAAAACATATAAGAAGCGAGAAAAATTGAATTTTTTATTAATACTAGAAAATTCACTTTGAGGTGAGACGAAATACATGGGAATCAGGGGGGATCATCTTGTACACCCATTGAGGGATCATCTTGCCCCAAATGCCACTATTTTGTAATTTGTTCGTAGCTTAACCTACGAGCTCTGTTATTCCATAATACCAATTAGAACACTTAGTTGAGGAGATACTGAAGCCGTGAGTACAAGAAACATGGAATTTCAGCTACTACAACAAAAGTTATCTAAGCCCAAAGTTAAGCTTTCCTTAGATAAAAAGCATGAAATTTTTATTTTTTCCAATAGAATTTTTTTAATGACGCGTGTTGTCATGGCAGTTTGACTGATTCATAGGTATGTCATTGGCAACGTATTACCGTATTTGCCTAAAAGGTGGCGCTAATAGGCTCGCCAAAATTCAAAAGGATCATCTTGCCCCAGGGGATCATCTCGTACCCCTTTCCCCTAATAGTTGGAATAAAAAAATGAATAAATGATTCTCAAGAATCCTTTCTAAAAAAAGAGAAAGCAAGAAAAATCGAACAATCGATGGAACTCGCAAACTCGAAAAATGTACATTGGCTATTACGCACGCGTGAAATGACGTGAAACACTTGATTGGCCAAGATAGAAAGATGGCTGCTGTTTGTTTTCTTTTGGATTCTTATACTTTATTTTCGACAAGTAATTGTTTTTCTTTATTATAAATAAAAGTATATTAAATGTTTTTTTACTTTGTATTTTTAGACTGCGTCTACATAGAAAAATTAAAGTGTTAAAGAATATGTTATTGTGTATAGTATTTCTGGTATTGCTAAAATGTCAGAATGGAAAGAAATAAGTTCTTAATTGAGAAACTTTCAAATTCCTTTCTTTAATTAATAATCAAACGATTTCAAATAAGCCTGTAACCTTTTTAAGATTTATTTAAAATATTTTAAATAGAAATCACCTCAACAGCATAAGGTATGCACTTTGTAAACAAATGTTCCTAACCTCACTAACTCCGATCAACAAAACAAATTTCTGTTGTGACAGACTAAAAATACAACAAAAAACCATATATATATATAATATAAATAAACATTTATTTGTCGAAAAATGAGTATATAAAAATTAAAAATAAACATATAAGTACAATTATGATTTTTAAATTTTGTCAAAAACATGTTGTTCAAATTTTTTTTGGACAAATGAAATTCATTGTTCGTTTAAAATTATAATTTTTTGACGAAATTTTAAATATTAGAATTAAATAAAAAAGACACATGGAAAAAGTGGAGTTGACGAAAATTTAAAATATTCATTATGTGTGAATAATAATAAAAATGTATTAACTTTTAATAACTGTATATGATGCATATATTTTATATAATTTATTATTCGTAAATTTGTTATATTTAATTGGAATTTTAAAGTTTGAATTTATTAGAAATATTTTGACAACTATAAAAATTTACTAGCAAAAACACAAAAAAATAAAAATACTTTTTATGCTGAGAATTAATTATTTAAAATAGGCAACTTATTTTTTCTTTTGGTTAATGGGCGATTCTTTGCGTAGCGCACAATTTGTATTTTATTATTAGGGGAGAGTCTCCAGTTGTGAGACGGGTTTTATTTTTGACCCGTAAATTGTAAACGGGTAAACGAAATTGTAAACAAAATACACCGTTCGAAAGGTAACAGAAATACGCAACTTTTATTAAAAGAATGTGTAGTGTTTCGATGAACTCAAAAAATTTTACGATACATTTTTCGAGCACATCGCTTTTGTCAAAAAAAAATGTCTCCAGTTGTGAGACACTCATTAAAAATTGCTAAAATTTAATAAGTTTGACATAAAACGTTATGTTTAGTAGAAATAATTAAATATATTAATAATATATATTATTATATTATACTAAATAATAATATTTATTCGCCAAAATATGACTATCAAATAAGAGACGCATGCTTATTCCCGAAATCTTTTTTTACCAAATAGTTATTTGATATAAAACTACTTAACTTAAAATTCACATAATATTTGCACATTATTTGACATAAATTTCACTGTACACAAAAACCATTGAACATAAATATCATTTGTCATAGAATTCATTAAACAGAAATATTATTCATTTGACATCAATTTCATTTGGCATACATGTCATTTAACGTAATTCTTATTTGACATAAATATCATTAGACATAAAATTAGCTTGACATAAATTTAATTTGACGTGAATATCATTTAACATAATTATTATTTAACGTAAAATTAAATATATATAAATTTCATTTAGCATAAATTCCATTGAACATACTTCTCATTTGGCATAAAATTTACTTGACATAATTTTCATTTGGTATAAATCCCATTTAACATAATTTTCATTTGACATAAAAGACATTTTACACAATTCTCATTTGTCATAAAAGTCATTCAACAAAATTCTCATTTGACATAAAAATCATTTTACACAAATTACATTTTACATAACAATATCGGCGCGAATTTTAAAAGTAACCAATTAGATATTATCAACAACATTGTGATTCGCCAATTTTGAAATTCGCGCCTATATTTCCATGTCAAATGATCTGTATGTAAAATAAAATCTATGACAACTGAATTTTATGTCAAATGAGAATTATGTGTAATGAGTTATCCGTCAAATGAAATTTATATCAAGTGAACTTTATGTCAAATGAAAACTATGTTAAATGGGATTTATACCAAATGAAATTTATGTCAAGTAAATATTATGCCAAATGAGAATTGTGTTAAATGGAATTTATGCTAAATGAAATTTATATAAATTTAATTTTACGTTAAATAATAATTATGTTAAATGATATTCACGTCAAATGAAATTTATGTCAAGCTAATTTTAAGTCTAATGATATTTATGTCAAATGAGAATTACGTTATATGACATTTATGCCAAATGAAATTGATGTCAATTGAATTTTATAACAAATAAAATTTACGTTAAATGAATTTTATGTCAAAAGAAATTTATGTTAAATGATTTTTATGTCAATAGAAATTTATGTTACATTATTTTTATGTCAAATGGGAATTAAGTTATCTGAGTTTTATGTAACATAATATTTCTGTTTAATGAATTCTATGACAAATGATATTTATGTTAAATGGTTCTTGTGTACAATGAAATTTATGTCAAATAATGTGCATATTATGTGAATTTTAAGTTAAGTAGTTTTATGTCAAATACCTATTTGGTCAAAAAATATTTCGGGAATAAGCATGCGTCTCTCAAATAAACACAATTCAATAGCTTCAACAAGAGCATTAAAATTGATTTCTTCTGAATCAATTGACTTTTTTCCACTTGACATGCCCAAAAATACTAGAAAAAAATCAAAACAATATTTAAATAGTATGCCTGCAAAGTCGTATTTTTTATGCTGCCCAGATGGGTGTTGACACCGTCTCACAACTGGTGATATGCTGTGTCTCACACCCAGAAATTGGCGCTATTTTGAAAAAGGAAAATTAAATTATTTTCAACCGTAGATTGGAACAATGCAATATTGCATCACAAAATATAAGGAAAACACTAAAAGAAAATGCATTACATTTACCTTTTCCAATTAATTAACTTGGAAAAAAAGTACTTTGCATTTAATGAAAAAACGCTTTTTAGTCGATTATCACACACAGTGTTGGTATTTAACAAAAACAGTTTATATATCCGCTTCGGCGTACACGAAAAAGTTGGCTAATATAAAAAGAAATGTTTTTATATAAACCAATCGGCTTTTTAATATTGCAAGTTAAAAAAAATTGACTGTCTCACAACTGGAGACTCTCCCCTATTATTATTGGAAATTTTGTTGTCAAACTAAAGAAAAGTCGATTTAGAATTTTAAAGTTTAATATATTAATAAATGAAATATCAATATGGGCCGGACAAAATAATTAAAATTTTCTTTTTTACAATAAGCAACCATGACAAATTGCTTACACTATGTAAGTCCCAAGAGAAACTATTGTTTTAAGCAAAATATTAGCAATTTTAATTTATTAAATTTTTTCACTAATCTTATGGTACTAAACTTTATTTGGCGCAAAATATAAATAATTATTTATTTTTTATTGCAAAAATATGATGATTAGACCATGACGATTTTGTGATTCCCTGTGCAACTTTAATGCTTTTAACAATAAAAAACAAAAACAATTTTTTAAATTAGTTTCTCTTTTGGTAATTTACTTAGGAGAGTTTATTGGTGCTTTTTTTACTTCACAAAATATGCAACTAAATTCTAAAGAAAAAGATCTTATTTAAATATGGAAAAAAATAATTAAATTAATTGCCCTGTGGTCAAAAAATTTGATACTGTGTATCAAAGTATGTTTGAAAAATTACTGTAATAAAATCCAAAAGTTTTTTTTATCGTAGTATTAAAATGAATATTAATTTGTTACAAATAAAATTAAAAAAAAAACATTATTAAATGTAAAAGAACGTAAAAAACAGTAAAAAAAAGTTTCCAATTATTGAATAAATTCGACACCTCCATTAAAATCACAACTTTTTTGATCTAGAAGAATGTTCGGTTGTTTTAGAAGAACAACTGAACAGTGGTTTTTTTAAATGACAAACTTAAAAAGTTTTTTGAAGGGAGCACGGTAGACTTGAACCGCAACTTTAAATAAAAAGTCTTGCGAAATGGGATATTTTTGTGGATTCCAACACTGGAGACCTCCCTGAGTATTTTGCAACAAAAATTAAAATAATCCATCGGGCCGTTTTTGAAAAAAGTATATTTTAGTATTTCCATCCTGAACTCTGTTTACAAGCACTTTAAAAAAAGGTACAAAATCAAATTTAATTTCAATTTCATGAGTGTAAAATAGTATTTTGGATCGCATAATCTGAATTTGATGTTGGATTTAAGAATTTCAAAATGTCGAATCCAATATTGCGACCAAAAAGTTTAAAAATTGTTTAGATCTACTTGAACCTCAATAATTGAGGGTTTTCGGGGTCATTAAACCTGAATTCAATGTTGGGATATGAAAATCAGAAATGGCGGATCAAATATGGCGACCAAAAAGTTTAAAAATTGTTTAGATATACTTGAAACTCAATTCTGGGGGGTTTTTGGGGTCGCTTAATCTGAATGCAATGTCAATTTTTGGAATTTAGAAATGGTGGATCCAATATGTTAAACAAAATTTTTAAAATGGTATGTGGATTTAATGGTCTCCATTGTCGAAATATTTTTTAACCCTTGGGCGGGCAAGCTAAAAAAATTACGTGAGCGGGTGAGCGAGGTCCATTGGACCCCGCTTTAAAAACGCTTACTAAAACCTTGATCTTTGTATAGATTTTGTTTTCTTTTTATTATATTATGAATTTTAATGCATTAAATTTAAAATATAAAAATGATGATTAAGATTTTAAATTTAACGAACTGTTAGATTTGCGAAGTATCCTGGGAAATACACACACCGTTCTGAGTGCAAGGCAGGATTAATTTGTGTAGGCGCAAATTTCTTGAAAGAAAAACATTATTTTGTTATTTGTATATAGACAATTAGTACAATTTTTATCATTATGACATTGCCAGTTTGTGCTGGTAAAATGTTTTAATACCCACGTGACATTATTTACAGTTGGAATATGAAAACTGTAAAAATATTCAGATTATTCGGTGGTACTTTTAGTCTATTTAAGAGAATTTCTAGGATGAATTCATTTTTTCATACGGATTTGGAGAAATTTGAAAAATAGATACTTGCGGGGTCTAATGAACCCCGCTTTCCCGTCCAAAGATTAATCAAAGCAGTTTTAATTGATTAATTATTACAATGCTATAATGTGTAAATAAGTGTTAATTTTAATTGTAAGTGATGTCATTATTTATATAATCTTATTTGTGTATTTCCTTTTTTAATAGAAGTAATTCTTTCAAATACGGAAATTCGGATTCAAATTCAGCGATACCAAAAGCTCTGAGTAATGAGTATCAAGCAAATCTAAACAATTTTTAAACTTTTTGGTCGCCATATTGGATCCGCCATTTCTAATTTTCAAAACCTAACATTGAATTCAGATTTATCAACCCCGAAACCCCTCAAGTATTGAGGTTCAAGTAAATCTAAACAATTTTTAAACTTTTTGGTCGCCATATTGGATTCGACATTTTGAAATTCTTAAATCCAACATCAAATTCAGATCATGCGATCCAAAATACTATTTTACACTCATGAAATTGAAATTAAATTTGATTTTGTACATTTTTTTAAAGTGCATGTATATACAAAGTTCACGATAGAAATACTAAAAATTACTTTTTTCAAAAACGGCCCGATGGATTATTTTAATTTTTATTGCAAAATACTCAAATGGAGGTCAACTCAACTGGAGGTCTCCAGTGTTGGAATCCACAAAAAAATCGCATTTCGGAAGACTTTTTATTTAAAGTTGGTTCAAGCCCACCGTGGGAGGTATCGAATTATGAAAAGTTCAAAGTTGAATGATTTAACTGTGCCAGGTTTAATAAAATTTATTTTCAAATAAACCTTCAAGATATATATGTACTTTAAATTCAGAAGAATTGAAAAAAATTAAATAAAATGACTTTAAATGTTACTTTTCTTTAGACATAATTAATTTATAATTAATTGTACAATCTTTAAAAATTTTATGACATTAATTCCCAATTCAGTTTTATTATCTAGATAGGAATATAGTTTTTAAGTAAAATATTAAAATTAAATTTAAAAAGAACAATTTAAAAATTTAGAAACAGAAAGAAACCATAATATAAGGTTACAAATGCAATACTTTACTATATCTATATATTTATTCATGTCAAGAAATAAACAGAAATCGTTATATCTTTGATACATTGTGCTATAAAGTTAAAATCTAAATTGAAAATTTTCTTATTATATAATATTATTCTTATTATATATATTATATATATTTTTTTATTATAATTAAAAAAATTTACTTTAATAATAATTAGAAAAAAAGGTACAGCCTACTTAATCATAGTCACGCATGGACACAAATTTCCGCTTTTTCGAGGAAATGCTTAAAATAATTATTACTTTTACGAATTGCGATGTTTATGAATCGCTACTGTTGCGAATTGTGATTTGACTGAATTAATTGACATTTTCGCGAATAGACTCTTATCCGAATTATCAATTATGCAAATTCATAATTTTATAAATTGCCACTTATAGATGTAAGTGACAATTCGTAAAAATGTCATTTCGGACAAATAAATATTTTTATAAATTACATTTAGCAAAAGTAACAATGCGTAAATATATTGTTTAAAAATAATAAAGATTCGTAAAAATAAAAATTCGTGTAAATAGCATTTCGCTATAAAAACTGTTCGGTTAATTGATATTTAGTTAAAATGACATTGACCAAATGCAGTTCGGTAAAGTGTCATTTGAGAAATATTCATGCGCTTGGAAATTTTATAAGTAATTAAAATTAAAAAAATTAAATTAATATAAAGGGAAGAATAACTTGGAGAAGCAAAATTACATGTTAAAATGTTTAAAGAAAAATCACGTGTTAAATGGAAAATGAAAGCACGTAGTCGACCGCGAAGCGGTCGACGGAGGAGCTAGTTTTAAAAAAATTCTCAACAACTTTTAATAAATATTTTAATAAAATTCTTTCAAACGATTCAATTAGGTACTTTCAAAAAAATTGAAAACAAATTTTTTTCCATGAATTCAATTACTTTCCCACACAATAAAATTCTTTCGCTGAAATTCAATTCTATATTTAACCCTCTGCTGATGCTAACTTATCCCTACTCTATCGCCAAAGAACGTAACTCCCATAGTCCCCATACGGTGACCAGAATGATGATTTTTGACGATAACGGTCGTTAGCATCAGCAGAGAGTTAATATCTACTATTTTAATAAAATTTCACAAAGAAATTCAATTATTTAAAAACTAGGTAATTTTAATAAAATTTTTGGTAAAAATTAAATTATTTTCATAAATAATAAAATTTTCAAAGAAATTCAATTATTTTGAAATACAATTTTCATTAAATGTTTTGAGATTAATTATTTATATAGTATATTAAGCAACAAGAGGATAAAGACAGCCATTTCTTTACGGTGATTTTTGTGACACGAGTAGAGGTCGAGGGCGCCCCGACACCTCCACTCGTGTCACAAAAATCATCGTAAAGAAATTGGCTACCTTTATTCTCGTGTTACTTACCATATTTTTTATTCCTAATGTACAAAAGTGTCGATTTCAGATAGCAGACGACAGGGAGTAAAAGTCATTCACTTGTTTATAAGAACTTTGTTTATAAGAATTAATCTATTTTCAATACAAGTGTAATTATTTTCATTATATTGAAATTTTTTAATAAAAAAATTCAATTATTTTCAAAATGATTAAAAAACTTCTTTTGCAAATATTCAATTATTTTTACAAATTACACCAGCACACAAAAAAAAATTTGAATTGCCAGGACTGCCAGGTGGTAGGTATTCTTCCTTAAGGTGTATGTAAAGAGAAAAACATTGTCCGACCTAAAAGTTAGTTCGTGTTCTCTTTTTACAGGCTTGTTGGGGGGGGGGGGGTGAAGTTTGAGAAACTGATTTTTATGGGAATTTACTTAATTTCTATAAATAAAGCTGAATTTTTGCTTCTTCTGAATGTTTTTTTTAATTCAGTTACTTTAATAACATAAGAATTAAATATATAAAAAAAATAAAAATGGCATATTCAAAATGGCGGATCTAAAATGGTGGATTAAAAAAAAATTGTTCAGATTTCAGTGAAACTTGTTACTCGGGGGTTTTTGGGGTCGCTGATTACGAATCTGGCATCAGATTTTCAAAATTCAAAATGGTGGATCCAGTATGGCGGACGAAATTTTTAAAAATTTCTCGCATTTAGTTGAAACTTGTTACTCGGGGGTTTTCGGGGTCGCTTATTACGATAAAGATGTTGGTTTATAAAAATTCAATATGGCGGATCCAATATGGCGGACAAAATATATTTAAATGAATGAAATCGATTGAAACTTGCTACTCCGTGGGGATTTTCAAGGTCGCCGAATACGAATCTGATGTTGGATTTCAAAAATTCAAATGGTGTATCCAATACGACTAACGATGAAATTGTTTTTAGATTTTCTTAGTTCTTGGTACATAGGTGTTTCCTCTAGTCGCTAATTTTAAATCTGAATTTTTCATAATCAAGAAATGGTTTACTGTAAATGTTTTACTAAAATTTAATCGCATTTCTGTGATACTAAAATCTTAAAAAGTTTTTGAAGTTTTTTTGTAAAATTAGTTTCCGTGTTTATTTATTTTCTTTTTTGCTTCCTCATAAAGGAAGCTTTGTATTAGCAAAATTTTGGATTGTCATTTTTTGACATATTTATAAATTTTTTTTATTATGCCTAATACTTTAGTACTTTATATATGCACAGGAATTCCCCGTATAAATGTTCTAAACAAATAAAAAAAAATTTCGACGTATTTTGATCTCCGAAGTTCAAAAAACGGATTTTAAAAATTTGTCCCGATGTGTGTGTGTGTGTGTGTGTGTGTACTAACATTACATTTGCCTCAATATCTCAGAACGAGAAAGAGCTAAAGGCCTCAATTTTTTTTAAATTGTAGGTCTCCCCGGGGAACATAAAATGAGAGTATTTTCAGCCTGATCCATGAAGTTCAACTATTTTTTTTTTGCATTTTTCATTTTGTAAAAAAAGTTTTTTGGACATAACTTAAAAAAATGTTAGGACACTTATAAATCTTTTTCTTTAGTTTTGTAGAGTTTTTTCACACGCATCTTTTGAGCACTAATTTAACATTTTTCGTCCATATTAACCGGAGATATTAAACTTTTAAAAATAAAAAATTTTGGTTTAAAGAGATCTCTTAGAAATTTTATCCTCTTTCATTTAAGACCAAGAACATCAAAATCCAATAAAATTTGAAGGCTCTAGACAATTTTGAAGAGTAAAGTGTAAAAAATCCCACTGTGAGGTGTCCCGGGTAAAAGATACTGCGCTGGCACTGAAACGTGGTCGCGCTTCCACAAAAATTGCAATATCTCGAAAACTATTAAAGTCTCCATCGTTTTCTTTTTTGTACATGAAAGGTGAAATTATAAGGAATATTTTATTATATATCGAAAAATACTCAAAAATCGGTCCCGTGCTTAATAAATCGATTCAAAAAATTTTTTTTAACTTTTTTTTTGAAAAAAACAAAAATTTTTTTTTTCTTTTGAAAAATTCTGAAAGGACATGATTTTAACTATAACATATTTAAATTTTATTAAAATCCGTTAAATTGTTTCGGAAATATTCACATTTGAAAAAAATCTTATAAAAAAATTCAAAATGGCGTAACTTTTACAATTTTGAAAATTTTTAAAAATCCTTTGGTACACTTATTTTTGTTATCAAATATAACAACTTCACTAAATTACAGAATAATCCGAAGACCCCATGCAAATTGTAATTTTTCTGACGGAGTCTTACATGATGTAAAAATAACTTCAAAAAATTATTACCAACTTGAAGAGCATTAAAAAACGTTTCGATTGACCTATTTTTTAACCTGATTCGGGCAGAAATTATCAAATTATTGGTATTTGAAAAATCAAAAATTGTGGAAAATATCATTTTTTCAACATTCTTGTTTATTAACGCTTATGTGTAATTATTCAACTATTATTACCATCTTATAGAATATATAAAAACACATTTTTTGGACCAAGATTTAATGATTTTTAACCCTTTTATAAAAAGTAATTCTTATATTTTAATTATTATTATTTCTATGAGGAAGCAAAGTGTTCATGAAATGAACACCAAAATTATAAAAATGTACAACTTGGCAGCGGTTTTTCTATATTTGCAACTAGGACACCTCCCCGTGGTGAAGGCAGGCAACGAATTTCTCGGCTAAGTTTCTAGGTTAAAATTATGGTTAAAATTATTCCTTCATGGCAAAAGTAGGAAAAAAGTTTACAATACAGAGGAGGGATACCTCAGAATCGGCGATTTGTAAAAGCCTTGGACAAAAATAATAAATGTTTTGAGTATTTGGCGGAGAAGTTTCTGAAACTGTCTGACGCTAAAATCAAAGAAGGCGTGTTCGATAGGCCTCAGATGTGTAAGTTGTTATATGACGAAAAATTTGTACAAACGATGAAGCTTAAAGAAAAAGCATCCTGGACAAGTTTTAAAGAAGTTTGCTTGGAATTTCTAGGAAATAAAGAAAGCCACAGATCTAGAGAAATTGTAGGAAACATGGTAGAGAATTTTAAAAAGCCGGGATGTTTGATGAGTTACAAAATTCACTTTTTGGATTCACACTTAGATGAATTTCCTGAAAATCTTGGTGATTTCAGCGAGGAACAAGGCGCGAGATTTCACCAAGATTTAAAGGATATGGAGAAACGCTAACAAAGGAAATGGAGTAAGAATATGTTAGCGGACTATTGTTGGAAGCTAAAACGAGATATACAAGAGACTAAAACATCAAAAAAGACAAAAAGAGCTCCTCTCCGGAGATCGTTTGAAACCAAGAGGGTAAGGTACTCAAGACATAGAAATTAAGAAATCTGTTCTTTTTTGTCCCCCATATTTGAACCGCCATATTGAATTTTTATAAACTAACATCATATTCGTAATCAGCGACCCCGAAAACCCCCGAGTAACGAGTTTTAAGTAAATGCGAGGAATTTTTGAAAATTTCGTCCGCCATATTGGATCCGCCATTTTGAATTTTGAAAATCTGATGACAGATTCGTAATCAGCGACCCCGAAAACCACTGAGTAACAAGTTTCAAGGAAATCTGAACAATTTTTTTTTAAATCCACCATTTTAGATCCGCCATTTTTATTTTTTTTATATATTCAATTCTTATGTTATTAAAGTCACTGTATTGAAAAAAACATTCAGAAGAAGCAAATATTCAGCTTTATTTATAGAAATTAAGTAAATTCCCATAAAAATCAGTTTCTCAAACTTCACCCACCCCTCCCCCAACAAGCCTGTAAAAAGAGAACACGAACTAACTTTTAGGTCGGACAATGTTTTTTTCTTTAGATACACCTTAAGGAAGAAAACCTACCACATGGCAGTCCTGGTAATCCAAATTTTTTTTGTGTGCTGGTGTTATAAAAGTTTTCTAAGTAATTTAGTTAGTTAAAAAAAAACGTTAATAAAATTCTTTTGCAAGAATTAATTTATTTTTACTAACTATAAAATTTTTCCCAGGAATAAATTATTAAAAAAAAATGTTAATGAAATTCTTCTACAAAAATTCGATTATTATTTTCATAAGTTATAACATTCTTTGCAGGATTTCAATTGAGGGCCTGGAATGGATAACTTCCTGCTACACATGGTTGATAGGGACTTTACCAGTCAGACAACAGTGAGCGCCTCCCCAATGGGAAATTTACAACTGGCGTAGTACTGCGCCAGCACTGGCAGCACTGGCGGCAAGGCTGAGAGCCAGCACTGGCATGGCACTGGGATGATAACGCCGTCTGGCGCTGCCGAAGTACTGTCTGTCAGTGCTGCCAGACAGCGCTGGCGCAGCACTGGACCAGTGCTGGCTGAGAATATTGCCGCAATAAATGCCGTATTGTTATTAATTAGTCGTAAATTCATAATTATAAATAATTTAACAACAAAATGGTAAATAATATTAATAAATAGTTATTATTCATGAAATATTTCTCTTCTTAAAGAAATTGTATTAAAGATGGAGACTAACAATGGATATAGTAAATGAAGTAGAAAAAAATTGTTTATAACATTTAAAAATTAAATAATAGACAATTACAGTAAGTGTGCATTAGATTTTCATATTTTAGTACCTAACGATTGGAATCTAGAAATATCGCAAACCTATGAAAATAAACAAAATTGCTGACGAGGGGAATCGAACCTACGACCTACGGACTAACAGACTAACGCTCTAACCACTATGCTAACGACACATGTGTACAGTAAAGTATTAATATCTCAGTATCATTCAGACATACAATTATTGAGTCAAAGATGAGAAAAAAATAGGGATACGTTAGAAATAATAAATTGAAATAAAATAAATTAAACTAAATTTTTAATGATTAAATTAAACTACTTTACTTATTGCATTTAACATTTTACGTAATTCTTAAATTACGTGGTAATTTTTTAATAATTTTTTATTCATAGTAAGAAGTATAATAGTATTTTAATAGGAACCAAATTATTATTGAGATTAAAGTTTAAATTTTGTTTATAATTTTAATTTGTTTAAATAATTTATTATTTACAAAATTAGACAATTATGTTAAATTATTATTATTAAATTTAATAAGAATAAAAAATGAACAACTGAAAAGTAAAATATTAATTTTTTTCAATAAATTTATATTTATAAACATTGATAAACTTTTTTTATAATTTTTTTCAAGTTTATGTCAAAAAAGCAATGTTGGCAAAGAGCGTTGTGAACAATTTTTCTATACTCAGCCAGCACTTGCCGCCGTGGCTTGTCCAAGCTTTGGCGAAACAAAAATTCTGTACTGCGCCAGCACTAGTTGTCGAGGCTCGGCTAGACTACGCCGAACAATCGTCTGAGTACTAAGCCAGTGGTGAACATCGGCACTACACTGGCATTTCCCATTGGGTCTAGGCCTCTCACTGATGTCTGACTGGCATAGTCCTTTTCAACCATGCGTAGCAGGCAGTTATCCGTTACAGGCCTTCAATTATTTTTAATACAATTTTAAATGGAATTCTTCGAAAAAATGTAATTATTCTTAAAAATGTTATTAAAATTCTTTAAAAAAATGCAATTTTTTTAAAAAAAATATGACCTATCGCTAATGGGTGGAATAAAAAAATTATTCTCAAATTTTTGTTTAAAAATTCTTAGAAACAATTCAAACAATTTTAATTCAAACTTCTCAATTATTTTCAAAAAATTGTAAGAAATTTTTTATCCCAACACTGAGAAAACTGGAGTGTCAAATTCGGAGGTTCAAAAAGTGTATGTTTCCTTTGCTTATGAAGAGAGTTAAATAGTCATTCTAAAATAAATTTTGAATTGATAATGGAAATCTACTTGTATATTCTCTCCCATTATATCTGAGGGTTAAAAGTTGCGCAGAAAGTGTGTACGATTTGATGCGCGCGAAATTATTTTTCTGACATTTTATGTATTTAATTTAGGGGTTAGGTTGCCATATTTATTCATTTCGCGCCGGATAAGGAAGGGATTTCTTAAGATGGTTAATTTGTCCCTCTGTTATAAACTCATTTTCCCTCCAAGAGAAATGGCACGAATATCTGTTAATGGTGTATTTGAACATTTAGATTGTTATCCAATAGCTAACTCTCAAATATGAACGATTTGTCCCTCCAGATGTTTAGTCCAATACTCCAGTTTTCTCAGTGAATATAAATTTTAATAAAATTACTTTTTACTAAAATTATATTATTTTTAGAAATAATAAAAATTTTAATGATATTCAAATATTTTGAAATTCAATTTTCATAAAATGTATTGAAAGAAATTAATTATTTACAATAATTTTTAAAAAATTGGTTTTGGGTTAGTTGGGGTGAATATCACTGCAAAAAATGGCGTTTAAAAATAAGACGTTTAGACGTTTATAAACGTCTTATGTAAATAAGCGTCTTATTTGAGCGTCTTAAATGAAAAACATAACCTCCAAACACATGCATTTTAGAAGGCAAATAAGACGCTTATAAACGTCTAAAATGTGACTACGTAAACGTCTTAAACCAAGACGCTCTTTTTTTACATACAAAAAGATTTGCTAAGTTTCAGTAATAACATAAGTTTTTTCTTTTAAATCGGAATACTTTCGGTTTTTTTGTGTATTGAGATATTATTTCACTTCTATGGAACAATTTTATGGGATAGTAGAAAATATGGGTATCATTAAATCGCAATAAGTAGAATCAACTGTTTTTATTTACGCCTAAATTTTTCAACTTTGCTAAATTTGAGGGGTAAATAGAAACAGTTGATTATTTCTTACAAAATTTAAGAAAAAATCAATTTCCAGTAAGGATATGTTTAAAGATACAAAGCATTACATAAAAAATGGTGATAGTTATACAATAATTCAAACTAATAAATAATAATGCATTACATAAGTTTAAAAATAGCCAAAAATATGCCAAAAGTTGAAACACATTACACAAATAAAGGTTTGTTCTCTCTTATTCTCTCTCATTCTCTCTTATTTTCTCTCTTTCTATTATAAGAAATATTGTTGAAATTTCTGTTTCTATTTACCCCGAACTTTCAGTTTTTAGGGGTAAAGGGTGTCTTCTTTGATTTTCAATTTTTTATGCATTAGGAAATATCTTTGTATATACTGCTGCTAATTGACAAACGGAAAATTGGGAAATACTTAGAACCTGTTGGGGGTGATCTAAGGTACAAGGTTTAGGGCCGTATTTATTTTTAAAATTTTTTATTTAACTGAAATAACTACTGTTTCGATTTACCCCTTGTTTCTATTTACCCCAACTGATTATTTACCCCCAATATTATTTTGTAATTTTGTTTAATATAATTGTCCATATCTCATTTAATTGATTCGGCTTAAGTCCCACGTTAGGCAGCTACACGGAAAAAGTATTGGCACGTTAGATGTACAGGTTGTGTCAAATTTTCTTCTACATTTATTTTGCACGCCATCTGTGCCAGTTTGGCGTATCTGACGTGTATTATGTACGTCTGATATCTCGAAATGGCACCTCAGACGTGCAAAATGAAATGTACTGCTGTTGACACTGTCCTCGGCGCATCTAATGTCCCGGAATTTTTTCCGTGTATGAACTCGGGTTCGAGTCCTCACAGATGCACAATGCATTCGTTCACGCAGCTTATTTTTTCAGATCAAAATTAATTTAAAAATTGATAATTATTTTTCGACAACCATATCGAAATAATTATCGTATGAAACACCTAACTCTGAACCAAAGAGTTTAATTGACATCTGATAGATGTCACTATTTGCTGATAATGTGTGGGGATTTGTTAGTTATAGATAATAATTACGGTTCCCCAAACCATAATAAATTAATAATTTATGTATGTACACCAGAAATAACTTTGACTCAATATTTATAATCTCGACGTATTATTTATTTTATACTTCGATAAACAATTAATATACAACATCAGTATATACAAATGTTAAGTGCGTACCAGTCAACGAAAAACTGAATTACTCCAAAAGTCTCCAAAAGCAACAGTTGCCAAGGCTCACGTCTGCCCATGCTTTCAAGATTTTGGGGGAAAGGAAAGTATTCCCCACAAAAGTGGAAATCTTTCTTCGTAATTAATATTCTCAATCAGCGAAAAATTCTAACATTAACACAAATATTGATTTTTAGACATTATTCCATGTAATTGCTAATTTGTTTAAACAGATTATTATTGTTTATATACAACTTTCTTATGTAATTGAGCTACAGAGTTGCGATTTTTTCTCAATTTTGCAACTTTTCATGACGAATGTAACCAGTTACTAACAACAAACTAAGATTAATAATTTTATCAATTGTTTAAACAAATTACTATTGTTTAACTTAAATTTTTATCAAAATGAGTTTACAGAGTTGCGATTTTTTCTGAATTTTGCAACTTTTCAAGCCGAACGTAACCAGTTACTATCAACAAACTAAGAATAATAATTGTATCAATTGTTTAAACAAATTACTATTTTTTAACTTCAACTTTTTATCAAATTGAGCTACAGAGTTGCAATTTTTTCTGAATTTTGCAACTTTTCAAGCCGAATGTAACCAGTTACTAACAACAATCTAAGAATTACAATTTTACCAATTGAGCCTGCGCGTGCAATAACAGCAAGTGCGCTCGGTCTGACTTTTCCAACCGCAATATCTACTTTGAGAGGAGTAAAAGAGGAAAAAATCTAGTCTCCTTATTGGCCAGATTTAGTCCCCACCTCGCAATTTGAAGTAGATACAGCGATTGGGAAAGACAGCCCGAGCGCACTTGCTGTTATTGTACGCGCGGGCTCAATTGTTTAAACAAATTGTTATTGTTAAATTTGAAGATATTAATAATTTCAATTATGTAAATAAAAATTTTTGTACTTAACATTTTTATAATAATAAATAATAGTAATTTGTTTAAACAATTGATAAAATTATTATTATTCTTAGTTTGTTGTTAGTAACTGGTTACATAATCTACACCGAAAAAAATGCCTAGGACCCGTATACCAGGAATTGACTAGGTTTCCTAGTTACGAGAGGAACCCACTATAGAACCCTAGTCAAAGTAATAAAATTTAAGCATACCCAGGAGGAAAAGTCGGACGAATGTCGGAGTTTACAACCGCCTGGGATCCGCGCCCGTCCGGACCGCCAGTACCGATGTTTTGTACCGATTCGGATCCCAAAATTCAACCGGCGCGGAACAGAATTTTGGATCCGCCTTTCTACTTTCGTCAGTACTGGCGTGGTACTGGATTTGTTCCGCCTGCGGATTTCATTCTTCTAAGGGCGTCGGAAGAATGACGGATGTTAGGTCTGTACTGGCTCGGTGCTGGGGCGGATCCGACTGCGGATCTCGTCATTTATTGTTATAGTTCACATTATCAGTATAATCATAAATTTATTTTATTATATATATCATAGCTAATTAATTATTACAATAACTAATTGCATTTATTATAATAATATTATTATTATTATTATTATTTAACCAATAAATAAATTAATTGTATTGATGCAAAGGAAGAATATAAGAAACTTAATTTTTTCATTATATTTCTAAAAATCCAACTTTATTAATGTGCAATTAAATAAATAATTTTTAATAAATAATAATATTAACTTGAAAGAAAATGTGTTCAATATATAATAATACCTACAATAAATAACACGTTAAATAAATATATAAAAAACAGATTATTAATTAATTTATTTATTGTTAATTAATTAATAATCTCTTTTTAATTTAAACAATATATTAAGTAATTATTTATTGACACTTTTCTGCAAATTAAATAATTAAAAAAATGTGTTGTGCATTCAAATTTCATTCAATTATTAATAATTACGTAATAAAATATTAAAAAATATAATAATAAAATAACAATTTTAACAAGTTCCTTTTTAAACGAAATATTAAAATATTCATAAATACCGGTATAACATCAGTCCGTATTTGAAAATTGTTTATTGCCGCGTAGTAATTTTACAATTTTCATTTTAGCTAGTGAGACTTGAAAGCATTTAAGATTTGAGAGTTCCATGCGAGCGTAGCATAGTGGTTAGCGTGCGTGATTTCGGTGCGTAAATATTCGGTTAGGCGTAGGTTCGTACCCCCAAGCGTTAGGATTTTTCAAATGTGTATGTAATAAAAAATTGCGTTTAAGTGTATAAAGAAATGTGTAAAGTGAACTATCAATGAATTGTTATCAGTATTTATCTTTTGCAATTAATTATTATTTTTTTATTGATATTTGTTGAAATTATTATTTTGATCCGAGCCGGTTGTCAGTCGGTAGAATGCCAGCATTGCCAGCGCACATCTGGCTAGGAAATGAAAGATCCGCAGTCGGTACAGTGCCGGGTCCCAGCCAGTTGAATTATACACGGAACGGCTTCTCCCGGCCGGTTACCGGGCGATAGAATGCCAGTTCCGAGACGGATGGCCAGCCAGCTCCTGGCCAAGTCATCTTTTGGTAGAATACCAGTTCTCGGGCGGTAGGCAGGCGGTTCCCAGCCAGTACCACTACTCCGGCGTCGGTACAGGCGAGGATCCGCGCCGGTTGGAAATTTCCCACTGGGTAGTTAAAGTGACCAGGAAAATTAGTCGATGTAATCAGGAAAAAATAGTCAAATTGACTAGGAGAATAATATTAGATTTACACTGTGTATCATAATTATTTGAAATTGCTAATCAAATTCTTATTACACAGTGCAACATTTTTGAGGTCATCGAATGTGCACTAAGTTTTGACTTCAGTTTCTGAAAGTACTTATCGAAACTAGCAAAAACCTATTTCAGTTTTGCTAGATTAGCTCGGATTTAAATTTTATCGACATTTGAATTTTCTTTTTAATTTTCACATTTTTCAGTTTTCTGATACGGGCGGATGGGAACACTGGATATTAAAAGTTTATTAAAAAAATTCGCAATGGTCACAATTTGAAAAGCAGTAATTCCTCCCTAATTTCTGACATTGAAAAAAAATTTGGTCGAAAATGGTTCGAGTTTTTTTCGTACTTTTTCAAATTTTTCTTGTTTTTGATTCGGGCGGGTGAGAACGCTGGTTATTAAATTTTTCTTTTCTAAAATCGTAATGGTCACATTTTGGAGAGCAATACAATACAATATATAATAAAAAAATTTCGAATGATCACAATTTGAAGAGCATTAATCCGTCTTTAATTTCTACCCAAGAAAAAAAATTTGGTCAAAAATTGTTCAAGTTATGAATTTTTTTTTACTTTTTTTGAATTTTCGGTTTTCTGATAACGGAAGTGGGAATACTGACTATTTAAAATTTATAAAAACAATTCGTAATGGGCACAATTTAAAGAGCAATAATCCCTATTTAATTTCTGCCCAAGAAAAAATATTTGATTCGAAATATTTGGTTTCGAAAAAACCAAAAAGTCAAAAAAAATCAAAACCCGCGGTTCGACAGGACCGCAGGTATACAAATGTACAGAAATAAATAAATAACACGAATAATTTTCTACCAATTTTTTTCCTTTATCAGAAATTAAAGAAGGATTATTGCATTTTAAAATTTGACTGTTGTGAATTTTTTATAAATTTTTAATAGCCAGCGTTCCCACCCGCCCGTATCAAAAAACCGAAAAATGTGAAAAAGTAAAAAAAAACCATAATTGGAACAATTTTTGACCAAATTTTTTTTCTTTGACAGAAATTAAAGAAGAATTATTGCTCTGCAAAATGTGACCATTGCGATTTTAAAAAAGAAAAATTTAATAACCAGCGTTCTCACCCGCCCGGATCAAAAACAAGAAAAATTTGAAAAAGTACGAAAAAAATTCATAACTCGAACAATTTTCGACCAAATTTTTTTTCAATGTCAGAAATTAGGGAGGAATTACTGCTCTTCAAATGGTGACCATTGCGAATTTATTTATAAACTTTTAATAGCCAGCGTTTCCACCCGCTTTATCAAAAAACCGAAAAATGTGAAAAAGTCAAAAAAAAAATTCATAACTAGAACAATTTTCGACCAAATTTTTTTTCAATATCAGAAATTAAAGAGGAATTATTGCTTTTCAAATAGTGACCACTGCGAATTTTTTTTATAATCTTCTAATAGCCAGCTTTCTCACCCACCCGTTTCAGAAAACCGAAAAATGTAAAAAAGTCAAAAAAAATTTCTTAACTGGAACAATTTTCGATAAATTTTTGTTTCTTTCTTTGTAATTAAAGAGGGATTATTGCTTTTCAAATTGTGACCATTGCGAATTTTTTTAATAAACTTTTAATAGCCAGTGTTCCCATTCGCCGGTATCAAAAAACTGAAAAATGTGAAAAATAAAAAAAAAATTCAAATGTCGATACAATTCAAATCCGAGCTAATCTAGCAAAGCTGAAATAAGTTTTTGCTAGTTTTGATAAGTACTTTCAGAAACCGAAGTCAAAACTTAGTGCACATTTTATGTGTTGCACTGTGTTATCAAATAAAAGAGAAAAACTAATTAAAAGAAAAAAATTAATTACTGTATTTGAACATATTTATATTTGACTTTGTATTTATATACCTTAGAATTAATTTAAACTTATGAAATAAATATTTTTGCCAGGCTTGAATTTGTTGAATCAACCTAGCGATCCTAACCATAATGATTAGGAATCCTTATTACTTTTACTAGGTTAAGATTAACTATAAGGTCATAGTTAATAATACCATCGAGATTTTTTTCGGTGTACATACAAACTAATGTTCAAAATTACCTATGATTTGTAAATTTTAACCGAATTCAATTTTTCTTTTTGGAAAATGACAGGCTATTTTGTAAGAATACTGTGCATTTTTTTAATTTTTATTTGTTTAAACAAATTATTATTATTATTATTGTTAATTACTAACTTTTTACATATTGTACCTAGAGAGGTGTATTTTTCTTTAATTTTGCAATTTACCGGACCTTACATAAATACCGATCCAGGTTTAAAACATAATTATTATTTTGGAAAGCAAGATTTAGCAAATTATTATTGTTAATTACTAACTATTTACAGAATAGTATACTAAAAAGATGCAGTTTTTTCTAATCATGCAAATTTACCAAACTTTTTTGAAATGCCGATGTACATTAAAAATAAAATTATAATTTAAACAAAAATAAGAATAATAATTTGTTTAAAAATTGTTTAAATAATAATGGCACTTTTAATTCTAATCTGGGTAGGTCTATGCCTTAAAAATCAAAGTTGCCCCTTGTTCTTCAATTTCTATGAAATTTTGAGAAATTGTCACAGAACACATGCAAATGAAAAGTGTCAAAACTATTTTATAATTATTTGTTAATCATGATTATTAAATATTAAATAAAAACAAATTGTCTATATTAAAAGGTAAAATTAACTTTTGGAAAGCAAAATAACACAATTAATATTAAATTTAATTGTTATAAACAATTATTAAAACAACACCGAAAAAAATCTCGATGGTATTATTAACTATGACCCTATAGTTAATCTTAACCTAGTAAAAGTAATAAGGATTCCTAATCATTATGGTTAGGATCGCTAGGTTGATTCAACAAATTCAAGCCTGGCAAAAACAACCCTGCAAATCCTAGTCTAATTGACTATGATTTAAGTAATTTTGCCTATTTCCATAATGCGCACGCGTCTGCTTCTGTTTTGACAGTGTTTACCTCTATATCTTTCGCGTCATTTATCGTGATTTCGTAAAACGATTTTTTATCATTACTCGCGTCTATTTTTTGTACATAAAATGTAGTTCTTACATACATCAAAATTGCTGGTTTCTTGGAACCTCTGGAAATTTAGATAGTCCATGTTTTAGAAAGTAAACTATTTAATTATATTAGTCAATTCTTTCAGACTTTTTTGGTTAGGTTTCAATATAAATCGTCGAAATTTTTACGCACGTGGTGACAACATTTTTACTATTTTAATCGCGCAGTGTGTTTGAAAATTTACCTTTGCAATAATTTGTGTATTTAAATTTATTTTCATTTAAATGGCATAAATAATTAAAAATAAATAGTTTTTGACAAGTGTATAAAATTGTGTACTTGAAATGTATAAAACATCATCTGATTAAGTATTGTATTTTGACTCGAAAATCTAGTGTCTATTAAAAAATTAAAATACCAAGTCGTGTTTAGTGTAGTGGTTATCGTTCCGGGTTTCAAAGTGCGTATTCGTTAGGTTCAGGTGTTCGCGTCTCCCCTGCGTCAAATATTTATTTCATAAGTTTAAATTAATTCTAAGGTATATAAATACAAAGTCAAATATAAATATGTTCAAATACAATAATTAATTTTTTTCTTTTAATTAGTTTTTCTCTTTTATTTGATAATAAGAATTTGATTAGCAATTTTAAATAATTATGATACACAGTTTCGCGGTTCCCATATGCGTAAATAAATATAAATTCACATTTTCTTTATGGAAATGGTGAACTAAAGTATCGAATTTGGTTACTAAACTTTGAATAACTGAAAAAATGAGAAAACCACTGAGTTTTAGTCAAAAACAAAATGTGCCTTTTTTCATGGCGATGTCATTGCGACCTTGGTACGGTCTGCGCACGCGCAGCGAGCAACAGAGTTCACGTCGCGAAAAATTAAACTGTTTGACTATATCAACCTCACGGACGATGAAGAAGTTTTTACCCTTTCTCTTGTAATTTCAAGGAGGAAAGGGAAAAATTTACCCTTCCACATGTTGAAGGTCCAATCGCTGACATTTTAATTAGTTATTTTACTAATTGCTTTTTATTGCTCATAGCCAAACATGATATTTTTGGACATTTTGAAACTCTTATTTTCCATTTTTGTAGAGAAAGTGTAAAATTGTTATTTTTGTGGGAGAATTGGCTGTCGAAAAATTGCGATTTTAGTGCTGGTATAGTAACCTTTTGGTTTGTTTACATTTCACAACTTGGACATAGCCTTATGTAGAGTATAGCCTGAAAATGCGCTTATTACGGTTGCGCCCAAGGACAAAAAATTTAATATCTCCTAAAGTTTCAGAGCATCCATCAATTTTTCTTTGGAAAATACGCGTGAAATAAGTGTTAATCGAATCATTGTTATTAAAAGCAAAAAAAAATTGCACTTTTCAAAAAATTGTTTATTTAAAAATTATTTTTTAAATAATTTGTTTAAAAAAAAATTTTTTTCTTACGAAATATTTTTCTGAATGGTAAGCAAACAATAAACATTTCCTAAAATTTTCATTAAATTTCATTGATTTTGCTTTGAGATATATAATTTTCAAAATTTCAAAAAAAATTTTAAAAACCTCGTAAATCCAAAATTTTTAAAATTTTTTTGAAATCGATTTTGGACTTTTTACTGGCATGAATTCCACTTTAAAATTTTGAAGTTTCAACAAAATCGAAGAACTAGGGGACAACTTTGATTTTTTAGGCATGGACATAACATAAACTACAAATATTTTATAAAACATAACTATTTACCGCAATGTATTTTATAAATAAGAGAAAAATAGTTGCTTGTATTTTTTTGTTAAAAAAAAGAAAAAGTTTTTGATTTTAAGAAAACAATATATTTGTTAAAAAGTCATAATAATATTGTATTTAATGTAAAAATTATCAAACGTACGTAGCTGTTTGGTCGCGCGGGGGGGTTCGGGGGGCGAAGTCCCCCGACAACAATAAAATCAACTCAAAATAATTATTTTTAATAACCCAATGAGAAATTTACAACTGGCGTAGTACTGCGCCAGCACTGTCAGCACTGGCGGCAAGGCTGAGAGCCAGCACTGGCATGGCACTGGGATGATAACGCCGTCTGCACGGAAAAAAAAGTACGTGAAAGTTTCATTGACTTGGTACTTGACTTTTGGATACGACACAAAATACTAAAAACAGTCTAGTCATTTTGCATGAGAGTTTTAAATGCTGTCAATGAAATATTCTAGTACCTTGCTTGAGAATTTCATTGACTTTCAAAAAAATTGTAAAATAAAAAAAATAATTTCCACTTGTTCACACAGTTTTTCTGAAATTCACTACTCATTCATTCACATATATTGATAATTAATCACACAAACAAAGAACAATTATTGTATCACTTTTTGACGTTCGTCAACACTTATGAACTAACCTATAACGCAGACATATATTCGCGTATAACTTAAATATAAACACACACTTAACACTTAAAAGTACGTATCGAATTGTTCTTATATACCACATGGTGAAATTTTTCACGACTTCTGAGACATGCTATTTCACTGAAAACTGATACTTACAAAACATTCTGTTTTGTGAGAAACAGTCAACTAATCTTTCACGTACTTTATAAAACTGAACAAATGACTTTTCGTTAAAATTTAAAAAACACTGTTGCCCATACTAGTACTAGAATAACTCTAGGACTTTTCTATATTTTCTAATAAAAAGTATATAATACAGCCTTGTATTTTGTGTCCTATCCAAAAGTCAAGCACTTTCAAGGAAGGATTCACGTACTTTTTTTTTCCGTGTGGCGCTGCCGAAGTACTGTCCCCACATAGCACAATAGTATGAGGTAAGGCTATGTTGAGTACTAATCGTAAGGCTCATAAGGTTACACGATATTGCTGTGGTAGACCTAACGTGAACTAAAAACTTCCGCCATGGAGGTAAGGTTATATGTTAGAGTGTGGTAAGTATATATGATAAGGCTATGGTAACCTTACACGTTAAGGTTGAGATAACCTTACACGTTAAGGTTGAGGTAACCTTACACGTTAAGGTTGAGGTAACGTTACACGTTAAGGTTGAGGTAAGGTAATTATTAAGTTGTAAGGTTGAGGTAAGGATAAGGTAAGGTTGTGATAAGTTTACCAGTTAGGGGAGAGGTACGCACGTTGAGTCGGTCCGCACGTTGAGACACTAAGATATTATAAGCTGTGTAACTGATAATACCAAAAATTTTATTGGCATTTTGTCGTATCATTAATACCAAACTTTTTATTAAAAAAAGCGCAATAACTCCTGTTTTTTTCGGTAGAACTAGAGTGAACCAATTTTTTAGTTAAAAAAAGTGTTTTTCAGAATTTCTGTTTAGTGTATTTACCATGTATTTTTTAGTGGCAGAAAAAATTGCGGATAACATTTACATATCAATTTTGGTTCTACTTTAAAGTTCCGTCGAAAATTTAGACATTCGTTAACATCTACAAATAATTTCAAAGCTTTAAAAAAATATCGACAAGGTCTGCACGTTGAGACACACTGTGGTACGCAGGTTAAAACGCTTACGGTTTGAAAATAGTACTGTCATTAAAATTGATTTTGAATCCACAATTTTTAAGCGTTTTACATGTTCTTTACCTGCACGGAGAAAAATGGTGCTGAATTTCTAGTAAAAGTTCCTATAGAATAGTAATAATTCTACTTTTATATTAAAAATTACTATTCATAGTAAAATGTACTTCGCATGAAGTACAAATTACTATTTCTGGTAGTAAAAATTACTAATAGTAATTATTACAGTACTCTCTAAATCTGAATATGTGAAATTTCACTTATTGTACGTTATAAGTCGTCCTCTCGATCAATAAGTGCATATACACTTATAAATAAGTGAATTTTTCACTTATTCTGAGTGAAATTTCACTTATTATAAGTGTATATGCACTTATTGATCGAGAAGACGACTTATAACGTACAAATATGTGAATTTTCACATATTCAGATTTAGAGAGTAGTCACGTTTAAAAATTGCTTTAAGAATTTTAATTTTTACATCGTCATTGTAAATTTTATTAAATTTTGTATTACTTTTTACATTCGATATGTTGTAAATATTACTTGTAGAAATTCTAATAATTAATACTGCGGAAAATAAAGATTGCTTCTGCAAGAAGCAACTTTTACTATTGCAGAACAAACTTTTTACTCGTAAAAGTAGTAATCCGTACCACTACTGTTACACACCTATGTGGGTGATCACGTCACTACTGTCATGCGCAGCGACCGTAACCTGACGTCAAAGTGATCCAACATTTCTAGGTTGCAAGAAGCACGTGTAGCACGGTTCAGTTATTTGGACAATTTTGTTTATATCAGTGGTGCAATCATTAATTCCTATATGCATTTTAATTATTTATCAATTTCCAAAGTATGCAATTCATGTATAATCACTTAATAATTAGTTAATTAATTTTTAATGAATTTCTAATTAATTAATAAAAATTATATAAATAAATGAAATCATTAACATTATAATCTAATAATTTAATAATTAAAATAAGTAATTTTAAATTAATAATACTGTTTATTATTAGGGGCCGTCCATAAACCACGTAGCCCCATTTTTTGGGAATTTTGACCCCCCCCCTCCCCCATGTAGTACGCTATTACATGTATTAGCGCCATTTTTTCCTCTTGTCGTAGTCAATTCCTTGACCCCCCCCTCCCCCTCAAGAGGCTACGTGGTTTATGGATGGCCCCTTATTATTATTATAAATGTTTATATTTTAATTCAGTAACTTATCTAAATAAATATAATGTATGATTCACTTTATCGAAAAGAGATATATGCGGGTAACATGAAATTTTCTCCATAGCGATTGCGTAGCCGAGAGGCTTAGTATAAATGCGTGCGATTTTAGGTTGCGTTAGATATAAGTTAGGTAGGGTTCGAAACTGTATAGATGTTAAGATTTTCCGATATGTTAAGTTGTTAATTGTAAGTAAGAATGTGAAAAAAAAGTAAAACTTATGAATAATGAATAATAATACACATGCAGATTGTTAATTACTTGAAAACATATTTTTTGAACGCACTGATTATTTTATTTTAATTTATTAAAATAAAACGAGACAATACAGCTCTCTACACCAGCATTTTTTTTCGTCACGGCGTGGACAGACGCGCAGGCGCGCCGGCATTCGTTTCGCCCGTCGGTGTGAGGCGCGTCATTGTGTGGGTACGGATTACTACTTTTACGAGTAAAAATCTTTACCGAAATAGTAATAATTGCTCTGATTCGTAATAAAAGTTGCTTCGCTCAGAGTATTAATTGCTCGGGACATTTTAAATATTACTCGGCTTTTAATAAAATTTAGATTCCTTGAAGTAAATTATACTTTTTCAAAAAAGTAAAAATCGTTTGAATACGAAGCAAAAGTTACTATTTTTCGAGCAGTTTCAAAATTACTACTTAAAAGTAGTAATTTTTCATCGAAAATAGTATAATTATTACTATTTATTTTTCTCCGTGTGTAAAAATTGCGAATATAAA
The DNA here is from genome assembly GCF_015476425.1 of Leptopilina heterotoma. Taxonomy (NCBI): domain Eukaryota; kingdom Metazoa; phylum Arthropoda; class Insecta; order Hymenoptera; family Figitidae; genus Leptopilina; species Leptopilina heterotoma. Next base: position 1,120,754 of record NW_025111061.1, read on the forward strand.
AATTTCGATTAATTATTTTTGTGCAAAATAAAATTTTATTTTTTGATTATTTTTTTTAAGTTAATTTTTAATGTTTTAATTTTTTTTCTTTGAGCTAAGACCATCAAAATAAGTAAATAAACAACAAACAATTAGAATTTGACGTAATTATTCATTTTGTTTCAATTTAAAATAAATTACTATGGGTGTCTCAACGTGCGTACCACTTTTTTTTTGGTAAAAAATAACATGTTTAAAAAATCATCTATAAATTTTTCAATTTTGTCCAAAAAAAATAACTTTCTTTGGCAATGTTGTAGCCCTGGACATTACTTTTAAGAAAGAATTTCGAATTTTTCGCTAAATTTTGTTTTTTAAAAATTATAACTAAAAAGCAGAACCCGTCTCAACGTGCGTACCTCCCCCCTATGGAAAATATTGATAAAATAATTAATAATATAATAAATAAATATTAAATTAGAAAGTTAAGTTTGTTGCTCTTCTCTATTTTGGAAACCTGACATGAAGCAGAAAATTTTGAAAACAAATTTGGAGGGACTGGGATTCGAACCCGGGATCGACGCGCATAAACCAATCATTCTAACTAACTGAGCTAAGTGCAGAACTGTCAGAAGGAAAATCAATTTTGCCTTTAAGGTGAAGCAAGAATATGATTAACTCCTTAAAGGCAAAATTAATTTTCTTGCTACCAGTTCTCCACTTAGCTCAGTTAGTTAGGATGTTAGGTTTATGCGCGTCGATCCCGGGTTCGAATCCCAGTCCCCCCAAATTTGTTTTCAAAATTTTCTGCTTCATGTCAGGTTTCCAAAATAGAGAAGAGCAACAAACTTAACTTTCTAATTTAATATTTATTTATTATATTATTAATTATTTTGTCAATATTTTCCATAACTGGTAAACTTATCACAACCTTACCTTAACCTTACAACTTATTAATTACCTTACCTCAACCTTGACATATAACCTTAACTCAACCTTAACGTGTAATGTTACCTCAACCTTAACGTGTAACGTTACCTCAACCTTAACGTGTAAAGTTATCCCCTAGTAGAAAAATTTAGTGGCGCTAGCATGGTGACACTTTTGCGTTCCATTGCGCTGTAGTGGCGCTAAGAGCATTTGAAACACTTTTGTAGTCTAGCGCCTTTCTCGCATTCTGCTTGCAGTGCTAGAATAAACATAACCTCACCTGCCAAAACTTTATTTGGCGAATTAAAAAATGATTCCTATGTCATTTTTGACGAATATAATTAAAAAAATCGTGTAAGGGAGTGAAATTTGTTCTTATTCAATATATAAGTTAGTTTTACCGAAGCAGACTATGTACAAAAATTTCCGACACGTAGGTTTATTATTTACAAAGAAAAACTAAAAAAAACTGTTTTTCACGTACAAAACAAAAAATTTGGTGAAATTATAATGACGTTTTTTTATTAAAATAGGAAGTTTTAAAAATTAGTAAACTTGTGATGTATTTCGCTTAGGGTGTCAACTTCAATATTCCGATGTGATAAAGAATTTTAAACCTTACATAAATTTATTATAAACAATTTTTGTTGTGAATGTCATGTGTATACAGTGAGTGCGGCATCATTTGAACCACCCGAAAGAGCAAAGAATTTTCAATTTTAGGAGTTGTAAAGTTGTCTGCTCTACTAATTAGTAAGAAAAATACTGGAAGACATGCTTTCATCACAATTGTGAAAGAGATAAATTTAAACTGTCACTTTTGCTACCTAACCTGACTTCGAAATATATTAATCTCCTATATTAACTAAGAATAACTATTTAACAACAATTTTATATTTTTTTGAGTGGAAAATAAGATTTTTTACAATGTGTAAGTGGAAATATTATTTTCAAAGTAAATTGTAGTGTTTTATTAGAAGTGGTTCAATGTAGACACACATCCTTCAAAATAAGAAAAGTGTAGCTGGTTAGAAAAAAATTAAATTTCATTATTTAATCATAATAATTTGTGTTTGTAACGCGTGTATTAACTAAAGGAGTACTTCAGTTTTATTTTCATACAAAAACCTGATCAAAATTTGTAAAATTTAATTAGTTCTTGGACTTTATAAAAAACCTGGTTCAATGTAGCTTACTTTCCCCTACATATAAAAAACATTTACTAATTATCTGCCTACAATGAAGTTTTAACGTATTTGAAGAGTTACTTGAAGAGTTACACGTTTCGTTTAAAGTTATGGTTAAAGTAAGATTTTAATTCAGAAAACGGCAACCTTTTCTGAATCCCAAGCTTAATCAAAATTTTGATCATTATTTGCTGTATAAAATTGTTTTTTAAATATGGAAATTTTAAGAATAAATTATTATTAAATTTCCATAAAAAATTATTTATTTCTTTACAGTACCAGTGTCAAAAATAGTTACACATGTTAAACATTGAAATTAAAATTTTTGAAATTAACCAATTTCTTTTATAATAATAATAATAATTGCAATAATTAAGTTCCTATTTAAAATCAGTAAATCTTTTCTGTCAGGTCAATTAAAAATAAAGTAAAAATAAATCCAGTTTGAGGTTATGTTTTCTAATTCGAATGGTTAGATTAATTATTTAAAATATATTTAAAAATTTTCTTGGAGGTTGATTAAAACATTCATATACTAAAAATTCTTTTATAAATAAATGTATAAATTAACGAATGAACAAGAAATTTATAATGCAATATTAATTTATATTTAAATTTAATACAATTACAAACATATAAATACTTAGAATCTACTATTATTGTTTTTAAATGCCACAATATTCTACAAGCAAACATTTACTTTTATATACTTTAAAAATAAAAATAAACACCTTTGACACTTTATGCAACAGAAATTTGAGGTTATGTTGCATTCTAGCGGAAAGTTCTCGCGCCATGCAAGGCGCTAGAAGACGTCGGCGAGATAAACTGCCATGCAAATTCCAGTGGTGGCGCTAGCATATATCTAGGCTTCCATTAAATTTTTCTACCTGGGTCTCAACCTTAACGTGTAAGGTTACCATAGCCTTATCATATATACTTACCACACCCTAACAAGTAACCTTACCTCCATGGCGGAAGTTTTTAATTCACCTTAGGTCTACCACAGCAATATCGTGTAACCTTATGAGCCTTACGATTAGTATTCAACATAACCTTACCTCATACTATTGTGCTATGTGGGTCTGTCAGTGCTGCCAGACAGCGCTGGCGCAGCACTGGACCAGTGCTGGCTGAGAATATTGCCGCAATAAATGCCGTTTTGTTATTAATTAGTCGTAAATTCATAATTATAAATAATTTGACAACAAAATGGTAAATAATATTAATAAATAGTTCTTATTCATAAAATATTTATCTTCTTAAAGAAATTGTATTAATGATGGAGACTAACAATGAATATAGTAAATGAAGTAGTAAAAAATTGTTTATAACATTTAAAAATTAAATAATAAACAATTACAGTAAGTGTGCATTAGATTTTCATATTTTAGTACCTAACAATTGGAATCTAGAAATATCGCAAACCTATGAAAATAAACAAAATTGCTGACGAGGGGAATCGAACCTACGACCTACGGACTAACAGACTAACGCTCTAACCACTATGCTAACGACACATGTGTACAGTAAAGTATTAATATCTCAGTATCATTCAGACATACAATTATTGAGTCAAAGATGAGAAAAAATAGGGATACGTTAGAAATAATAAATTGAAATAAAATAAATTAAACTAAATTTTTAATAATTAAATTAAATTACTTTACTTATTGCATTTAACATTTTACGTAATTCTTAAATTACGTGGTAATTTTTTAATAATTTTTTATTCATAGTAAGAAGTATAATAGTATTTTAATAGGAACCAAATTATTATTGAGATTAAAGTTTAAATTTTGTTTATAATTTTAATTTATTTAAATAATTTATTATTTACAAAATTAGACAATTGTGTTAAATTGTTATTATTAAATTTAATAAGAATAAAAAATGAACAACTGAAAAGTAAAAATAGACTACGCAGAACAATCGTCTGAGTACTAAGCCAGTGGTGAACATCGGCACTACACTGGCATTTCCCATTGGGAACATGCAAAAAATAAACAATTTGTCTCAGTAGTAATGCTGAACAAACTTTAGTGTAGTCTACAAGCAGAACAGCGCTTCGGGGGGCGAAGCCCCCCGTTCACAATCAATGTTATTCAAATCTCAATAGGTACTTTATGACATTGATCACTCTTCATAATTTCCGTTTTACATTTTTAGTAATCCCACCCCAGTCCGACTCCTATGTATTTTGAAGGAAAAATATGTCAGCTTAGTGGTTTGCGTTTTCATGTGCCAAAAAGTAACACGTGATGGCGCTGTTCTCAACACTCGCTCAAAATTCACTAAAGCAATAGAAAAATATCATAGAAACGAATAAATTATTTGTTTTTATAATGAAATCTTGTTGTTAGTGATGTTAAAAATACACGATAAGAAATAATATTGTATTTTTAACTCATAAAAGATGATAGAACAATTGAATAATTAGTATGAAAATACATAAATGTGTTGTACAATAAACTGATGACTTTCGTTTAAATCGTTTAAATTATCAGATAAACTGATTTATAATAAAAGTTAAAGAAAAGTCATAGATAAATAGTATATTTAAAATAAAGAAAACAAATTTAAATAATATAAATAGCATTAACCCTCCGTCACACACATGAGAAAATATTCCGACCTTACACACGTTCAGAGGGAATCGCTCACCACATTGTAAAATAAGCAACATTAAAACATAAACAAAGGAATCAACAAAAATTTAGTTTTAACACAAACTTACAAATATGTAGTAAATTATTCTAAATTATAAAATTAATCAAATTAATTTTCGGTCTCAAAAATAAAAATTAATTACACGAATGCACATCTTCAAAGAAATTCCACTCGACATGTAAAAATAATGTAACATTAACAAATAAGCAAAAAAATCATTAAACAATTTATTTTAATTATATTTATAATATAATTTTGTCATCAACCAACAGTGGAACAAAAAATGTTTTTAAAACTTGATTTTTTTATTTAACATAACCTCACTTTTTCGAGTTTCTTCTGGCTTTGAAGCTTCATAATTAAATATTAATTATGTTTAAACTAAATGTTTTTTTAGAAATGTGTTGAGGAGTAAATTGTCGAAAGGTATAGAAACTGATTTTATTTTGCAATGAGGAAAACAAAAGTTATTTAAAAAATACTGAATCCGTAGAGGGAATCTCTCCCTAGGTGTGTGACGGAGGGCTAACTTTGATCCATTTTTTTTATTTATTATTTGAGATGAAATTTTACTCAAGACAAAAACAAACATGAACGTATACAATGAATAAAAAATATAATATTAAATAAAAATTTAAAAGTTTTAAACTTTTTTTAAAATTTTTAAACTAAGGCAAGCTTTGCCGGCTACTTATTAAAAACATTTTCACTTTTTAAACAATATGCTCTTTTTACAACATTAAAATAGTTTTTAATGTTAATACTTTTTTTACTTTCACATTTTTTTATAAAATTTAGTTGAGATTTCTAACCGATTTCAACACAACAAATACAATAATGAATGAGGTAACGAATATTGCTGACGAGTAGTGAGTACTGCGCCATCTCGAGGAACTTTTTTGCACATTAAAGTGCAAACCACTAAGCTGACTACTTTCTGGGAAAGACGGACAGGGGTGGTAATCCCGAGGAAAATTGAGGTTAGGCATCGTCTGCTGTCAACAACACGCAGAAGCATGCGCAGTGATATCTCTTTATATTTGCTAGTTATCAAATATTTATATTAGGTTGGTAACAGTGCTTCAGTAGCATGGAAGGTGGGAGGAACTATGCGAGAATCTTCTATTTCCTCTCTTTTCTCGCCTCTCTTTTCTCGCACTAGTGCGTCTAAAACGGCACTTTAGTCGAGTTTTTGACGTAAGGTGTTATAGAAAATATAATTTATTTTTATATTTAAAGAAAATAACAGGCATATTTGTTAAAATGACTGATCTAAGTCAGATAAAATAATCAACAGACAAATCAGTTGAATAAAATGACTGGTTTTCAGTTAATTTCAGTGACAGATTGAATCAGTGACAATATTTGACACATTTACCAGTCAAAATGATTATTGTGCCAATGAAAATTAATGATTTGTCAGTGAAAATGTGCGTGACTGATTGAATCAATCAAATTTTGCCTGATTCAAACTAAGAGTGTAAAGAACCCTTTTTTGGAGAATATTTCCTCTTTTAGTAGGGTTGCCACCTCATCGCGGCTCTCGGCCCGGAGAATTTTTCTTGACTATAAGGTGTAAATGCTCCCTAAAGCTTCTACCATACAATAAAGAATATGGAGAATAGTTACTAATTCAGTCATGATGTGTTATTGTTTCAATACTTAAAATTAAAAGTTTTTTTTTTTTAAATAACCGAAGACCGGAAGAATTTACTTGCGACCAGAGACCCGGAGATCTACTTCGCAGCCCGGAGTCTCCGGGCGAGGCCCGAAGAGGTGGCAACTCTATCTTTTAGAGTTTCTTTTAACTTTTTGTTGAGATTAGGTTTCTTTGAATTTTATTGAAATGTTTGACACTGTAAACTTTGAGCTCAACGGGTTTATAATTTACTGCAACTATATACACGTATATACGCACACAACTTGAAAATAACTTCAACTTGGATGCTTGTTGATTGACACGGTGTCTATTCAGTTGTTCCAACCATTGCAACTTTAATGTAGTCAATTTCTCGATCAAACTTTAGACTTCACTACTAATACTACTACTACTATACTATTATAATAGTAAAATCACTAAGAAGCTTCTTCAATTGTTTAATGCTCCTAAAGTCTGTTTCTGTTTATTACGACCCTCCCCTCTCTTTCAATCTATAATTATACTGATTTACTTCGATATTACGATAGTCATTAGAACACCAGCGAAAATTACTTTACTGTTTGGTAATTGAGGCATTATTCGCTATTTCTCATCAGGCTATAGAAGTGGGAGGGGAATGAATTAATGAGCATAACGTGCTTGGCTTTTCTAATGTCTATTATATACGCGAAAATAATTATAAGAGTCGTTAAGGGGTTATACCTAGTCACGATTTTCAAAAAATTATTTTTTTTTGCAGTTTCTTAAAGTATATATACTTGACTGTTGTGAAAAAAATTTTTATTAAGATTCGAGGAATATTTTTGAAATTACAGACATAATTAGCAAGGCTGCGCAGTGCGGTGTAGAGCAGTTTGTGAAACTTTAAACTCGTTTTTTAAGTCGTGTACACCGTACACGATATCTCAAAAACCGCTAAACCGATTTGGCTCAAATTTTTACAAAATCTCAACAACTACATTTTGCTGTCCTTAATCGAAGGATTTTTAAATAAAATTAAAATTATTGATTTAAATCAACAAATTAAGACGAAAATTTTTTATGAAAATGAAATTTTTTTTAAGAAGCTGCCATTTTGTGAAAAAGTGATATTTTTTAATTCCTTCGATCAAGGACAGCATTTTCTCATTAACTAACAGAATCTATTTTACTTTTTGATTTCTGATGATTCGGTCAAAAGTTATGTTGTCACCACAAGACACTTTTCTTAGGACCTTTAGGAAACGGCTAATAAGTGACACAAAAATTAATATTTTTATAAATAAAAAAATTTTTTTAATGCAGTAAAAGATGTGTAATAATATACAAAAACTCTCATTTTAAAAAATAAATATACCTGTAAAAAAATCTCTAAAAACTGCATTTTTTCGATTACTTCAACAAATTTATAATTTTCACATTCACAGATTTTCCATTTTCCTTTCATTTTCATATTCCTTTCACGGTTTTTACTTCCTCATAGAGGAAGTATTGTAATATCAAAATTTTTCGAGTTCGATTTTTTGACATATCTTTGTCAATAACAACAAACATAAAGAATCATGCGAACAACACTTGTAATAATGTAAATAATAATACAGGATTGAATTTTAATTAAATAAATAATTTTTTTAAATAACAAAAAAAATGTTTGAAATTATTAGAGAAACAATATTGAAGGGTCTAATTCTCATTGGAAGATAATTATTTTTTATTGAATGTAAATATTTTAATGAAAAAAACATTCTAATTAATAATAATTTTCTTGAAACTCTAATACAATGAAAATATCCTATGGCCGCTTTGCCCCACAGGCTCATTTTGAGAATAAATATTTTTTTAAAAGAAACGCTTTGCAAATTCATCAAAGTTTTTAGTGGTAAATATTCCTGAGGTGTGTACCTTCAAAACCCAAGACCTAATATTTGGAAATATTACACGATGTCCTCAGAATGTCCTTAAGAAAAAATTCGTAAAATTGTAGAAGAAAACTAAAAAAAAACTTTTGCTCCCAGCGTTGCACAAACAAAAGTAAAAATTGTCAAATTGAAAAAATAAGGCATACTACACTGTAAAAACAAGTGTCTCAATGTAAGACGTTTTGTCCCCACTTTTGAAACATTTGAGGTGTTTTACCTCAAAATTACTAAGGTAAAACACCTCAAATGTTTCGAAAGTAGGGACAGAAACGTCTTACATTGAGACACTGTTTTTACAGTGTACATATGGTTGAGATATTAAACTTTTAAAAATCAAAAATTTTAAAAAATAAGAATTTTTTGAAAATTTTGGTGAAAAATGTAGAAGTAACTTTAAAATTATCATTACCAACTTGTAGAGCATTCAAAAACACATCGATTGATCTATTTTTTAACCTAATTCGATAATAAATTTCGAAATTATTGGTAGGGGAGACTAGGTGAATTACACTACCGTCGCGTGGCTTGTCCAAGCTCTGGCGAAACAAAAATTCTGTACTGCGCCAGCATTAATTGTCGAGGCTCGGCTAGACTACGGCCGAACAATCGTCTGAGTACTAAGCCAGTGGTGAACATTGGCACTACACTGGCATTTCCCATTGGGTAAATGTAAAACCTGACAATGAAATGTATAATAACTTGTCATACAGAAAATTTATTTTTAAAAAATTTATATAGTTTACCTTTTAGTTTTTAAATTTTTTTAAAGCACCACGTATCTTGATATTGCACCCAGAATTCATACACTATAAACTCTAAACATTTATTTATACTTAATGATAGCCTACCTAACAGAAAAACTACTAACGACTGGAATCGAACGCACAACCCTAATACACGGAAAAAATAAATTCTGTAAGAATTCCTGAATTTGTTCCATAATTGAGGATTTGTGCAAAGTTCCAGAAATTTTTAGAAATTCAATGTAAGTATATCTGAATCGTTCCGAACTAATTACGAAACGGTTTTTGCGAGACTTTCAAAATCAGCATTGTAAATATATTCCTGGAGAAATACAGGACTGGTCTATAATATTATCGAAATTTTGTCGTAGAAATTATATTTCTTCTAAAATAGTATTTACAAGCGTCTAATCAAGGAGAACTCCAGTTTAAATTTCATAATAATTCCCGAACTTCATCGAAAGAAAAGATGTGCCGACCCCGTTTCTCACAAGCGCTGAATAAAAGTAAAGTCTAGTATATAAGAGACTTCCCAGGTCCCTACAACCAGCGTGCATTGAACCATGCGTCGTGTATTTGCGTTTATTTGTGTATAAATTATGTGTGCGTTAGAATATATGTAGGTAGTATGTGTATGTATCCAGTATGTGTATGTTTCTATATGTGTATGTATCTGTATGTATGTATGTGTGTGTATCCTCCTCAACCAATCACAGTTCGCCTTGCTTGACGAATGTCGATCAAGTATATACGCGTATACACAACTTCTTTTTTTTATTTTCTTTGCTACGGAATTGTTCCGGAACTATTCTGTAGCCCTTATAAGAGCTTCTTCATATATGAAGCGACCCTCTGAATTTTTCCCGAACTCATCGGAAGTTCTACCGTCCAGACTATCTGAAATACTCAGCCGCTACATTTCGTAAAAACTATCACATAAATACCGAGTTCTTACCATATAATTCCTAAATATCTATTTTGAAAGTTAGACATTTCTTCCAAATAACAGCTCTATAATAATTACCGACTTTTGCTCATATCCTCAATTTCGGAACGAATTTAGGAACTATTTCCGAATTATTTTTTTCCGTGTATTAATAGAACGCAACCCTAACCAACTAGCTACGCAACGCACGCTGCAGGTGGTCCTTCGATAAAGTCCAACGCACAATAGGTTCGCGAAAGTCGTTCGCGAATCTATTGTGCTTAGGCCTTAATAGAGGACATTCTCACTGTGCAAATGTAAGCGCAGCAGACAACTGAGCAACTGACGCGTGCGCGATTCTTCAAAATATTGCATACAGTATAGTAATTTTTTTTAAACTTGTCTAGAATACACATCTGAACTCACCTTTCTTATAAGTATTAAAATAATGTATATTGATAGTTCCATAAAATTTAATAATAATTTTACGACAATTAAAAACATTTTTCCTATTATATGAGAATATTTATAATGTATATTTTTTTTAATACATTTCAAACGTTTTATCATACGCAACATAAAGTTTCTTAGACATTTGAAATAATTTTCAGGAAATCAAATAAATATTATAAATTGTTTATCTTGTCCAACTTTTCTATAATATATTAGAATATTCTTTAGACTTTTTCTTTCCGTGTAGTAAAATTCTTCTTCGAAATTAAATTATTTTCAAAAATTTTCCTTAATTCAATGATTTTTAATATCTATTATTTTAATCAAATTTTCTAAAAATAAAGAATTCAATTTGTATTTAAAAAAAATTTTAATAAAATTCTACGCAAACATTTAATTATTTTCATAAATAATAAAAATTACACAGGAATTCAATTATTTACAAATTATAAATTTCTTCCCAATAATTCACTTATTTTAATAAATTATAAAATTCTTTATAGATTTTCAATTATTTTTATAAATAGTAAAAATCATCACAGAATTTTCCGGCGATTATTTCGCACGTCGCGCTCCGTGTGTTGTTGCACGCTTCGCGCGCAAATGGCTCGCAGTGGTCTGCAATTATTGTGCATTATTATATTGTGTTCTTGTTCTTGTTTCCTATTATATGTTTCATAAAACATTTTTTTTTCTTAAAGTTACTACGACTTTAAGGATTACATTCTTATCACATGTTTTTGTTTGCTGATGATTGCGAGATTAAGTGGATTTAAATGTATATTTTTGGTCTTGATGATTAAAATTGTGAAGTTATTTTTAATTCTACTAACTCTCTTAGCAGAAACATGATTTGCAGAAGCAGCTAAAATATTGTTAAAGTATTAGTATTATTATAAGTTTTTTGTGTAGTGTAGACTGGAGGAGCGTAATGGCTAACTTTTTACTCTTTGTTGATTTACTCGGACATCTCCCTGAAAAGTTATTCTGGTATCTCAGCTTTCTTTTAAAAAAACGAACGTCCCTATATTACTCTTACATTTGTTTCTACAATGAACGTACTACTATCGTAGGTTTCGTAGGTTGCTCTTTATGCATAGCGTGTTGCATTAGCCAATACGCCCTAGGGGTACTTGGGAAATATTTTGTAATTTTTATCAATACAGTAAGTGTGAATCAAAAATCTCAAATTGACTTTAAAAAAATGTTTCAAGCTTAAAACGCGATTTTAGTTTCTTTTATAAAGTTATTTTAAAAAAATTATAACGAAAAAATGAAAATTTTGAAAAGTTACTTTCATATGTGAAATACAGTTTTTTACTACATTTCTTACAATAGTGATTGAATAATAAATAATCAAACTTTGTAGAAACTTGCAGTACATCAAGTTGTGTTTGGAGCGAAATCATTTCGATTTACGATTTTTAAATAAATTACAATTATTCATTACGCCCCTTAGCCATTATGTCCCGTTCCCCCTATATATACGTGATTTGTAAATATAAATGTGTGATTAAAAACATGTAAATCCGGATACAGTGGATGTGAGAGTTTAATTCTCATAAGAAAAACGTTAAATTTACTAAAGATTTAAAAATGAACAATTAGATACATTTTCTGCATGATTTTTTTAAGAGAACGTCCAAGCGCCTAAACTTTCGGAAGGGCCTTCCGGCAGGACGCGCCTCTCTGCACATTACGGCGTCTTGTCGGCAGTACGGCAACCGTCCTTCAGAAAGGACGAAATTTATTTTTGTAAAGAAATATTTAAATTTTTATAATATATTATTTTATACATAATTTATTAAATATATTTACAAATATTGTTATAATATGTTATTTTGAGCTTAAACAAGAAATTCATTTAGAGATTTTGAAAAAATCGCCATTTTTAATGCTATAAAAATATTTGAATAACTTATAAAATAGTAAACGTTTTCTAATGCTTCTCTTATTATTTTAAAGGTCATTTTTAAACGTATGATAATTACTTCAGGTATTAACGTGTATTCTTTGCTTAAAAAATTGTAAGTAAAGCAAAGGTAGGATACCCAAATTAGAACAAAATAATAAAAAATAGCACAGAATTTCAAAAAAAATTCTGAACTAAGAAAATAAAAACAATCTTCTAAAATTTACACGTCGTTTCAACAAGAAAAAATAAATCACCTCCACTGAGATGAGAGAAAAATTCAAAAATTCGAAAAAACTTTTTTAAAAAATTAAGTTTTTCAAAAGTTATCGTCGGAACAAAGTTTTTGTCTACGGACGGACGGACATACAGGCTTACAGACAGACGTAATCGCCGGACCATGTTTTTTGAATTCAGGGAACCTCAAAACGCAAAGATTTCATACAATTAGCAAAAGTCAGTTTTCCACCAAATCTAATATCTTCTCATGTGATGAGAATGTAAAAAACCATTTCCAACAACATAGGACCAAAAATTGAAATCTAAAAAAGGGTCTGACCAGCCCAACTGTGTTAATTTCATGAGATTTCATAAAGTTAGCGAAAATCAATTTTCGACCAAAACTAATACTTTCTCATGTGATGAGAATGTAAAAATATTTTGATTTCAAAATAAAATTTTTTATTTCTAGATAAACCTGGCCCAAAAACTTAAAAAAAAATTCATAACTTTTTTGTTGTACAAAAAAGTATCTAAAGGAAAAATTGTTTGTTTTTGCTCAAAATTTAAGGAAAAAAATAAAAAAAAATATTTGTTTGAAAATTGTCAAAAAACCCAAAATTTTGAAAATTTCAAAAAAATTCATAACTTTTTTGTTTTTTGTTATACAAAAAAGTGTCTAAAGGAAAAGTTGTTTGTTTTTGTACAGATTTTAAGGAAAAAATTAGAAAAAAATATTTTTTTGAAAATTGTAAAAAATACAAAATTTTGAAAATTTAAAAGTTTTGTATTTTTGTCGTTTTTTGACGAAATAAGCTGTCCAACGAACTCATGCTTAATTTTAATGGACTTAAAAAGCACCCCAAATTGCAAGTGGATTCATTAAAATTTATTTGAGTTATTGTCGAGACAAAATTTTCTACAGACAGACAGACACTTCTCAAAAAACCATTTTTTTGGAATCAGGGGGTCTTGAAACGTGAAGATTTATCAAAATTAGAAATTTCTCATAATCGCACAAATCCAAGACTTTCTCATTTTTGATGAGAATGTAAAAATTATTAAAATTTATCAAAGAAATTCAATTATTTTCAATTTCTACTATTTCAATAAAATTTCACAAAAGACTTCAATTATTTAAAATGAAATATTAATAAAATTCGCTTCAAGAATTCAATTATTTTCAAAAGTAATAATTATATAATTTGTTTACAATCTTTGTAAGTTTGAATTATTCATAATTTTAACTACACGGAGAAAAAGGAATAGTTGACACATCCAGATACATGGATATCACAGCCATATTATATTGAAAAATACGGGATATCCATAGTTAAGGTTGCTGCATCCATATTCTATGGCTGGCTGTATATTGTTGGAGCAGCAAAAGATCTATGGTTGGGTGATCCATAGTAATGGAAATGGGAAAGAAAAAAATTTGAATCACTCAATTAATTAAATTCCATGTCACTTGAGATATTTTATACACATTTTTGTTAATTAATACACACCACTTATTGAATAACCGCATATTAACAAAATAAATTATTAACCGATAGGGGGGAGACACGAACCCTAGACCTAACGCATACTAAACACTACACGGAAAGAAAAGGTCTGGAAGAGATATCCATAAAAATATTGTTGAGCAGAATATTGTTGTGTTATCCAATTCAATGGAAGAGACAACTTTCAGAATGGAAGCACATTCCATATTCAATGGATGAGGGAGCCATATTATATTGTTGAATCAAATATGGATGTGACATCCATAGGCATGGTTGGGCTTACGATTCATGCTATGGATTTTCACATATGGCTGCCTCATCCATATAAACTTTGGTTGGGAGATCCATAGTTAGTTCAAAATTTCGATACATGTTGCGCTCAATTCATTATCATGGCATCCATTTAAAAATGGTCGTCTCAATTTGTCCGTCGCGTCGGTTTCCTGTCACGTCTATATAATCGCGTTGTGAGTTTTTTGTGTATAAATAGTGTTATAATTGTTCATTATTTATTATCGTTATTGTCTATTAGTGTTTATGTAAATTCATTTTCATGAAATATGTGTATAGTATATAAGGAATATTATATGCTCAAATATTGTAGTTGCGTGTATAGTGTAGTGGATAGCGTTAGTGCTTAGTATGCGTTAGGTCTAGGGTTCGTGTCTCCCCCATGGGTTAATAATTTATTTCGTAAATATGCGGTTATTCAATAAGTGGTGTGTATTAATTAATAAAAATGTGTATAAAATATCTCAAGTGACATAGAATTTAATTAATTGAGTTATTCTAATTTTTTTGTTTCCCATTTCCATTACTATGGATCACCCAACCATAGATCTTTTGCTGCTCCAACAATATATAGCCAGCCATAGAATATGGATGCAGCAACCTTAACTATGGATATCCCGTATTTTTCAATATAATATGGCTGTGATATCCATGTATCTGGATGTGTCAACTATTCCTTTTTCTCCGTGTAACGCTATCCACTACTCTATACAAACAACTACAATATTTGAGCATATAATATTCCTTATATACTCTACACATATTTCATGTAAATGAATTTACATAAACACTAATAGACAATAACGATAATAAATAATGAACAATTATAACACTATTTATACACAATAAACTCACAACGTGATTATATAGACGTAACAGGAAACCGACGCGACGGACAAATTGAGACGACCATTTTTAAATGGATGCCATGATAATGAATTGCGCGCAACATGTATCGAAATTTTAAACTAACTATGGATCTCCCAACCAAAGTTTATATGGATGAGGCAGCCATATGTGAAAATCCATAGCATGAATTGTAAGCCCAACCATGCCCATGGATGTCACATACGTATTTGATTCAACAATATAATATGGCTCCCTCATCCATTGAATATGGAATGTGCTTCCATTCTGAAAGTTGTGTCTTCCATTGAATTGGATAACACAACAATATTCTGCTCAACAATATTTTTATGGATATCTCTTCCAGACTTTTTCTTTCCGTGATATAAATTGTGTAGATTTAATTTTTTTTTAAATTTAATGCAATTTTTTTGAAAGTATTTGAATTTTTTATTTTATAATATATATTTGATTCAAGAATTTCCGAAAATTCAAAAGTTTCGGGGCGGTAGCGATACTACACATTTGAATTCTACATTGATGAACTGTATACATTTCAACTCTACACAAATGATTTTTAATAACTTTATTTTTTAAATATGTTTGTTTGAATACAGTTAGATTCTACACTATTAAATTTGGTAAAATAGTAACAAAAAATTTTACACAGTTTGATTCTATACAATAGAATTATATACTGCAAAATATTATTTTATTTGTTGAACTGCATACAGGTAAATTGTATACAAGATTAAATACGATTAATTGTATACAGTTTTAGTGTACACAGAAATTTTTTGTATAATATTATTCTTAAACTGTATACATTTCAACTCTACACAAATAATTTTTTATAATTTTATATTTTTAATAGGTTTGTTTGCATACAGTTAGATTCTACACTCTTTAATTTGATAAAATAATAACAAAAAATTCTACACAGTTAGATTCTATACAGTACAATTTTATATATCATTCTATTGTATATACAATACAACTGTATACAATTAATCGTATTTTATCAGGTATACAATTTACCTGTATGCAGTTCAACAATTAAAATGATATTTTGCGGTATATAATTCTACTGTATAGAATCTAACTGTGTAGAATTTTGTATTATTATTTTATCAAATTCAGTAGTGTAGAATCTAACTGTATTCAAACAAACATATTAAAAATATAAAATTATAAAAAATTATTTGTGTAGAGTTGAAATGTATGCGGTTTAATGATAAATTTTTATAATACAAATGTATACAATTCAACAGTATACAATCGAACGTATACAGTTCATCAATGTAGAGTTCAAATGTGTAGTATCGCTACCGCCCCAAAAGTTCATAAAATTGAATTGTAAACAAAAGTATTTAAAAATTTTCAAAGAATTTTTTCAATAATTATTAAAAATAATTGATTTAAAGAAGAATTGAAGGGCTACACTGAGAGAAATGGATAGTCAGATTTTGATGTTAAAAAGATGATGTTACACGATACTATCATTATGCTACTGCCAACCATCACAGATGCTAAAAAAAATATAGTTATGCTACCCCGTACTACCAAGATGTTACTCCTGATGATATTGATGGTAACGGTGACTATCTAGATAGCTGTCTGTATACGTAGCATTAAAGATGGTCACCCTAACCACAATTATGTTACCCACTACTATAAATTTCTCTCCGTGTACATAGAATAAGGGGACGAACGCGAGGCTTGGAAGGGATAGTACCAATCGGGTAGCAGTGACAAGCCTTGAGTCGCTCGCTGTTACATGACTGATATTATCCCTTTCAACCACGCGTTCGTCCCCTTATTTTATGTAATAGCGCTTCAATTTTACCCAATGGGAAATTGCCAATGGTCACCATTGGCTTAATAATTGACCAATATTGGCTGCCAACAGTTTTTTCTTGGTCAAACATTGGCAACAAAGATTGGACCAATATTAATGACAAATTATTTACCACCCAGATAGCACAACATTTTGCAGAAAGTTTGCAGCAAGTTTGCATTGCAAACTTCGCAAATTTGCATGCAAGTTTAGAGCAAATTTGTGGCAAATTGGCAAATGTCCGCCTTGTGTAAAGTTTGCTGAGCAAACTTGCTACAAGTTTTCACAGAAAACTTGCAGAAAAGTTGTAACAAACTTGCAGCAAACTTTCTGAAAACTTTAAGAATTTCAAAGAAAACCTTTTTGTATTCAAAATGTATGTCTTTTGTGAAATGTTGCCTTTCTTCCTTCCTTAGGGAAGGTGACAAAATGTAGTGCGCAGCTCTATATGTCACAGAAAACTACTGCGCAGACATTTTAATTTACCTTGCCACGCAAGTTTTTTGCAAGTTTGCTCCGCAAACTTTACACAAGGCGGACATTTGCCAATTTGCTACAAATTTGCTGCAAACTTTCATGCAAATTTGCGAAGTTTGCAATGCAAACTAACTGTGTGTACTGGACAATAATCAACAGTGCACATCATTATACCTCGACGTCAAACCTCCCGCTTGATATACAGTCGAACCTGGGTAAGTGACATTTCAAGGGACCGTGAATTTTTTGTCACTTATAGAGGTTTTTCACTAATAGAGGTTTTCACTTATAGAGGTTAAAGAGCGGCCTCAGTCACTTATAGAGGTTCTCGCACTTACAGAGGTTTAAGCGTGCCCTCTTTCACTCATAGAGGTTTAATCAATTCAATCTACAAATGATAATACCAAATTTACTAAATTCATTAATTTATTTGTAAAAATTTTATGAAAAAGTGATTTGTCGATTTACACAATTATTAATTAAGTGAACTTCTATTAAAATTTGAATTACTGTTTTCTTACTTCTATTGCCTAGTAGAATATTTATATAAGGAAAAGATTTTCACTTACAGAGGTTGGACACATGCTCCTGTCACTTATAGAGGTCTACTTAAGAAAAATAATCACTTATAGAGGTTCAAGGAGCGCTTTATTCACTTATAGAGGTCTAGCAAAGAAAAAATATCGGTCACTTACAGATTCTCACTTATAGAGGTTTTTACATAAGAAAATGAAGGGACCTGGCGATTGCCGTCTCTAATAGAGGTTTTTCACTTATCCAGGTTTCACTTAGCCAGGTTCGACTGTATTACGAAAGTAGTGAGAAAACACCGGGCTATAGCGAGAATCGAAGCGCGGTCACCCATCCAAGTACTAACCGCACTGGATGTCGCTTAACCTCGATGATCGCAAGCCACGGAGTCTTACCACCGTAATATACTACCTTTAACGTTTAAAAGCAACTTTATTGATAATAAAATATAAAACTATTTATATTAAAACAAGATTCTTGTTTACACATCAGTACAAAATTAGGCACTTATTTCTAAGATAGAAATTGAGCAAAATATAATGGTATATTTATAATTTTCTTCTTATTAATTATTATTCAATATATAACGAAAATTAGGTAAAAACTGCTATAAAAACCTATAAAATCTCTGATATTTTCTTATAAATAAATGACTAGAGATCAAACATAGAACTACTAACCCACACCTGAATAGACTTTTATAAACTAGAACAAAACATAACAAGTAGACTCGGTTTTAACTTACGTGACCAAGTGATACGGCATTTTAGTTTTGATTTTGAATGGAGCAGAATCATTTGTATACATATCAACATCATTAAGTTCCGTAAGATGCGAAATTTGATTTTTATAAAAGTGTGAGGAAATATTTCAGACTTCCTCTTCAATCGTCATCGTAATTTGACATTCTTTAGCAATTTCTGTGTTTCTAACTCTAGGGGCAGCTTTGGTAATCTTTCTAAGACACTTATTTTGTAGCCGCTGCAAGAAATTTAAATTTGTTTTGCAGGTGTTTCCCCAAATGGGAACTGCATAAAATATCGTAGGTTTAAACATAGTTTTAAATAATGTAAGTTTATTTTTAAGATTTAGTGTGCTACGCCTACCAATAAGTGGTTGTAGAATACCTATGAGTTTAAAGCCATTGCTTCTAGCTCGCGTGACATGTGGTGTGAATTTGAGTTTGTGATCTAAAATTCCTCCAAGATACTTTACATTAGTTTTTCGCTCTAAAACTTGGTTCGCTACTACAAAATCTGGAACTTCATTTTTCTTTTTCTTAACTTTTTTTACATAATTTTTATATAAGTGTTTATTTAAACTATACAACTATACAGCCAGAAGCTGTGGGAAAAAAGAAGTTCTAAGAGCGTTAAAATGAGGGCAGGTCACTAAGAAATTATAAAAGTCCTCATTACGCTCATCGCAGAACATGCAATTTCCCCCCTTTGGTAATTTGAATTTAGATTTATTAATAATTATAATATTTAGATGGGTGTTCAAAAATCTAACTTGGGCAAAAGCTCTTTTAACATCTAAACCCGACCGGATACAAAGATAGTGCTGGGGCCCCCTTTGTAATGAGATATGAGGCCAAATTTCCAAGCTCCTTGATTTCTCGCGAGCTTTATTATCTCTCTCAAACAAAAAGTTTCCGTAATCATGAAGAATCAGGTCCCTGTTAATAAATAAATTTTCCAAAGAAATAGAATTCCAGAGATCAAGCCGGTTGCATTCTACAAAATAATGTTTTAAACTATTAAACCAATTTCCGCAATTTGTCATTGATTGAGACAATTCGATAAGGCGGAGGAGACACAGTCTTGGGTACCGAGAAGAGTCCATATTATAAATTTGAGAAATCCAAGACAGCGTTCTCTTCAGAATTAAAAAGGAAATTGGTAAGCAACCCGTTTCAAGACGTACCGCATAGTTTGGGGTACACCGCGGAAGCAATAGTAAATTTTTTAAAAAAGAGACCTGAACCTTCTCAACTGCATCTAAGTGATCATGACCCCAAATGTGAATCGCGTAAGACATTGTACTTAAAAAACTGTTAAAAAGTCTAGCGTACACCGACCACGAGTCTGCCCCAGTACGAAAAATTGCATTCATGGTCACACCCGCAGCAGAGTTGGCTGAGCTCGCGAACTTACTTGCAGCCGGCGTGAAAGAGCCGGACCTAGAGAAAATAACCCCCAAATATTCATACTCGTTTACAATTTCGATTTTTTCAGAGCCAAACTTAAAAGATTTCAGGTGTCTTAACGAAGAATTGTTACCCCTATTAAAAATTACAATTTTTGTCTTATTCACATTGACAGATAATTTATTTTCACAACAGTATGCGTGAAGCGCTCATAATTTTTTTGATAGTTCCGAAGGAGAGTCTGAAAGTAAAACAAGGTCGTCCGCATATGCTAATAACAGAATTTCAACTTTACTATTAATACTTAAACCTCTACAGCCGCGATCAATTAGGAATTGTTCCAAATCAGCAATAAACAATGAAAACAGTAGAGGGCTGAGAACATCACCCTGAATAACACCTTTACTGACCTTTACAAACTACGTTTGTTCGCTTCCACTCTTAATACAAGCATACGCAATCTCATAAAAGTTTCTTACAATATTTATTAATTTAGAACTCACACCCAAACCTTGTAGCTTTAACCATAACAGACGATGACACACCGAGGGAAACGCGCTTTTAAAGTCAATGAAGACCGCGAAGACTGCCCTGCGTTTATGTCGAAGTTGAATCTGAATGGTGGAATGAAGGGAGAATAAGTTGTCTAGGCAACCTCTTCCTCTTCTGAATCCAGATTGAAACTCCGGAATCAAATTATTAACTTCAACCCAATTATTAAGTCTATTAGATAAAACTTGAAAAAAAATATTTTAGCAATGCAATTCATAAGGGAGATTGGCCTATAGTTATTGACATCAGATAGTGCACCTTTTTTATGCAACATGAAAATTTTTAATTTTCCCCAATCTTCAGGTAATCTCTCCTCCTCCAAAATTTTGTTTAAAAAAATTCGAGAAATATAACCCAATTTTCAGGAAGTCGTTTATAAAAAATGTAATTAATATTATCGCTGCCAGCAGCCTTCGCGTCCTTACACTTTTTCAAACTAGTAACTATTTCGTCATATGAAATAAACCCGTCTAATTCAGGGATAAATGAATGTGCAATAGCAACCCTCGGGGTGTCATTAACAGGGAAACATTCCGCAAGGTACAAAGACCAAGTGTCAATATCAACTACGCACGGTGGAGGGAGTCTAAAATTAGCCCTATTAAGAATTTCCCAAAAATCCTTCAAATTACGCGTGCTAGCCAACTCTTCAATTCTTTTGTTATAAAAACATACCTTCCTTTCTCTGATCAATCTTTTATAACTTTTATGCAATACATTATATTGCGCGACAGAATCACAACTAAAATAAAGTACTTTACAATTATGGTAAGCAGTAAGCATATCCTTCCTAGCCTTATAACAAGCGCTATCAAACCAAGGCTTATTAAAACGAGAACCAGGTCTGACATCCCCACAATTCCTTATCATCCTCAATTCAAGAGCTACATTGTTTATTGCTGATAAGAAACTGTAATTCAAAATATCAACATCCGCTTGGGAATTACTCAACTCATCTCTCCAACACATGAGTTCCGAGAATTCGCCAGATTTCGAAAAATCAAAAACAGTCTCCTGCAATAAGGGTAAGAAAGAATTTTCAGTTACAAAAACGTCATAATCACAATTTAAAGAGACCGAAATTGGGAAATGGTCAGACCTCGTCCTCACTTTCAAGACCCTAAAATCCAACAAAAATTCCAAACCATCCAAAGAACACCAAAAATAGTCAATCACGTTACGACCCAAAGGGCCGCAAAATGTAAATTGAGCCGGACAATCATTTTTAAATCTGCCATTACAAAGAACAAGACCGATACTTTCCATAAAATTAACTAAAGATTTACCTTTTTTACAAATAACTGAATCCTCCGAAGAACAGTCAGTTAATATAAAACTAAAATCATTAAAAACATCAGAAGCTAAACAATTAAGGTTTGCAATCCTACAATTAAAATCACCCCTGATGAAAACAGGTAATAAGGGGTAAGATAATCGGATACAATCAACAACGAGTAAAAAATCCTGTAAAAAACAATCAATGTCGACAGATGGTGACAAGTAAACAGTACACAAAACAAACGAGAAGCCCCTCGTTGACACCAACACAACAATATATTCCCTCGCTGACAACAGCAGTTTTGCTGAATTAAAATACCTCCCTTCGCCCTGCCTCTTACAGCATCCTTTTCAGCCGCTGAATGAAGCACTAGATAATTACTATTGAATCTTATACGACCCAACTCTGTAGACTTCAACCATGTTTCGCAGAAGCATAAAATATCCTTCTCGTTGACTTCTTGCATTAGGTCCACTACGTTAGAATAGCCATGAGCGTTCCAAAACAAGATTCTAAAAGGGTTATCCGCAGCTTTCCGCAGAGGACAAATGACCGGACGAGAAAAAGCTGAAGATCCAGCACCCGAGTGAACTGCACATAGAGACTGCTGCTATGATGTAGGAATTATTCGAATCGAAGGAGACCTTCGATAACTCAGGAACATGCGGAAAGGAGACCTTGAAGCCCAAAAACTGATCCAGATTGCCCTTTGGGATGATGACTTTTCAGTCAGCCTGACAATCCTTTTGTAAAGTATTTTTCCCCTTTCGTTCCTTTTCCTCTTCTTAATTGAAGGATTCAAACTTTGCTCCACTTCTTCCTCCACCGAATCATACTCATCTTGACCTGTGAGTGAGTGAAACTTCACAATCTCTGTGATTTCATCGACTCGAATTATTTTGTCATTAACAATCAGGTGATCGCCTTTGATTTTAACTACAAGGCCAGCCTTGGAAAGTGTGTGTTTGTGTTGAATCAGAATTTTCCTTCTCTCTCTATCTTCCGGGGGACGGTCATTAGTAATGACAATACCCATCTCACGAAGTTTAGAAACTTTAGAGAACATCAAACGAACCCAACGAACAGAGACGAATTTAACAATAATCGGGCACTTTTCATTGTTTTTCCCCAGTTTGTAAACATCTATTAAGGCCACGTCGAGAATGACTAATCCAACACTTTGAAAAATTGACAAAACCTTGTCGAATAAATTCACATTTTCACAACTGGGAAAATGAAATATTATAATATTCTTTGATCTGTCATCTTTGTTTAATCTCTCCACTAATTTTTCCACTTTATGAGTTCCTAACCGATAAAAAGGAAATAGAAGCAGCTGTAACAGATGAGGCTTTAGCAATTGCCTTCACCTCCTTATTCAGTTTATTGTGAGAAACTATTAGAGTTTTAATGTCATTTGATAATTGTAAAATGACAGATTCCAAGTTCGATTCCATTTTCCCAAAAAAACAGATCCGATCAGAAACACAATACAACAAAATCACAATAGAAAGTACATAGAAACGAGAGGGAGAACTGATAACCACAGAATAAATAAATTAAACACAAATAGACTTCAACTAACAAGAATTTTGACAGAACGCGTGACAACACGACCGAACTCTGTGAAGGTTGACACGAGACTCCTTACATAATTTTTATTAGAAAATATATGTTCCGTTTTTTCAATATTTACATTAATTAAGCTTCCACTTATGAAAGTATTCCAACAGGAGTTGTATGTATTGTATGAGTTTATTAACTGCAAGTTTTTCGCTTGTTGAGGAGACGTAGGCTGCTGTATCATCAGCAAAAATAGCAAATTTTGGTACATTACTAGCTAAATTATCACAGCGTGGTATATCATTAATAAAATATATAAAAAGCACTGGGCCTAGGATGGAAACCTGTGGAACACCTGCCGTTATATCAGTCTCATGTGATTTAGCACCGCGTACAGAAACAATAAATTTTCTATGTGTAAGATAGTCTAATAAAATTTTTAATATATATAATAGAAATTTATAATTCTTTAGTTTTAGAAGAAGCCCCCCAGTAAAAAAGGATTTTTTAATATAGCATTTTGGACGATTGAGCAAGCCGTCTGCTCAATTCTCCAAACGGCATTTTGACAATTGGACTGGTTGCTCAATTATCTGATGCATTAGGTCCGATCATCCCAAATGTTTTTTGTTGATAAAAAACTGCTGAATTAAAAAAAAAGTACTGAAATGTTACAGAAACTTTAGAGAATTCTTAATTCCAGACAAATAAAAAAAAATTAGATATAAAAATACCTCGAGTGAGGAAAAAGAACAAGATTTCTAAAATATCACTTTTTAACTGACAGTGCAATGCTGTACTTGGAATTTAGTTGGTAAAGAAGTGAGGATTCTGATAAAGAGAAACATTTCATTATCCACTCTCAATACTCCTCATGTGGTAATATATAATTGTAGATTTTCAATAATAGTGTATTAACTATATATATATATTATATATTATATAATTATATATAATATATAATATTATAATATTATATTATAATTTATTATTTATTATTATTATTATTATTATTATATTATTATTATTATATAATATTATATTATATTATTATATTATATATTATATTTTATTTTGGTGAATTATCTCTTTTTTAAAATGAGAAACCGAAATCTGCACTTATATGGGGAAATCTCACGAAATGGGGACAAATTGGGTTCTGAGATATATGTGCCACAAAAAGTTTCTATATTGCTAACCCACATTTTTATATATTTGCTAATACTATATCGCGACTATGAGATATAAAAAAAATTCTTGTTAGTAAAAATTAAAGAAGTATGCACCTGATTTATTCATTAAAATTGTAGAAATTGAGAAATTCTTGACGTAACTCGCATAAAATCGAATTTTCATTGAGCGATAACTTTTTGAGCAATTTTTTTTAATGTTTGGGATTTTTTGTCATTTATCTATTAGTTATAAAAAAAATAGTTTAAATAAAGTAGCAATTAATAAATATGAATTACGACGGTTAAAATATGCTTTTATTTGGTCGAAGAATAATAATTTATGGTAAAAAAAATGTGCCACTAATTTGAAAAATAAATTTTTCTGTATCCCTTTGCCGAAAGTACTGTCTTCCCGGTCTGATTTGGCTCCGGGAATAGCGACTTTTGTGGCCGGCTCGACAGACCCAACGAGCGCTCTGATTGGTTACAAGAATTTCAACACACGTACATGTTAGCATAGCAACCACACAAACACGTTACTTACAGAGCTCACGTTTTGAAAACAACTGACAGTCATCAAAATAAGGCATGAAATTTCTTTTTTTTCTTTATTTATTTGTAAAAGAAAATTTATTGTTTACTATTTTTTAAATTTTACTTACAATTATTTTTTACTTATAATTTTTTTTCATGCCCGCCCCTACCAGCTAAGTCTCGGCTTCGCCTCGACTTTGCAAAAGTCGGGCGGGCAACTTATTCAGCTATTTTATTATTCAAACAATAATTATTTAACGTACTTTCGGCTGGGGATACAGAAAAATTGTATACGACACACGGCCAGAAATTTGGATAACCTAACGAGCGTGATATATAAAGCCTCGGCCTTATATATCACGCCGGCCAGGAAATCCAACTTTCTGGCCTAGTATCGTAATATACTATTTTCCTACTCCAGATTAGTAATTTAATATTTTTTTGAAAAAATTTTGCTATGTGTTGGTATTTGTAAAATATTGATTTCAAACGTTGTTTCCGTTGGTTTTGAAAGTATTGGTAACCAAGAAATAACCAAACATTAATTTAATTTTAAAGCAGTGGTAAATAATTGGTCTTTAATATTGGTCCAAAATTTGTTGCTAATAAATAACCAAGGCTTGGAAAGTCCAGCATTTGCCTTGGCAGCCAATACTCATCCAATATTGGCTGCCAATCCCGTGCAGAAATTAAAATGTGGGCCTGATAGGGTACTGGACAGTTTTCCCGATCTCTGGTGTGGCTCTGGGTAGAGAAACTGACCAGTGCCCAACTAGTGTGTGACGCTGTTCCCGACCAATGCCCTACTTAGGGAAAAACTGGTAAAGGCCTCGTCAGTTTTTCTAAAAATTGCCCTATTTTGTGAGGTTAATTTTATTCAAAAGAAATTACAATAAAATTACTGTAATTAAAAATATTATTATATTAGAAACATAATGAACATATTCATTATATATACAACATATTTATACATAACATAATGAGGTACTATAGTCATTTTGACTAATTTAAAAGTGAAAATGATAAAAATAATATAATTTCAAGAATAGAAAAGCTTAAAAAATTTTGAAAAATATAATTTTTGGTTTTATGATTAATTCATTTTTCTTTTGGAAGTTGTCGCTCCTTTCTGCCTCCTTAATTTTATAATATTAATAAAGGTTATAATTTTTGTTTTCAAATGTATAAGTAATAATTAATATTTATTTAATAAATCTTTTATTCAAATTTATTAATTATGTTTAAAAAATAGTTATTAAATATTTAAGGTGTTAAATTTAACAATCTCTACGAATCATTTTCTCACTTTAAGCTAATATAATAAAAAATAATTATTATTATTAAAATAATATAATATATATACAAACCAAATGATAAATTCATCCTTTAAATTAATAATTATTAAAATTTATTAAGTATAATTTAATAATAATTGTTTATTAATTATTATTTTTTAAATTCATAATTTTTATTTTTAAATAAATGTATAATAATAATTAATTATTTAATAACTATTATTATTCGTTATTTATAATTTAGTTGTTATTATTAATATAAATAAACTTTATTATAATATTGTACTTAAAGAAGAAAAAATTATATGTATTTTCGTTTTTTAAATATATTACCATAATTATTTTATAAAGTGTTTTAAAAGAACACGCCTTTTTAACTTAAATAACTGTTTTAAAAAAGTTAATTTTAAAAAATTAAATTTATTTACATGCTTTTAAAACGAGGAAAACTGTCGAGGACCTGATCAGAGCCCTATTTCATATTTAGTGAACACCCCACTTAGGGTATTGGCCAGAATTTCTGGTCAAACCCATAAGATAAAAAAATTCTTAAAAATGTAGTATAATTACTCCGTTTAATTAATTTCTTCAATTGTTTATAATTTTATTATGGGAATAACTAATTTAAAAAACTTAATTCATTTACACTTTATTCAAACGAGGAAAACTGCCGAGGCCCTGATCAGAGCCCTATTTAATATCTAGTGAACACCTCACTAGGGGTTTTGGACAGAAATTCTGGTAAACCCACAAAATAAAAAAATTATTAAAACGATAGTATAATTACTCCCTTTAATTGTATTCTTCAATTGTTCATTATTTTTTATTAAAAGTAATTTTAGAGATTTAATTTTTTACACTTTATTTAAACAAGGAAAACTGTCGAGGCCCTGATCAGTACCCTATCTAAAA
Source organism: Leptopilina heterotoma (assembly GCF_015476425.1). Taxonomy (NCBI): domain Eukaryota; kingdom Metazoa; phylum Arthropoda; class Insecta; order Hymenoptera; family Figitidae; genus Leptopilina; species Leptopilina heterotoma. Next base: position 1,148,276 of record NW_025111061.1, read on the forward strand.
TCTAATGAACACCCTACCTGGGGTTCTGGCTAGGAATTATAGTCAAACCCCTAAAATAAAAAAATTATTAAATAACTAAAATAATGATTGCCTTTCATTGTTAATATCTTCTACAACAAAAAGGAATTCTAAAAGCTTTATTAAAAAAAAAATTTTAATAGGGAAAACTGTCGAGGCCCCGACCAGAACCCTGTTTTAAATAGGGCAAAGTGGGACGTTTTCTGCACGGGATACTTGGCAAAGTCGTGATCATCCCAAGACTCTAGCAATAGTGGCCCAATATTGGTTGCTATTATTGCACCATCATTGGTACTGCTACTGGCTCCCAATATAGGCCCATTAATGCACCAATGGTTAATTTCCCATTTGATAGTTAAACATTTTAGAAAATAATTAAAAATAATTTCGTATGCATATCATGAAAATCCCAGAAAAAATTTTTATACCTTGATAAAAAACCAAAAAGTAGCTAAAAACGGCATTTTTCAATTTTCAAGGTCAAATTTCTCGAAAATCTAGAGTGATGGAACAATTATGATTACGGATTCGTGTTCAGCATCGAAAAATCCAAAAGAATCACCCTATATGACCCCAGAAATAATAAAAAAGTAAAATTCTGTTGCACTGTTTTCTTATGGAAATACAATAATGATTAAATATTTATTAAAAAAAGAAGTAATAGAACATTTTTCTGAGTGACAATTTTTAGACTGAATTAGAAAATTCCTTAGAGTCAGGGAAAAAGAACATAAGAATATAGCTTACATATGTTCCGTCGAAAATATTAAACACTACAAGCATAAGTTTTGCTTGCTGTTAAGACTCCTGCTTATCGCTCCTATGCCCAAGATTCAAGGTTCGTTTCCAACCTTATGAAATTTTTTTCTTTAAATATAAAATCATTTTAATTTTATCTGAATATTACCTTAACATTACGTTAATATTGCTCTTTTTTAGCGTCCGTTAAACTACAGTTCAATTCCCAATGTCCTCGAATTTCTTCCAAAAAATGTTTCTTTCGCAATGAAACCGGACAAGATTGACGCAATATTGAGAAGTATAGTATCTACATTATCTGGTAATATTAACAACATTACTTAAACATATTGGCGCAATATTGCAAGGTAATTTGGATGCAACGTTGGGAGACCATATTTATACAGTGTTGCGAGGTAATATTGATGTAATGTTGCGAGAAAATTACCCGAGCAATATTGAAGCAAGATTACGGATATATATCATGCTATTTGACTGTGTATATATATATATATATATATATATATATATATATATATATATATATATATATATATATTACAAAAAAAAAATATATCGCTGTCACCGCTGTCACCGCTGTTTCAAGATTCTGTAAGGGCGCCCTATCCTAAAGGGGCCGTCAAAACTTATGTCAAAATTGACTTATTTTTTTACCTATAGGTCAAAAAGAGGATAAATAACGACCTCGCATTACGTCAAAATCTATGTCTAATTTGACCTATTTTTTGACCTGTAGGTCAAAAAGAGGATAAATAACGGCCTCACATTACGTTAATATAGGTCAATTTTGAGGTCAGTTTTGACCTAGGCGTCAAAATTTGACAAAGAATTCCCGCTACCTTCAAAATTTAGGTCAATTTTAAGGGCAGTATCACCTACGTATCAAAAATTGACAAACAGTTTCTGCTACCCTCAAAATTTAGGTCAATTTTGAGGGCAGTTTTAACCTTCACATCAAAATTTGACAAAGAATTCCCGCTACCCTCAAAATTTAGGTCAAGTTTGATAACGGCCTCACATTTCGTTAATATAGGTCAATTTTGAGGTCAGTTTTGACCTAGGCGTCAAAATTTGTCAAAAAATTCCCGCTACCCTCAAAATTTAGGTCAATTTTGAGGGCAGTTTTGACCTAGACGTCAAAATTTGACAAACAATTTCCGCTACCCTCAAAATTTAGGTCAATTTTAAGGACAGTTTTGACCTACGCATCAAAAATTGACAAACAATTTCCACTACCCTCACAATTTAGGTCAATTTTGAGGGCAGTTTTAACCTTCACATCAAAATTTGACAAAGAATTCCCGCTACCCTTAAAATTTAGGTCAATTTTGAGGGCAGTCTTGACCTACACATCGAAATTTGACAAAGAATTCCCGCTACCCTCAAAATTTAGGTCAAGTTTGAGGGCAGCTTTGACATAGACGTCAAAATTTGTCAAACAATTTCCGCGCGCAGACTTAATGATGAAGTGAAGTTTGGCATCTGACCTAACAATGTAAGGTAATTTTAAAATTGTGTTTGCTCTTACACCTATCATTTTATTTATTTATTTATTTATTTAACAATTTTTACGGGCTTACAAAAGAGAACGCCCTTTTATTAAAACTAACTTAAATCTAAATTGCATGAATTATCTAACTAAGTGTTATCGCTCGCATTCTAATCAACGGTTTTCAAATAAGTGGCCAAACCACGCAGAAACATTAATTTTGAACTCGCGAAAAAGTCGACATCTTTCATGACGTGAGCACTATTTGCCTCACGACAAATTCGTAAGAGAGGCGAATTACCTCCAAGATTTGTGCGTGAATATTGGACCTTGAATGTCAGTCTATTTGATTGACGGTTTCTTAACCAAAGATGAGGAGTCATAAACGAGATCTGAGACAACAACTCTGGACAATCAATTTGACTATTGATAATATTATAAAGAAATTGAAGGTCCAATTTTATAAATCTACTATGGACAGTTGGGATTTTAGTAATTAAGTACAATTCAGTATAATCATGTTTAAAAAAATCAAATGGTATATTCAACTGTTTTGCGACAAATCTTAAGAATTTATGTTGTATTTTTTCTAAATTTTCTTGCTGATAAAGATATTGAGGATAATAAATGGTTGATAAGCATTCAATATGGGGTCTAACAAGAGAAAAGAATAATATTTTAAGGACTCGAAGGTTATGAAAAACTGTACCAAATCTTATTATTTGGCCAAGTGCTTTTGATGTTTTTTTAATAACCTGATCAATGTGAAAGTTATAATTTAGAGCAGGGTCCATAATTAATCCCAAATCTCGCTGCTGACTCACCCGTTCAAGTACTGTACCAGATATATTATAATAAAATTTGACAATTTTTAATTTCCTATGAAATGACATTATGGTGCACTTGGTAATATTTAAAGGCAGACGATTTTTGGTGGACCACTGGGAAACCCTATCAAGATCCTCCTGTAGTTCAAGGGCACTGTAGTTTTTGACCTAATTTTGACGTTTTATTTTTACTCCCTCATTTAGTTACGTCATAATCTATGTGTAATTTGACTTTTATTTAACTACAACTTAAAAAGGGACAATAAAGGACAATAAACGTATCTATGATACGTCAAAATCGATGTAAAATTTGACGCCTTTTTAACCTATAGGTTAAAATGGGTCAAAATATATGTCAAAGTTTAATCTAATTTTTGACATATAGATAAAAAAGGTCCATAACGATTGTTACATTACGTCAAAATCTATGTGTATTTTGTCATGTATTGTATGCAATTTATTAAGATGCATTGATATTAAGAAAAAATTACTTTAAATTTATAAAAATTAAAATAAATATAAAAATAGAGATAGGGGGTTGGCGCGCAGGGGGGCGAAGCCCCCTAGTATATATATATATATACATATATATATATATATATATATATATATATATATATATATATATATATATATATATATATATATATATACATAGTTACACATAGTAGAGATAGATGTGAGTAATTTAAGGTTATTATGGGTTGAAATTCGACAAGATAGTCACAACAGACGAACGCATTTGATCTTCCAATACCGTGTGAGTGTTGTGCATGTAGCTCTGTGTTGTCGTGCAATCCATTAAATGCAGCTGTCGTTATTTTCGTGCATAGGACGGAGGATGTATTCCATTACATTATGTGTACATGCATACTTATATATGTACGTGTATGTGCCCTATAAATACGTCGATCTTAACGTTTGTGGTTGTGACAAGCAAGAGCGACAGTAAATTAGTTAGAGCAAACTCTCTCTCTCTCTCCCTCTGCACCTCTAGTGGGTTAAAACAAAAATAGAAATAATTTCTAGGTTACCGGGTATTATTTCTCATCTCTATAATTGTTATGTAACTTCTACTTTTAATATAGTCTTAAATCGATAAATATTTAAACTTTTTAATTTTTCTTTGCATTTAATACTTACTAATTTACTTATTTATTTTTTATTTTTGTATATTTATTTGGTTTATACACCCGTCTTAAGCTTATCTAGCTATACAAGTGTGTTTACATTTTCTCTTACATAATATTTCTTATATACATTTTTCTAATACTAAGTTTTGCGCCTACAGAGCGACTTGGAAATTAGGAGTACTCGCATTTGCCTGGACCACCCGTCTAATGGGTTTTCTCGCCAGTGGAGAGGGAAACTGTAGAAAACCTCTCCTGAGTACAACCGGTTTATTGACAGTCGAGTTCTAATGGTGTGTATCGGACAATAATCGACGGTGCACATCATTATACCTCGACGTCAAACCTCCCGCTCAGATTGTCTCACGTGCCGGAAAAATACCAAGCCAAATGGGCGCGAACCAAGGGTACTTACCCTTGGTCCTTAAACGACCGCCAAGCGAGGCATCTATCCGACTGAGCTAATCTGTCGGTCTATTTATTTTTTATAAAAAGAATTAATGAAGATATAAATGAATAAATGATTTATTTGAATTAAATTATCAGGGAAAAATTTTAAATTATGTTTGTTAGGATCGTTTTATCTAAGAGCATTAAAAAACGCCTGTATAGAAATATAAAAATATTCTCTAAAACCAAGATTTTTTTAATTGAATATTTGAATTTGTTATTCAACATATTAGACCGTTATAAAGATTTAAATATTATTAGTTTGCACTGAGATTTAATTGTTCTTATGTATTTTCACAATAAAATTAATCATGACCTAAAATTCTTTCCACGTAAAGTAGGGGAGACTAGGTTACAATTTTGATAACATCAGTTACAGTGATTAGAGTTTAACTCCAATTTGTTTGGTCATACAATTAAATGAAAGGTACCTATATTATCTAGTTTTAAAAGGCCATAATTGATTTTAGCTCTATATCCATTATTTAATTAACTAGAAGCATTTGAGTGACAGCGTGTAAATTGTAACAACTGCACAAAGTGAATCTCAGTTGTTACAATACCAAGAATCATCTATAACATTTCTAAATTGAAGACAACTTTTATTAATTATTCATTATTTTTGACTCAACGTAATAGTGCGTGACAGTGTCATAGAGATGGCAGCACTAATATTGTTTTGAATTTTTTAAAAAATATCTGTTTTCATCATCACTTGTAACAACTGCACAACAGGTACATTTTTTACAATAAATCACTTTATTAAAAAAGTATACACTAAATGTGGACAACCAAGGCAGTTTAGAATTGATATTAGAAAATTTATTTTGTTAAGTATAAAGGTCTATTAGTTATTTAAAAAATATCAACCAGAAAAATATTTACTTTTGCCCTCTAAAAACCAATGTGCCTATTTGTTTACTCGTAAAGCTTGCATATAATTTTTAAATTTGCTTTTTAGTTTGAGGTTATGTCAAGTGGTCGACACTCCTGCTTGCATGTTAGTATTTGTTATAACGGGTGTTTTATTTATTTTTGTTAATATTTGAGAATTTATTAATTTGTACGCGGCCAATAAAATGCCGCGTTACATTCCCTGGTAAAAATTTCGGACTAATTCCGGATTAAATAAGGACAGATTAGTACGGATTAGACCGAAAATTGTACGAAAAAGGTCCGAAAATGATCCGCACTAGTCCGATATCAATCCGAACGAAAACCTGAATCCGAAAACACTCCGAAGTAATCCTGAATGTCTACAAATTCAGTCCGTTATTAGTCCGTAACAATCCAAATTTATGACCGGTGAAGAATTATTCTAAAATAAGTACGGAATCATCCGAAATCAATATGTAAAGAATACGGAATCAGTCCGCAACAATCCGAGTTTAATCTGGTTAAAAAACTACATCCGCAAAATGTCCGGAGCAATCCGAACTCTGTAAGCAAGAAATCCGGTATTAGTCCGCAACAATTTGAAATTAAGTGTGGCAAAATCCTATTCCGAAAGAAGTACGAAACAATCCGAAATCTGTATGCTAAGAATCCGAAAATTGTCTGCAACAATCCGGATATAATCCAACTAAGAGGTATAATCCGAAACAAATACGAAATAATCCGAAATCTGTACACAAAAAATCCGACATTAGTCCGCTTCAATTCGGAATTAGTGTGGTAAAATCATATTCCGAAACAAATACGAAACAATCCGAAATATATATGCTAAGAATCCGGTAATAGACGGCCACCCGAATCATATTATATCCCTGGTAAAAATTTCGGAGTAATCCGGATATATTAGTGTGGATTAGTTCGATAATTGTACGAAAATGATCCGCGTTAATCTAACATCAATCCGAGTGAAATTGTGAATCCTAAAAATCAGTCTGGAGTAATCTTAAATGTCTATAAATTAAGTCTGTAATTATTACGCAACAATCCGAAATAATATCTGATTAAAACACCACAGTCCGAAAATAAGTCTTATTATTATAAGAATTTGTAAATATTTATATACAATCCACAGACAGTTCAAAACAATCCATATTCAATCCTATTCAAAGACTCAATCAGGAATGATTTTGGTATAATATTGAATTTGTATATTAAAAACAATTTGTATTAAATGCAGATAAATTCAAACTATAATTATAATTTCGTATGACAAAAACCTGACCAAAACCAGATTAATTCCAGATTTAATTTTTTTCACATTTGCAAGTTGCGTATTATCAGACTAACTTCGGACTAATTCCGGATTCACTGGTTATACACAAACCGCATTGAATTTAAATTTATGAGCGACAAAAACCTGTCCATAAGCAGACTGTTTCGGATTAGCTGCGGATTCACTGGTTAAACCAACCGGATTACTTCTGAATTTACTAGTAGCATATGATCTGACTAACTGCAGACTAAACTGGACTAATTACGGATTCAATAGTGATAAAAAACGGTATTGATTTCAAACTTAATTCATGGTGAAAAAACTCCACAATAAACCGTACTGTTGCGGACATATTCCGGATTAGTCCGACATCGGTCCTACTTTTTATTCAGGGTATTTACTTATGGTAAATAAAATATTTAATTCTGCAGTCATAATTTGCTTTTACAAATTTATTAGTATTATTAGTTATCTTGTTTCAATATTAAAATTAACACTGATTATGTGTTAGTTTCTTGTCATTTCTTTTCGTGGCACTTTATAAATTCTATTATGAATTTGAACTCCCATGCGAGCGTGGTATAGCACAAATCCAAGACTTTCTCATTTTTTATGAGAATGTAAAAATACAAAAAATGTAATTTTCCAAAATTTTTTTACATTGGTAATTTTAAAAATGTTTTATTGATTAAAAATTAATAAATTGTAGGTACCTTAAAAGAAAATAATTAGCAATTTTAATTTTCAATCATTTTAAAAAATTATTTAATAAATATATCAAAATTAAAAAATAAAAAATTTATCAAAATCTTTTTTTTTAATTTGACATATTTATATTATGTACATTTCTCATTAATAAGAATCTCTTTATTTATGTTTTTTATATTATCTTTCATTATTACAACATATCGTTTAAATTACTTGACAAATTGAATTACTAATTCCTTGTTTTTTGATACTGTTAATCTCGAGGGGGTATTTACTTGTGTATTAGCGTGTACGCTCCTCCCGTAATAGTCACGTAATAGAGTATTATTACGTCAGTATAATACCACATAATATATAGGTAATATTCTGTAATAATCAGTACTAATAATCAGAACCCTATAATCCTATAAACCTATAATCAGAACCCTGTACTAGTTCTGTAATACCCTATAATACTAGATAATACGCGTCATAGCAGGAAAATTTAGTGTATTGGAATGTACACCATTTTAACCAGTAATTACCCCCTCGGTTAATCTTTTACGTAGGCAACCTTCACAACATTTCTGGACACTTTCTTCCACAAGTCACATTCAGCTCTTAATTTTTATGGTGGAAATAAGATTGTGGCTCATAGAAACATCATATCGAAACAAAATAAATTTTAATTAGGTAATTCTTTATTTATTTTTGCTTTAAGTTAAAGAGCTCTTTTTTTTGAGAAAGTGTCAAATTATTTTTTAAAAATTGACAAAGTAAAAAGTTTTATAAAAATTAGTCGAAAGTGTTGGATAATTTAAATAGAAAGAATAAGAGCAGAAACTTATAGAGAAAAGGGCTCTTTATTGAAATTCTATATGAAATAAGGATTTAAGTAAAAATCTGTTTGGGGCCGTACACATAATACGTCACGCGATTTTTGACCATTTTTAACCCCTCCCTCCCCCTATGTCACACTTCGTCACAAACCTTGAACCCCCCCTCCCCCTATAACTTCACGTCACACACGTAAATTTTAATGTGAATTTTATATATTTGACATTATATATTATATCCTACACTCAAAATTATTGAATCAGTTAAAAATATTTTTTTCTGACAATTAGTTAAAAATAACTGATGTTTCAATACAATTTTTTTTATTGATTCATTTAGTCACGTTTAACTACCTACATATCACCGAAACTTTCCTAAAAATTTATTAAAGATTTACTCGCAAGCTTCAAAATATTTAAATGCAAAGTTTAGTGAAAATTGTGTAAAGATTTAAATATCCCACTTTAATAAATGTTTAACGCGAAACTTTCCTGAAAATATTCACGAAATTATAGTCGAAAATGTAATTAAAATGTTCAGGAATGTTTCAAGCTATATTTTTAAGAAAATTTGACGATAAACATTTATTGTAGTAAAAAATTTAAATCTTTACACAATTTTAACTAAACTTTGCGAGTAAATTTTTCGAAGTATGCAAGCAAATTTAATACATATTTAGAAAAGTTTCGGTGTTTTGTGGATAATTTTTCAGTTATTTTTTTAACTGATTCAGAAGCAAAAAGTCAGTCACTGCTGATTGTCAGTTAAAACCAAGATTTTTAACTGATTCAAATTAAGAGAATATATTATTTATCATATTATATTATAAATAACACAGCCACACAAAAAAAATAAAGTGTCTTGATCTGGGGTCGAGACATATGTATTCCGATGTATTTCGATGCGCTGAATCCGAATCCGCCATCAGAATTTGGCCAATGGGTCCTGGTTTCGCCCTAACCTCAAAAAATACCCTAAAATCATTAAATTGGTCACTTTTGATTTATCAAATTGAATCTAACCGCATATTGATAATTTTCTCAGATTCCTTAATGTAAATAAACTATTCTATAAGCTTTTTAATTCAAAATTCATATAAAACATTGAATCTATCGAACCTAACCTCAAAAACACATCTAAGCTTCCAAACAAACAAATTATACCATACACAGCGCAATAAAAATTATGTAAACTCATGAAAGTTACAACTTAGGTGTTTTTATGATTGCTGATTACGAATCCGGTGTTAGTTTATCAAAATTCAAAATGGCGGGTCCAATATGGCGAACAATATAATTAAAATTTGTTTGGATTGGCTTGAAAATCGTTACTCGGGGGCTTTTGGGGTCGCTGATGACGAATTCCATGTCGGTTTCTAAAAATTCAAAATGGCGGATTCAATATGGCGGTCTTTATTATTTTAACGATTTTTTTAAATTTATTACTCGCGGTTTTTCGGGACCTTTGATAACGAATCGTATATCAATTTTTATAATCTTAAAGTCTTACGAATTGTTAGAAAGAATTGTTAGAAAACAATTCGTAAGACTTTAAGGTAATAAAAATTGATATAGGAATCGTTATCAAAGGTCCCAAAAATCCGCGAGTAATAAATTTAAAAAAATCGTTAAAATAATAAAGACCGCCATATTGGATCCGCCGTTTTGAATTTTTAGAAACCGACATGGGATTCGTCATCAGCGACCCCATAAGCCCCCGAGTAACGATTTTCAAGCTAATCCAAACCAATTTTAATTATATCGGTCGCCATATTGGATCCGCCATTTTGAATTTTGATAAACTAACACCGGCTTCGTAATCAGCAGTCATAGAAACACGTAAGTTGGAACTTTCATGAGCTTACCTATTTTTTATTGCGCTGTGTATGGTATAATTTGTTTGTTTGGAATCTTAGATGTGTTTTTGAGGTTAGGTTCGGTAGATTTAATGTTTTATATGAAATTGGAATTAAAAAGCTGATAGAATAGTTTATTTAAATTAAGGGATCTTAGAAAATTAACAATATGTGGTTAGATTTAATTTTGATAAATTAAAAGTGACCATTTTAACGATTTTAGGGCATTTTTTGAGATTAGGGCGAAACCAGGACCCATTGGCCAAATTCTGATGGCGGATTCGGATTCAGCGCATCGAAATACATCGGAATACATATGTCTCGACCCCAGATCAAGACACTTTATTTTTTTTGTGTGGCTGTGTAATAAACCAATAGATGTTAAATAGGTACATAATAGATATTAAATAGTTTAAAGCATTTTTAACTTGTTTTATTTAGAAAAAGTGACATTGTCACATATAATTTCTTATAATCTTTGAATTTAAAAGATTGTGACGTAACACATGAGTTCACCCCCCCTCCCCCATGTCACACTTAGTCACAATTCTCAGACCCCCTCCCTCCCCCTAGCCGCGTGACGTATTATGTGTACGGCCCCTTTGTAATAATATACGATGTTTCTACGAGCGTCAATATTATTTTCGTTATACAAATTGACAGCTTTGATGTCGGAAATAAACTTATGACCTGGTCGCCTATAGAAAGGGATTTAGTAGAATAAGTAATTATTGTTTTATAATAGAAAATTTATTAGCGCCAAATTTCTTTTAATATCTCATATAATTGAGGAATGAAAAAACATAATTAAATTAATTATTTTCATACAAAGGAATAAAATAAATAAATGTTTATAGACTAGAAAACATGATTAAAGATAATTTAACAAATATATAAGGTAAAAATTAATACTTTTTTTATGATTTTGTAATTAATAAATAATTTTTAATTTTATCTAATTTTCCAATTACTAATTAACTAATTTTCCAAAATAATACAAAAAATTTAATAAATTTTAGAAATAATTTATGTAATTTTTCAAAATTCTGTATATTTGTCATTTTTAATATATTTATTAATTACAATTTAATAAATTGTACCTCTAGAGGTACTAATTAGCAATTTTAATTTTTAATCTTTTTAAAAAATTATTTTAATGAATAACAAAATTTAAAAAAATGTTTTTATTTATTTATTTATTTATTTATTTAAAGAAATCAAGCTCCTAGGGCTGTTAGCCCACCAAGGAACTATATGTACATAAAATTAAACCTAATTACATAATTTGAAAAAATAGTAGTTAAGAATACATAATGGTGGCATAATGGTTTTTCATAATTTTCGTTTTAATTTAACATATTTTATATTATGTATATTTTTATAAACAAAAATCCCTTTATTTATATTCTTTATATTAGTTTTTATTATTGCAAAACATTATTTTTATAATTTTCAACAAACTAAAAGTTACTGCCCTGTTTTATCATACTGTTATGCCTTTACGTATGCAACCCGCTTTACTCTACCTTTCTGTGCGGCAATTTTTTCCCAAAATCAAGTCACCTACATCTGTAAATTGTCATCGTAAAAACGGTAAAAACCATATTGTGGCTCGTAGAAACATCGTATCGAGACAAAATAAATTTTTACTAATTCTTTATTTAATTTTGTTTTAAGGTAAAGGCCCACTTTTTTGATTAATTGCTTACTTTTTTTTTAAAAAGTGAACAGAGTGGAAAAATACAGGAAAGTGGGGGAGAGTGGGTTGGCAACACTGACAGTTCTCGACCTCCAACGCCGTTAAGCTGACGTGGTAGGGGTGGTAAACCTTCGATGAGATCGTAAATTAAAAATCGAATCTTGCACTTTAAGATCCATATGCACAAGACCAAGAAAAGGAGAATTTTGAAAAAAGTGGTGGGTAACAAACTAAAAAGCAATTTTTTCCGTTATTTTTATATGGGAATGGCTTTCAATGAATTTTTGTCGTCTGAATACGATTTAGGGTCTTAAAATTACTTTGTTCGTTAGAATTTTGAGAAAAGTGGGGGTAAAGACAAAAAAATGTGTTTTTGGTTATTTTTTATATCGCCCAGATAACACGTAAGCAATTTGCCGAGCTTACAGTGCAAAATTGCAGCAAGCTTGTCTGAGATAGCAAAATGTCCGCTGTATAGCAAGCTTTTCGTGAAAGGTTGTTGTAATCTTGCTATGAAAGGTTCATGCAATGTTTTCATTAAAGATTGCTACAAAATTGAAAGGAAAGATTGCTACATGCTTATTAGGAAATGTTTCTGCAAGTGCGTTGCAAGGTTTTTACAAGCTTGAAGCAAGCTTGCTGTGATTTTTTAAAAATGAGTATCAAATTTTAAGAAAACAACCAACTATCAAACAAACAAAAAATCTTGCCTTTAACCTGAAGCCCATAAAATGATTTACAGGTTAAAGTCTTTGGTTATCAATGAAAAATTAACAACTGGCGCGGTAACGGGTCAGTACTGTGCAGTATCGGCGTAGTACTAGAACCCAGTAATGGCGCGACACTGCTGTAATACCGGGATGATAACAATAATCAGTACTGGCTTTCCAACTCTGGTGCAGTACTGACTGTCAGTACTGGTGCAGTAGTGGTGCAGTAGTGGCCCATTAGGGGAGAGTGGGTCAAGACGGGGTAGCGGGTAAGACGGGGTACCAGCCTTATTTAACAAACGAATTAACCAATCGCGATTATATTTTACATAATACTGCACCGAGACGATAGTTTCTTGTTTACAAAACCTAAAAGCCATGAGAACAAATCTTTTATCTGTTTTACTAAAAAAACTGTTTTTGACGATTTTTTTGTCATTTTTTCACTTTTTTAGGAGGTGTTTATTACTTAATAATAACAGTTAGTAAACTGTATAAATTTTTTTCTAACTGTCAAGGAATACAGAAGAAGGGAAGCTATTGTTTTTTTTTTTTTTTGTTGAATCGTTAATTGTAGTAATTCATCGTTTTATTTAATTTCGTAGGTGCGGGCAAGATGGGGTAGGGGAAAGTGGGACAAGACGGGGTTCACAAATTAAGCAAAAAAAAGAGAAATAAGAGAAGTTAAGAAAACTACTAAAATCAAGACTGAATAAAATAAGAGTGACCAAAAAGAAAAAAGCTTGTCAGGTTAAATCATCAATTAGCGATGGTAAACTGGAAAATACACCTTGTCTCTATTGTAATGGTTATTATTTAGACTTAAATGAAGGCTGGGCTGCTTTTTTGTCTGCGGCCAATGGGCTCACTGCAGTTATGCATGAAGATGAAGATGCAACCTTTACTTGTGAAATTTGTCGACAGAAATAGGTTGCTTTCTTGAGTACCCCATCTTATCCCTACGAGTACCCCATCTTACCCGCCGGTGGGGCAAGATGGGGAGATTTGCAATTTTTTCAATATTATTAATTATAAGCTTTTTTAAGAAACAGATGGCCTTTGTACGCCTTTTTACGAAAGACTGATTCTCAAAGATGATAATTAAAAATAATAATAAAGTATATATTCGATAATTTTCGTTTTTTTGCGCTTTAAACCTTAAGTACCCCGTCTTGCCCCACTCTCCCCTACTGCTGCAGTAATGGTGCGATACTGAATAATTTTATGTCGCAGTAATTAAATTAGAATTATTTCTAATGGTATTGTAGAGTAAAAAAAGTTGTCTTCAAGCGGATATAAAACATTTATTGATCAAAATTTTAAACTTTATTTTTATAATAATTATGACTTTTATCATTTTTGAAATATTTTGAAATAATTTGAAATAAAAAAGAAAAGTGTTAACAAAAATTTAGTTTTACGGAGCTTGATCTTCGACAGATTTTGAAGAACTTTTTTTGACCCTGTCACTGCGACCACCTTCTCTATCTGATGCACTAGAGAACCAACGACTTAATACGGATGAGATATCTGTTACCTTATCCGGAAATTGTATTTCGATGACAGCTAAAACAGATAAACAATTTTAATTATTTATTTTCGAATTTCTTTAATTGTAAAATTATTCAAAAACACCAATTACTTCATTTTTATATAAATATTTAATCATTATTATTTTTCCATAGGAATTAGGATTTTTAAAAATTTTAAATTCAAGCCGTTTTGAAATTCATTAACATTCAATTTCAACTATTTAAATAAATAATTTATTGAATATTTGAATTGAATTCTTCCGACGAATTTAAAAAATTAAATTTTGGGAAGAATTTGATTGAAATTAAATTAAAAATAATTTAAATTCTGCGATGATTTTGATAATTTATGAAAATAATTGAATTATTGCAAAGAAATTTATGAATAATTTTACTGACTTCCTAAAAAGAGTTTTAAAAATTCAATTTTTCCTGAATTTTTAATAAAACTCCCTGACTTCTTTCTGATTTACATAAGCAATTCTACTTTCTCTGAATTCCCTGATGAGTAAAATGTAAGAGTTTTATACCTTTTAAGCACTTATAAGTTTCAGTTGCAGAAAAATTCAGTTTTATTTTCCCTTTAGTTTCTCGGCCAAATGCTGTGTAAAATAGTTGGACACTTTTATTCATTATTTTTGGGATCACGCTGGTAAAACTATTGTACATTCTCTCTTTATTGGCGTACATTGTCATCATATGTTTCTAGAAATAAATAATAATAAATTAATTAAATAGTTCTAAAATAATTATTTTTCATTAATAAACAATATATTATTTACCACATTTATTATTAGAACTTCATCAGTTTTCAATTTATTATCAAACTTCAAAAATTCATCCAATTCAGCTGCTGGAATTCCTTCTATTTGGCTCATTTTCAATACGTCATCAATGTTTTTTTAACTCCAGTTGTTTTTAATATATGATCTCTAATAATTCGAGATTCTTCTTTAATTCGATATTCAAGGCTACGTTTCATCGATTCTACGTATGATTTTATTGTAGATATGTCGTCTAAAATAAAACAAATAATGTCAATAATTGTAAGTAATAATGCATAAGACAATATTAAAACTTTTACCAGTTTTCCTGCAAGTTGGACAGCGATTGATAGCTTCTTTTTCTAGAATAAATAAGAAAATTACTCACATGTACAGTATGGGTCATTTCAAATTAGACATCTTGAATTGTCAATTATTTTCTTAAATATTTAAACAATTATTGTAATTTGCTTTAAAATTTTCGAAAAATTAGTTCAATAAATATTTTGTATTATTTCCAAATTTTTATAATTCTTAATAAAATATTGAATAATCAAAATTGCAAGTGTACAATTTGAAATCTTAAATACATTAATTAATTTCTTTTCTTAAAAACACTAAATAATGGTTATTAAAATTATGGAAATAATAGGCCAAATACATATACATAGATTGGATTATATGTTTTCATGTGAGATACCACAAAAAGTTAAATTTTAGAATGTTTGCTTAAAATTAAAAAAATGTATTAAATGTAATTTAGAAAATAAAAGATATTCTTAAAAAAAGGAGGATAGCAAAACTTTTGATAATGGTGCATAAGAATATTATAGTAGTAAATGGAAGATATATAAATAGAAAAAAAAATTTACTTTTAGGAGTCGTTTTTCCATTTTGCGTCTTGTGAGTTCTTTTCTTATCTCTTGTAAAGATATTTTTCGCATTTTTCTTTGCGTCGACCAAAGAAATTGAATCCTGCGATGATGACGATATTCTAATAGATTTCGTATTTTTTTCATTTTCTTGCGAAAATGATGACAATTTCCAGATTTTTCTTGGTATGGAACAAGTCGATGAAGCACTCGATGAAAAACTGGAACGGGGTTTCTTCTTGGAATCTTTTAACGTACTACCTATAATCATTCATTATTATTTAAATAATATAAACACAAAATGTGTACAAAATTAAAAAATACTATTTATTTAAGGTGAAATACATACGACTACGTTTTCTTATGGTTTTCCTTTTGATCTTGGTAGGACTTGAAGATGAAACAACATTATCACTACTTGGAGTTGATATAAGAGAGGCTAATAAATTCTTTCGACCTATTTTAAAAGTTATACATGTTGACAAAAATCTGATAAAAGTATTAATTTAATTAGTTGCAGGCAATTATTACTACTATTGACTTTGTTTGTTAAATTTAATTAAATATAAATCTAAAAGTCATAGGGTTAAAAACTATTCTTTTTTTATTATTTTTATATCTTTATTAAATTTTAATTAATCCATGTTGAGTTAAATTAAAAATAGACACAAATTGAAATTTATTTGATTTAAAATTTTAATGAAATTGTAATGCAGCAAAATTTAAATTAATACATATTTCGACCAATAAAAATTAGGATTTATTGAAAGTTGAATCGATTAATATTTAAATTGAAAAATTTTAATAGATTGAAATTTAGATTATTTGGGATTTATATAAATTAAATTTGATTAGAATAAAAAGAAATTAAATTTAGATAGATTGAAAAACTTTACAACAAATACCTATAGAATATATATATATATATATATATATATATATATATATATATATCTTTATTTTCGACATGAGAGACTCCAGGAAGGGATTTTATTCAAAGAATTTTCGACTTGTAATGCACTTAATTTTAAGGGGCTTTTTTCTTTCTCAGAACTATCATTATCGTCAATCTGGCTGCTTTGAACTATGGTATCAGTGAATGCTCTTTCCATTCTTCTTTTACCTTAATCGTAGCTTTCTGAAAATCAAAATTTTTAATAAAAATTTCACATGTGTTTAATGAATAAATATACTTTTTTTATATATTTTCTTATTTAAATATTTACCTGCTTCTTTTAATAAATTAATTTCGAACTCCTTCCATGTCTTCTGCGGTTCTAATGAATTTTTTGACATTTTTTCCAGGCTAGAATATTCCTTCCTTGATGGGTAAAAGCTGTACAATTTATTTTGGTTTCTGTAAATCCAGTTGATTGGAACGACATCAATTAAAGATTTCCCATTTCTACTTGTGCCAACGAAAAAAATCACAATGTGAGTCGTCTTTGCGGAGAATTTTATTTCCTCCATTTTAGGATTTCTGTACTTTAAAAAACAGAATTAAAAAACTATTTATTACAAAATTAGTAACGAATTTATGTAATCGACTTTTTAAATAAAGAGAATACATAAAAGGTAGAACTCAATTCATATTATTCAGTACCTTTTTTAAAATTAATGGAATTCATTAATTACAAATATGCAAAAACAGGAAACGTTCTTAATTGTGAAGTAATGATACTGCGAAAATATTATTTCTATTTTCAAAAAGAACGCATTTTTTTAATATTTTGTATATTAATAATTATTTCCTTTTTAGACAATCTTCCGAGCTTCATTATTCCCACATTTTTAGAGTCACAAGGAAAGTTAAAGGCATTCGTCACTGATTTAAATAAGCGCCCATGCACAAATATGTTGTCTAATACTTTTCTCATTTTGCTGATTTGAAAAATATCTCCAGTGTCTAATTGAACAATACTATCCGACTTCGATGAATTTAACTTCACACCACGTAATATCAAACTTTCCAAATCGATGTCAGCTGCATCTATCCCAATAGGATTCGCTATGACCGTTTTTTTCGAATTACTGCCTTTTTTTGTAGTTTCAGAACAAACTGATTCTTCTGATATCCGCCTAACTAATTGTTCAAGAGGTTTACTTCGTCCTTTTATTTTGCGCTTTATTTTTCCTAAATTATTTTCAAATGGGAACGCTGAAATGGAAGATGAGTCCATTTTCATGTGCTCCACATCATCAGCAATGTGTATGAGAATATGATGATTCATCACTTGCGAATCTGATCCATAAAATGTCGGAAGAAGTTTAAAGAAATTAGTGAGTAACATTCGCGCATAGTTAACATTATCCACAGCTAAGTCAGGGTCGCAAAGAATTCTACAAGCAACTGCCAAAAGAAGAAAGTGACGAAACATATTCTTTGAAAGAGCTTCGTGTAAAACAATAGGACCAACATAGTGCAAAAAAATCGAAATTGTGTCGCTTTCCAATAATTAAATTTCTCTAAATCCATTGTCTTTCTTTGAAATTCGTCCGGGATATATTTAATCAATTCGCCCAAATGAAGTTTTAAATTTTCATTTTTAATTTTTGCTGAGTTTTACTTTTCGATTTACTTTCTTTCCATATCCCAGCAGTTGCTGTAGAATCCATTTCGTTATACCTAAATATAATAAATGCATCAAATCTAATAAAACTGACTTAACCGGATCAAAATTCAAAATATTTAGCAGTGGAGATGTTCCTTCCAAATGGTGTTCTTTTTGTTCTTTAATCGTAAATGATTCTTTGGTACGAAGATTTGCAGAGACATTTGGAAATATTCTTTTATTATTTTTTGTTTTTCCTCTTGTTTTGCACCGTTCGCAACTATAGAATCCTCCGTGTCCTTTACATTTCTTTAGAAATGCTCTTGCCGGTGTATCACAGGAGAAACCACTAACTTCCACTCGATAGTGACGATTATTGATGATTATTCCGTTCTCTATTAAATTATTTATTTCATTAAAAAAGTCGCTCAAATAATCATCCACACTTTGAGGTTTAGAATCACCACTGAATACTGCAACTATAAATGGTTCAGACTTATAATCTTTATGCAATAATTGTCCCAAATTCGGCCAGAATTGCTCACTTGAACCGCTGTATAAAGGTAAGCCATCAACATCAAATAACAGACATATTACATCTTCGGTGTATTGATCAGTAATGATGTTTTTCAGCCCTTCTTCTATGCCAAAGTATACATAGCGTCCATTGGTCTCTTTTAAGCTCTTCATATTCCGAACTTCTATATTCGATTTTGTCGCCAATAATGTAACTGCTGATTTTAGTAATTCTGGATGATGGTCTCTTAGTACGTTCAAAAGGGATTTGATTGATTCAACGGTAAGATTTGTTCTAAAACTGCAAGCCCAATTTTGCAATTTTTGACGAAGTGTTAATTCCCCAGAAATTTCATCTTCATTTTCAATTCTCTCATCCGCATTCGACGATTCCGAAGAAGAGTAAGAAGACTCATCAGAATCTGTTGTGTATTCAGGTGATCTATAATCTAAGGAAACTGATGAATCATTATCTGAAGAACTCTTTTCTGCAACTATATCACAATTAATTTTTAATCATTTTCCGAAAGTTCTTCGAGAATTCAATTATTTAAATACAAAAATTTAATTTTTTATAATAATTGAATCATTTGGTAATATCTTTTAAAAAATAATTAAAATTTGGTAAAATCTTTGAAAAATAATTTAAATTTGATAAAGTCTTTTTAGAAAAATAATAATTGAAATTTGATAAAATCTTTGAAAAATAATTTAAATTAAATAAAAGCTTTTAAAAATAATTGAGTTTTTAAAAACTATAAAAAAATAATCAAATTTTTAAATAATTTTAATTACCTATAAATAATTTCTCAAAAAATTTTAATAAGTTTAGAAAAATAAATTTAAAAAAATTTTATTTTACTTTGTTCGAAGTTAATTGAATTTTAAACAATTATGATAAAATAATTTTAAGAATTCGTTTTTTATAAATATCTAATGTAATTTTTTGAAAATAATTGAATTTATAAAAAGAATTTTTGTATAATTTAAAAAAAGATTTAATTTTTTAAAGAATTTTAATTAAAACTTTTGAATATGACTATTTTCAACAAAATGTTTTTTTATTATTATAAATATTATTATTGTAAATAATATTATAAATTATTATTTTTTATATGTATTTGAATTTTCGAAAATATTGAAAATAATTGAATTTCAATAATTAGAATGAATGAAAAATTAAAATTTTTGAGAATTCAATTATTTTCACAATTTTGCAAATTGAAATTCTTCAAAAGTTGATTTTTCAAAATTTATAATAAAATATTTGAAAAAAATCAATTATTTTCAATTGAATTTTACGAAAATTCAATTATACAAAAGCTATTTAATTATATATTTCGAAAATTTCATTAGAAAAATTATTCAAAATTAACTTTTCAAAGATTTTTCTAATATACTTTTAAAATTAATAAAAATCAAAATATGTTGCAGTTTATACTAAAAATGCGGTATTTTGTCGCAAAATTTTTTGAAAAAAAAATCTAAAAAGTCGCATTTTTTAATATAAGTCGATAAAAGTAGCATTATTTGAAAATAGTAAAAAAAGTCATAATATCCGAGGCCTGCATTTCAAAAGTTACTAATATTTGTTAGAATAACGTTTCTTCAACTCACATTACAAAATCATTTTGAGTTATATAAAAACTTTTGTTAAATTCGTGCACAAAGAAATTTTAATTTTTTATGTAATTTACTCAGAAGCATTAATATGAAATAAATTGGAAAATATTACATAAAATTAAATAATATACAAATATATGTAAAAATATTTTACAAATAATTTCTAAAACGTCAACATTTTTAAAAATTACCATATTGTTTTTTTCAACTTACATTACAAAACCATTATTAGTTAAATTAAAAGGTTTTTTTGATTTCCAGTATATCCAACTTTAATTTTGGATACTATAGTATTTAATCAGAAGAAATACTATGGAATAAAAAATCGTTGGAAAAAATTACATAAAAATAAATTAATCAACATTCATACGTTTTACAATTAATATTTCTACGAAATGATTATTACCAAAGGAGGATGTTAAAAAAGAGTCGATTTTTGCCCCGACCGAGAAGTAAATTTCAAGTGAATCCTTATACATTTTAAGCCCAGGAATCGAGTAGTAACCTTCATTTCCCCCCATACCTTCGGGAAAGTGGTGAAAATGAGTGATTAATCAATGAAAAGTCCGAAAAATAAGAATTAAGTTGGAATAAGAGCAAAAGGGATAAAAACATATCATAAAATATTTTAAAATATTTTGTGGTCTACAAATAACTGCTTGGTTACTAAAAAATGTGCTTGGTTAAATGCTTGGTTACTGTCGGAAAAGTCGGAAAATTTATGAAAATCCCTTGAAAAATGTAACAAATTCTTTTTATGTGATCAGAATCGGTTTAGGGTAGAGTAAAGTTAATTTAGACTAATTACAAAACAATTTTATATCTACAATGATATCTAGACTTTTCTCTGATGTCCGAAGAATGTGTGAAAATCTCGGAAAACTCAGAAAAAGTCAAAATAATAAAAATAATCAATTTACGTTGTTTCAGAACTGACAGAAGTAATTCAAATTCATTTCTAAATTATTTTTTGGACTAGGAATAACTGTTGTGAGTTTTAATATTGACGAAAAAGTCGGAAAATATATGGAAAAATTATGAAAATTGTAAGTCGGAAAATCTATTGAAGCTTTGGCAGTCAGAATCAACTTAGAGTTGAATAAAGTTTTCTTCTTTCAGTTTTTTCTTCAAATTTTTTTCTAAATTATTTCTTGGACTAGAAATAACTGTTGTTGGTTTTTTTACTGACGGGAAAGTCAAAAAATCTATGGATAAATCGAAACAAAAAAAATTGTAACCAAAAATTGAGCTTTGGTAGCCAAAAACAGTTTAGAGTTGAACAAAGTTATAACTGAATTTAGTTCTAAAATGATTTTAGATCTACCATCATATCTAGATTTTTCTTTAATATCGGAAAATGTGTGAAAATCGCGGATTATGTATTGATGTTATTTCAGAAATGGCAAATTTTATTTAAAATCATTTCCAAATTATTTTTTTGTCCCGGAACTGTTGTAGGTTTCAATTCAATACATAATTTTGACTTTTCCTGAGTTTTCCGCGATTATCACACATTTTCCGATATTAATAAAAAATCTAGATATGATGGTAGATCTAAAACCATTTTAGAACTAAATTCAGTTAACTTTGTTCAACTCTAAACTGTTTTTGACTACCAAAGCTCAATTTTTGGTTACTATTTTTTTTGTTTCAATTTGTCCATAGATTTTCTGACTTTTCCGTCAGTAAAAAAAGCTACAACAGTTATTTCTATTCTGACTGCCAAAGCTCAATTTTTTACAATTTTCATAATTTTTCCATATATTTTCCGATTTTTTCGTCAATATTAAAACTCACAACAGTTATTCCTAGTCCAAAAAATAATTTAGAAATGAATTTGAATTACTTCTGTCAGTTCTGAAACAACGTAAATTGATTATTTTTATTATTTTGACTTTTTCTGAGTTTTCCGAGATTTTCACACATTCTTCGGACATCAGAGAAAAGTCTAGATATCATTGTAGATATAAAATTGTTTTGTAATTAGTCTAAATTAACTTTACTCTACCCTAAACCGATTCTGACTACTTAAAAAGAATTTGTTACATTTTTCAAGGGATTTTTATAAATTTTCCGACTTTTCCGACAGTAACCAAGCATGTGGCAGTTATTTGTAGACCACAAAATATTTTAAAATATTTTATGATATGTTTTTATCCCTTTTGCTCTTATTCCAACTTAATTCTTATTTTTCGGACTTTTCATTGATTAATCACTTGAACAACTATTTTGTATAGAGGTTGTGCATGCTGTCGAATCTGTATACAAAACTTTCAATTGTAAAAAATTTAGATTTGGAAGATTATACTTACCTCGTGGATAAATAATTTATCTTCTGCCTTTTTCGTGAATTAATTTTCAGGAAGACGAAATATAAAAGACCAAATAAAATTTACTATGTAAATAAATATAACTCGTGAACTATTCCAAACCATCAACACGTTTAGAGACAAACAATCAAAATGGTCACTGTACCTAGCTGATGCAAGCGGGCCCAGAGATACCCTCTGCGCATGCTTTCCACCTTTGTGGTCATTGGTTGAAATGTGCGCGTTTCTTAAAAATTTCAATTTTTAAATAAAAGAAAGTATAGAGTAATTTTATTTTATAACAAATAAACTTATATAAATAAATATAAGATATTAATAATTAATTTTACATATTTATTTAATTAAAAATTCTACTTTCAATTATGACGCGTCCACAAATCGTATACCATATTACTTTGTACCGAAATAACAAATAACAATAAAGGATGACAATGTTCAACCAATGAAAATTATTCTTAAGCTGTTGTATCTAACCAATCACCATAACCCGGACTTAACTCGGGGCGAGTGCCGAAAACAGCCTTAGTGGAATTAAAGTGAAAGTATTTTCTAAACTAATAATAAAAATTGTTTTTTATTATTTTAAACAATATTTTCTTTAGTGGAAATATATTATTCTATTTTAATTATAATTTCTTTTGTGCTTTACTTTACGAAAAATTAAATGCAAATTTCATGGAAGTTTAAGTTCTAAGACGAAAAAAATTTAAAATACAGAAGTTATTTAGAAGTTGAGGGTTATATTGTGACAGATTTTATTGAAAAGCAAACTCAACTTTTAAGTATATCACTGTAAAATAATTTTCTGTAGATTTACAGTTTTGTTCATAATTTTATAGAAAAATGTAAAATAACGTCTTTAAAAGTAGCGAATTTAAAATCCCCTCTGTAAAATTAATATTTTTAATGTGCCAATTTTACAATTTTCTGTAAATTTACTACTCTGAAAGTAGACAATATTTTTGTTTTTTATTATCTACTTTCAGAGTAGTAAAAAAGTATTAATTTTACAGAAGGAATTTTAAATTCACTACATTTAAAGATGTTATTTTAACAGTTTCTATAAAATTCTAAACAAAACTGTAAATCTACAGAAAATTTTTTTTATAGTGTTTTAACAAGTGGAAAAAATTAATCTTCAAGAATTGAATGATTTTAAAATCTTATTATTATGATAATAATGCAACCAATATCTAAGTATATTTAAATTGTCTTAAGTCAGTACTGTGACAGCATTGGCTCAGTACTTGGCTTCCTTTACTATGAACAAAAAGTTTTGAACGTTGAAATAAACGTAATATTTTTTGTTAAAAATATTTTCATAGATTATTGATTACAATTCAAATTAAAAACTCAAATTTTACATTTAGAAACATTATAATTAATTTCCTTAATAGTGACGCAAAATTATAGTAATAAAAATTTAATTTGAAGAAGAAATAAATAAATTTCGTTCATTTGAACGTTCAAAACTTTAACCTCCTCTTTACTGACACAACGAAGTTGATCCAGTACCGATACGTTATTGTACCCATTACCGCGCCAATTCCGGCACGCCAGTGTCGGCAGACAAGGTTGATGCGATACCGCATCAGTTGTCAGCAATGGTAGTAATACGGAAATTTTTCATTAGCGTCCGTCGAACCCGGGTTCAATTCCCAGCACCTTCGAATTTATTTAAAAAAATTTTTCATTAATGATAAGTGAACGTCAGAAAAATCTTCAAATTGAAAAAATAAAATAATAAAAATATTTTTTTTTATTTTTGAAACTCTTTTTTAAAAAATTGCATGCAAGCTTCTAACAACCTTGCAACACACTTGCAACAACATTTCTTATAAGCAAGTAGAAATGTTTCATGGCAAGTTTGCAGAAACCTTGCG
Organism: Leptopilina heterotoma; assembly: GCF_015476425.1. NCBI lineage: Eukaryota > Metazoa > Arthropoda > Insecta > Hymenoptera > Figitidae > Leptopilina > Leptopilina heterotoma. The sequence continues at coordinate 1,172,976 of NW_025111061.1, forward strand.
TAGTAAGCTTACAGCAATCTTGAAGCAATATTTCATGGCAAGATTGCAGGAACCCTTCACAGAAAAATTACAACCTTTCATGGGAAGCTTGCTATACAGCGGCAATCTTGCGCTGAAAGCTTGGCAAGATTGCATGGAACGCTTGTCTCAAGCTTGCCGCAAGCTTACATGTTATCTGGGCGTAGTCAATGTATTTTTGTCCTCTGAATACGATTCCGAGTCCCAAAATTAAGTAGAACGTCAGAGTTTTGAGAAAAGTGGTGTTATGGACCAAAAAAAACTTGCTTTGGTGTGTCTTTACCCCCATCAAAAGTCACTTTATCCAGAAAAATCTAATTTCTAAAATGTCAATTAGTTTCTAATTCTAGACCGTATAAAGTTAAAAATAGATCATTCGATTTATTTCTAAATCGACTTTTCAATAATTGTTTGAAATTAACAATTTAATACCAAAAACTCACAAAAAGTAACTTTTTTCAAAATTTCACTTTTTAAAAATATTAATAACTTTGGCTAATGTCGCTCAAAAAATGTATAAGGGAACAAAAGTAACATCTCAATAAGCGCTGCAAAATAAAAAATAACTAAATAGATGTTAAAATTTTTTTTTATCTTTAAACGCAAAAAGAAACATTGTAAAACTTGATGAATAAGGTTTTTTTTTATAAATTCCTGTATAAATTGATCAAAAAAATGTATATATACATATATATATTTGTATGCAGTGTTCGTAAGTCTTGATTTATTCAGCTTGTTTGGGTTTAAATTCACTATGTGAAATGCTTTCAGAGAATAACAGTTTCCCCAAAGCTGCAGAATTTCCTAGGCGAGCAACCATTTGTGATTTACGCCAAGACAGATAGTCTGTCGTTCTATAACCATTCTCTCCTAAATATTCAAGGGGACCTGTATATATCTATAAGCCGGATGCGGCAAAGTTACCAACTAAACGGCTCCCCGTCACTAACGAAGCCACTGATGCGAAACATAAAACGAGCAACAATTTCTATTCTAAGAAATACATATCTAGAACTCTGTGTTATATATATATATATATACATTGGCTGCAAAAAATCAAACAATATGACTCTATTATCATTTTAGAAAATATGAAAGCGAGTAATTTTCATTATTGAATAAGAAGAAAAATTTAAAATTAGAAAAAAATAAAAAGTCCTGTCAAAAAGTATATTTTGGCAAAAATCAGAAAAGAAAAATTCTGCATAATTTTTCTGATTTTTGCCTAGATAATTATAATCATCATTGTTTCATTTTGATTTTTTACTTTCATTTTCACTTTTGCATTCATTTCATCGGATTTTCATTTTCACTTCTGCTTCCATTGGCATTGTGCCAAAATTTGATTGTCATTTTTACTTTTGCTTTAATTTTGTTCAGAATATTAATTTTATTTTTATTTTACGAAATTTTATTTTCCTTTTCACTTTTTCTTCCATTTATTTGTCTGAATTTTATTTTTATTTTCACTTTTACTTTCGCTTTGTCAAATTTTTATATTAATTTTCACTTTGGCATCCATTTTGGCAGAATTTTAGTTTCCTTTTCACTTTTGCATCCATTTTGCCTGAATTTTATTTTCATTTTCTCTTTTTCTTTCACTTTGTCAGAATTTTATTTACATTTTCACTTTTAGTTGCACATTGTCAAATTTTCACTTTTGCTCTCATTTTGTCTGAATTTTATTTTTATTTTCACTTTTGCTTTAACTTTGTCAAATTTTTAATCTTCATTTTCACTTTGGCTTTCATTTTATCAGAATTATATTCCACTTTTACTTTCACTTTGTCAAATATTCATTTTCACTTTTGCTTTATCATTTCCTCAGATTTTCATGTTCACATTGTAGAAATCACCATGCTATGCCTAAAATGATTATTGGCCCTAGCTTGGACCTAACTTGGCAACCCCTTTTTATATATCCTAGGCTGGTCCTAACTTGGTACTAGCTAGGAGATCCAGTTATGACTTAGAAAAATTTTTAGGAAAATAAAGTGTCAAAATTGATACATGAAAAACATGTAAAAATTGATAAATATTCTCAATTAATATTTATAAAATTAATTGATAATCATATTTGTTTAAACAATTTATTGTTTGACATAAATGAGAAAATTATACAAATACTATAAAATAAAGTTAATTTATTAATTTATTAATTCAGCAATTGTTTAAACAAATAATTGTTATTTACTAACTTTTTACACAATCAACCTAGAAACTAGCAGTTTTTTCTAATTTTGCAATAAGTAAATACTCAGATTAGTTAATTGCAAAATTTTAAAAGACTACAAGTGTCTAGACGCTTTATTGTCTTAAGAATTAATAAATAACAACAATTTTTTGTTTAAACAAATGCTGAATTGTTAAAATTATAAATTATCTTCATATTTCACTACTCAAGTGTAATAATCGCGAAGTTAGATAAAAACTGCAAATTTTTAAGTAATTTGTTACAAAAGTTAATATAACAGCAAAATTTATTTATTTATTTAAACAGATACAGACTGCAATATAATTATCATTAGTAAAATATATTTCTAATTTCGTTCGCTGATTTTCAGTTTCGTTTAAGTTGGTGCTAAACACTAAGAGATATTGCAATTCGAATGTGGGCTGACCCACCCAGGTCCAACCCAGGACCTACCTGGGCTTCCTAGTTTCATTAGTAAAAATTTCTAAGTCCAAGTCTAAAAAATTTTTTGCAACAAAAAATTAATGCTTAAAATGATTTAGAATAATGAAAAACGTGTTTTTAACATAAATTTTTTTGACATTTTTTTAAAAAGTGGATCACCCGCTTAATTAATTAGGAAAAATTTCCAAGTCCAAAAGACGAATATTTTTTTTAGACCAAGAAATTAATGTTGAAAATGATTGAGAACAATGAAAAACCTGTTTTTAACGAAAATGTACAGATATTTTTTTTCTTGATATAATATAAAAATATTAATTTTTGAATTTTTATATTTGGATATTATTTTATTATTATTGTTGTTGTTAAACTATTTTTTTATTTATTATCGTGTATTAGTGTCAATAATTACTATATTGAATCATCAAAAGCAAGTTCACAAGTCACTGACAATAAAAATTTTGATCTCAACTAGTTTCATTAGCATAGTGGTTAGGGCGTTAGTCTCGTAGTCCGTAGGTCGTAGGTTCGATTCCCGCGTGCGTTAGATTTTATTTACTTCTTAGGTTTGCGTTTATTCCGATTTTTCTGCGTTGTTTTCGTATAAGTAAGCAATTTAATGATTATATATACTGTAAAATAATTTAATTAACAAGTTTCTAATTTTTTTTATAATTTTTAATGTATATATTAGAGGAATATATATTAATCTCTACATATACTAACATTATTTATGAATTCGCTTTTGGTCATCACTTAATTAAAAAAAATTATAATTAATTAAAATTAATACTTATTATTAATAATTTAGGTTATTTCTTTAACAAATATTATTAACTAATTAAAATTATAATGAAATAGAAAATACTGTCTGAGATGGTCCTTTCTAGGTCCTAAAATGGACCCATAAACTGGTCCTAACTAGGCTCCCAAGTTAGGACCAGACTAGAATCGCATCACCACCCATTTTTGGTCCAACCTACACTGCCAACCTAGGACCAAGCTATTAACAGGGCAAAATAGGTAGGACCTGGCTAGGACCAATTTTCATTTTCCACACGGGATAGAGATAATAATATAATAGATATATAATGTATGTGAAGTTGGCCCCCCACTTTCAAAAAAATTAAATTTTCTTTAGAGTTCTGACTTCCTCAACAATAGTTCTACAGTTCCTGATAGTTTTTAGAAATAGTTCCGGCGATTAAATGGTAAAAAATAGGTTTTTTCATAATGGGGGGCTAACTTCACGCAGCCCCCCACTATTGAAAAAATGGATTTATTATATTAGAGTTCTGAGTAGCTATAAGAGAGTTCTAGAGTTCCCTATAGTTTATTTTAATAGTTCTCATAATCCAAAATCATAAAAAAATAATTGAAAATTCGAGAATTTTTCAAAAAATTAAAATGTTACGAAAAAAAAGTTCTGCTCAGAGTTCTGTTAGCCTCCGATAGTGTTCGACAAAAAACCTTAATAACAAGTTTTTCAAAACCAAAAAACTACTAAACTACAAGACTTTGAAGTTTCAAAAAAAATTTGATTTTTTATATATTGAGAGTCCTATGAGTTTTGATTAGAGTTCTGTTAGCCCCCGATAGTGTTCGACAAAAAACCTTCATAACAATTTTTTCAAAACCCAAGAACTACTGAACTACGAAACTTTAAAGTTTCAAAAAAAATTTGATTTTTTATATATTGAGAGTTCCATGAGTTCTGATCAGAGTTCTGTTAACCTCCGATAGTATTGGACAAAAAACCTTCATAACAATTTTTTAAAACACAAAAATTACTGAACTACGAGACTTTGAAGTTAGTCATGTAAAGTTGGCACAACTTTTTTGAAAAATCAAAAATTTAACGAGAGTTCTGGGCACTTTAGCAATAGTTCTAGAGTTCTCTAACGATTATTTAAATAGTTCTGATAATTAACAACAAAAAAAGCGACAATGAAAAATCATAGTGCTAACTTTGCATAGCACTATGATTTTTGCAACAAAGAATTTTGACCTAATATTCTGAAAAAGAATAAAGAGTTCTAGAGTTCTCTACCAAAAAAATAAGTGTTCTGCAAAATTTAAAAAGATATTAACAAATTAAAAAAAGTTATGAAACTAATATTTTGCGAGTTCTGAATAGAGTTCTGGCATCGTTGCGAAGAGTTCTATAAGTTATTTTAATGACATTTTTCTCTAAGCCTAAAATCATAAAAATTACAGAACTTTAAAAGTTTCAAAAATTAAAAATTTAGAGTTTTGAAAGTTCTGATTAGAGTTCTGGCATCATTGCAAATAGTTCTAGAAGTAATGCTCTTGACATTTTTTTTATACCAAAAATCCAATAAGTTAAAGGACTTTAAAAATTACAAAAAAAATCAAAAAAGTTATAGGACTTTAAAATTTTCAAGAAATTTCAAAATTCAGAGTTCTAAGAATTCTGATTAGAGTTCTAGCATCATTGCGAAGAGTTCTGGAGGTAATTCTAATGACATTTTTTTCTAAATCCAAAATCAAAAAATGTTACGGGACTTTGAAATTCTCTAAAATTATTAAATTCTGAGTTCTGAGAGTTCTAAAAAGAGTTCTGGCATCGTCATAAAGAGTTCTATAAGTATTTCTAATAACATTTTGTTTTAAGTCTAAAATCAAAAAGTTACAGGACTTTGAAGTTTTCACAAAATTTTATAATTCAGAGTTCTGAGAGTTCTGATTAGAGTTCTGGCATCATTGCGAAGAGTTCTAGAAGTAATTTTTATAATATTTTTCTCTAAGCACAAAATCAAAAAAATTACGGGACTTTGAAATTTTCTTAAATTTTCGAATCTTAAAAATTTAGAGTTCTGAGAGTTCTGATTAGAGTTCTGGCATCATTGCAAATAGTTCTAGAGGTAATTTTCATGACATTTTTTCCTAAATCCAAAATCAAAAAAATTACGGGACTTTGAAATTTTCTAAAATTATCAAAATTTAAAAATTTAGAGTTCTGAGAGTTCTGATTAGAGTTCTGGCATCATTGCGAATAGTTCTAGAGGTAATTCTAATGACAATTTTTCCTAAATCCAAAATCAAAAAAATTACGGGACTTTGAAATTTTCTTAAATTTTCAAATATTAAAAATTTAGAGTTCTGAGAGTTCTGATTAGAGTTCTGGCATCATTGCGAATAGTTCTAGAGGTAATTCGTATGACATTTTTTTCTAAATACAAAATCAAAAAAATTACGGGACTTTGAAATTTTCTAAAATTTTCAAAAATTAAAAATTTAGAGTTCTAAGAGTTCTGATTAGAGTTCTGGCATCATGGCGAAGAGTTCTAGAAGTAATTTTAATCACATTTTTCACTAAGTACAAAATCCAAATAGTCACAAGCCTACTCAAATTTTCAAGGTTTTAAAATTCAGTGTTCTAAAAGTTCTAATTACGGTTCTGACATTGGCATAAAGAGATCTTCAAATAATCCTAATGAAGTTTTGATAGATACTTAAATGCCAAAAAGTACAGTATTTATAATTTTTTTTAAATTTCGAAATATTGCCTTTAGTCGATCTTTTATGTCTTTGTTGTTGTCTGGTCTTTAATATTCCTTAGCTCAGTTAACTATTTATGAATAATTTTTTTTCACGTTAAAATTATACCAGGTGCGATTTTTTGGTCGGCCCATAGTTGGGCCAACTTTTACAAAGTCGGTCCAACTTCTCGTGCCAGAGGTTGGGCCAACCATACAGATGATAACGGCGACCGTCTAATGGCGACGATGGTTGGCCCGACAACTCATAAGGAAGTTGGCCCAACTTACAATGCATATGTTGTGCCAACTATACATTTCAATGGTTGGTCCAAAGACTGACGCCAAAGTTGGCACAACTTTAGATGCGTAAGTTGGGCCAACCACAATTTTCAAAGTTTGGCCAACTTCAACAGCCAAAGGTAAAAAATTATTAAAAAACTACATTATTTAAACAATTAACACGTTATTATTAGCGGGAACATCAGATATAACCTTTACCTATTATTATTAAACACAATCTCATACATACATTTTCGAAAATATCTATCGCTCGCTGGGATCGAACCCCTAACCTAACGCACCGAAGACTTATACACTGACCACTACGCTACGCTCACATGGGAGTGCATAACGCAAAATGTATATTAAAGCTGCAACAGTCGGGCCAACCGTGGCCCAGAGTTCGGCCAACCAAGAAAGTTTAAGTCATTTAAACCGCATTTGACAAAGTTTTGCCAACCGTTGGGCCAACCGTGGCCCAGAGTTCGGCCAACCAAGAAAAATCAAGTCAATTAAACTGCGTTTCACAAAGTTTTGCCAACCGTTTGGCCAACCGTGGCCCAGAGTTCGGACAACCAAGAAAGTTTAAGTCAATTAAACTGCGTTTCACATAGTTTTGCCAACCGTTGGGCCAACCGTGGCCCAGAGTTCGGCCAACCAAGAAAGTTTAAGTCATTTAAACTGCGTTTCTAGAGTTTTGCCAACCGTTGGGCCAACCGTTGCCCAGAGTTCGGCCAACCAAGAAAAATCAACTCAATTAAAATGCGTTTCACAGAGTTTTGCCAACCGTTGGGCCAACCGTGGCCCAGAGTTCGGCCAACCGAAACTGAAAGTCTTTTAAACTACGTTTGGATAAGTTGTGCCAACCTTTGTCGCCAAAGTTGGCCCGACGGTTGGTTAAACTCTGCATTTTATGGTTGGCTTGCAAAGTCGGGCCAACTGTGGGCACAAGTACTTGCCAAAGTTGGGCAAACTCTGGCAACCAAAACTTTGCTTGCCAAAGTTAGGCCAACCTTGGGCCAACCTTCAAACTCTGGCGGCCAACCTAAATTCGCACCTGGGATTTCTTTATCTTATTTTATTTAGTTAATAGTATAATTGGATTTTGATTTGTTAATGTGAACAATATTTTTTATAAATATGTCTCAAAAAATGATAAGCCGAATATAGGGTAAACAAAAAAAATGTTAAAAATTTAACTACATTTTTTAAAAAATTATTATTTTGGAAGTGAACAAAATGTATTTTATATTTAATGGAACAATACATCTTTTTGTTACAATTCTAACGTTTCCTATTGACCAATACTATTTAGGAACATTCTTTTTTGTTCACCTTTAGAATTAAAAGTTACATTTTAAAAATGACGTAATAAAACCAAAACACCGCTTCCATTTTTTAGCTTTATAAACACACTATAATGCAAAAAACTCACTTAGGTCTACAAATTTAAAAAATTTATTAAAAAATATTTGAATTAATTAATTTAATGATATATATATTTATAAATTTACATATTCTCATGTTTCTACAAAATTTTTATTTTATTGTATTAATTAAAAAAATTGTTATATAAAATCCAATTTTTCAGAACTCTGAATTTTTAATTTCTAACATTTTTGAAAATTTTCCAATCCTGCAATTTTTTGGATTTTGTGCTTAAAGAAAAATTTTATTAGAATTACTATTAGAATTCTTCGCAATGATGCCAAAACACTAATCAGAACTCTCAGAACTCTGAATTATAAAATTTTGAAAATTTTTGAAAACTTCAAAGTCCTGTAGCTTTTTGATTTTAGATTTAAAACAAAATATTATTAAAAATACTTATAGAACTCTTTATGACGATGCCAGAACTCTTTTCAGAACTCTCAGAACTCATAATTTTAAAATTTTGAAAATTTTAGAGAATTTCAAAGTCCCATAACTTTTTTTATTTTCGATTTAAAACAAAATGTCATTAAAAATACTTCTGGAACTCTTTGAAATGATTCCAGAACTCTAATCAGAACTCTTAGAACTCTGAATTTTAAATTTTTTTGAAAATTTTACATTCCTATAACTTTTTTGATTTTTTTGTAATTTTCAAAGTCATGTAACTTATTGGATTTTTGGTATAGAGAAAAATGTCATTAGCAATACTTCTAGAACTATTCGCAATAATGCCAGAACTCTTATCAGAACTTTAAGAACTCTAAATTTTTAATTTTTGAAAATTTTAGAAAATTTCAAAGTCTTGTAATTTTTTTTATTTTGGATTTAGAGAAAAATGTCATTAGCATTACTTCTAGAACTATTTGCAATGATGCTAGAACTCTAATCAGAACTCTAAGAACTCTAAATTTTTAATTTTTGAAAATTTTAGAAAATTTCAAAGTCTTGTAATTTTTTTAATTTTGGATTTAGAAAAAAATATCATTAGAATTACCTCTAGAACTATTCGCAATGATGCTAGAACTCTAATCAGAACTCTGAATTTAAAAATTTTGAAATTTTTTGATAATTTCAAAATCCTGTAACTTTTTTAATTTTAGATTTAAAACAAAATGTCATTAGAAATACTTATAGAACTCTTTATGACGATGCCAGAACTCTGATCAGAACTCATGGAACTCTCAGTATATAAAAAATTAAATTTTCTTTTAAACTTCAAAGTCTCGTAGTTCATTAGTTCTTGGGTTTTGAAAAAATTGTTATAAAGGTTTTTTGTCGAACACTATTGGGGGCTAACAGAAATTTTGATCAGAACTCATGGAACTCTCAATTTATGATAAATTTCTTTTTTTTAATTCAAAGTCCTGTAGTTCAGTAGTTTTTGGGTTTTGAAAAAATTGTTATGAAGGTTTTTTGTCCAATACTATCAGAGGTTAACAGAACTCAGATCAGAACTCATGGAACTCTCAATATATAAAAAATCAAATTTTTTTTGAAACTTCAAAGTCTTTTGTAGTTCAGTAGTTTTTAGGTTTTGAAAAAATTGTTATAAGAGTTTTTTGTTGAACTCGATGGGTGGCTTACAGAACTCTGATCAGAACTCTTTTAATGGAACATAATTGAATTTTCGAAAAATTATCGCGTTTTTTCAATTTTTTTTTTACTTTGGATTATCAGAACTATTCAAATAATCTGTAGGGAACTCTAGAACTCTCTTAAAACTAACCAGAACTCTAATTATAAATTTATTTTTGCAATAGTGGGGGGCTGCGTGAAGTTGGCCACCCATTGTGAAAAAACCTATTTTTTACCATTTAATCGCCGGAACTATTTCTAAAAACTATCAGGAACTGTAGAACTATTGTAGAGGATGTCAGAACTCTAAAGAAAATTTAATTTTTTTGAAAGTGGGGGCCAACTTCACATACATAGAAATATATATGAATAACTTTTTATAAATATGGTTAAAGTGATTGAATCTTCAGTCAACCAATGTATTTTTAAATACCCTACTAGATAGTTATAGTAGTTTAATAGTTAAACAACAATTTTCAAACAAAAATGTTGAGAAAATGTCATTTTCCACAATTTTTAGTTTTTAAAATAGGTACTACAAATTGACAAATACTGTTCTGTAAATTTAAATTAGTTAAAAATAGTATTTGATAGGAAAAGTCATTTACTGATTTAAACAGTAATATTTTCCTAATAAAATAATTAATGGTAACTAATTATTAATTTTTCCCAGTCAAATTAAATTCCCGATTGGTAGATACCTCTTCAAATATATTAGTAGAAACTAAAACCCGTCGAAGACGGGTACGACAGCTAGTAATTTATAAAATTACAACATATATTTCCATAAATTTTTATAAGTAGGTAAACAGGGAGCGTTCTAACTCAAGATCCCTGCACCGACATGTTACCGACACTTTTAGCCCAGACTCAAACCACTTAGCCAAGACTCAAACCCTTGTGGGGGGGGATATTCAGACTGTTATGCTTAGCTGGATATGACGTCATACTTCCTAGAATTTTGGGGGGGGGGATATTGAGATCATGATGCAAATGTGATTCTTGGAATTTATCTAATTTCTTGGAATTATAAAACAATCCTAGAATTTGATGACACATTATCATTGGTATTTCCTGTTTTTGTTTTTTACAGGGTGCATTCTTTAACGATGACACATAATTTCTTTGTTTTTCGCAAAATAGGGTTGATGACTCATTATCATTGGTATTTCCTGTTTTTGTTTTTTACATGGTGCATTCTTTAACGATGACGCATAATTTCTTTGTTTTTCGCAAAATAGGGTTGATGACTCATTATCATTGGTATTTCCTGTTTTTGTTTTTTACCACAATTCTAAGAAAACCATAATTAACTTGAAATCAAATTAGTCATAATCTGTGTATATAAAGAAGGCAATTTTTATCAAAACCATTCCTGCAGTTTAAGCTGTTCAATCAACATATCAGAATTTCATCGTGAAATTCAAGTGCGCTTAAAAAATCTCGTTTTAAAAAAAAATCGCTATAGTTAAAAGTTTAATTTTAGTCTGATCGGAGTTAATCATTGTAGTGAAAAAAATTGACATTTAATACAAGTGATAAAAATGAATTTAGATAAATTAAATGCAGCAAGTAAAGTTATGGAAACTGATAAAAGCTCTAACTATTGTAAAGATTTTGTGAAAATTATGAACAATGCTTTTAAAACATTATGTAAAAAAACTACAACAGAGGAATTAAATTTTTGGATAAATAATAGTGTAAAAAACATTAGATTACTGAATAAATTGTTAAGAAATGGATCTGTGTCATGTGGAGAGAAAAAAAAGATTTTGTCAACTATTGGACTATTGAAAGCAAATAGCAGAAAGTTTAAGAAACTAAGAAGAACAGGAACTGGTTTATTTAAAAAGGATGAGAGATGGATCAGGTGGGAAGAATTAGAGAATGCTTTCGAGAATAGAATTAGAACAGGTGTTGTTATTAATTTGAAACATAAAAATATGGACAGTTTTCTCAGTGATGCAAAGAAAATGATTATTTCTCGATTAAAAAATGCATTTAAAAAGGTAGGAAACATGAAAGTTAATGTTGTTCTTGCGGCAAATTATACTGTTTTAGAAGAAGGTGAGGAAATTGAAGATATTAAATATTTCAATACTAGAAATTCAAAAATTTTAGAATCAACAAACTTTGATGAATGGTTTGATCATAAAATTCGTGAAAAACTTTTTGTTAAGATTGATGATTTTCAACAAAAAAAGTCAGGTTGGTCTTTAAATGAAATTATAAATTTAAGTATTAATATAAATAAATATGTCCCTCTTGCGGCTGGATACTCAACATTTATAAGAATGTCAAAATTTATAATTGATAAAAGAGCTGTTATTAATGTTATAAATAATGACAAACATTGTTTTTTATGGTCCATCATTGCACAACGTTATCAAGTTGTAAAGAATAAGGAACGTACAAGTTCATATCCTCACTTTAAAGATACTGATTTAAAGTTTGATGATTTTGAATTCCCCATTTCTCTCAGCGATATTCCAAAATTTGAAAAATTAAACAATTTAAGTATTAATGTGTACGGAATTGATAAAAGCAGTAATAAAAAGAATGAAATTGTTCCACTTTATTTAAGTAAAAACAAATCAGATGAACCTACTTATCACTTATTAATGATTGAAAATACAGAACTTGATTTAGACGATGATGATGATAATAATTTTCAAATTAACAAAGTTTATCATTTTGCATTAATCAATAATTTATCTCGTTTAGTAAGTTCACAAATAACAAAAGATCATAATCGAACGTTACTTTGTGATAGGTGTTTATGCCATTTTATGAAAAATCATTTAATAATCATAAAATTGATTGTGATAAAATAAACATATGTCGAGTGATTTTACCTGAAGAAGAGAATAAAATTTTAAAATTTAAAAATTACAGAAATAAAGAAAGTGTTCCCTTTGTCGTGTATGCTGACACTGAAAGTCTCTTAGAACCTATAGCAAGTACACACACAAACACATCAACATACCAAAAACATATCCCAACAAGTTTTGCTTTCTATGTACATTGCAATTTTAACGAATCTCTTTCAGAATTTAAATCATATCGAGGTCCAGATTGTGTTGATTGGTTCATGGCTGAATTAAAACAATTGGCTGAAAAAGCAAATACTTATTTTACAAATATTATTCCAATGGAAAATTTAACTATTTTACAACAAATTCAATTTGATACAGCAACAGTTTGTCATATTTGTGAAAAACCTTTTGAAAATGATGACATTAAACACCGCGACCATTGTCATTTCACGGAAAAATATCGTGGTCCAGCACATCAAGGTTGCAATGTAAATTATAAAGATTCGCATGTTGTTCCCATAATTTTTCACAACTTGTCAGGATATGATGCACATTTCATTATTAAAGCTTTAGCAACGTCTTTTGAGGGTGAAATGAAACTGTTACCAATAAACAAGGAAAAGTACATTTCATTTTCAAAGTATGTCAAAGGCATTTGACGCTATGCTCAAGTACACAGACATAAAACTTGATTTGTTGACAGATGTAGAAATGTTGCTTTTTATTGAAAAGGGAATTAGAGGTGGTGTTTCACAATGCTCAAACAGATACGCGAAAGCTAATAATAGATTTATGGAAAAAGATTTTAATCCCTTAATACCAGAATCTTATATAATGTACTTCGATATAAATAATCAGTATGGTGCTTCTATGAGCGAGAGCTTGCCATATACAGATTTTGAATGGTTAGAAAATTATAGTAATGACTTTTTCCTAAATATTCCAGATGATTCTTCAGAAGGATATATTCTTGAAGTAGATTTAGATTATCCAACTCAACTTCATGATTCACATAAAGACTTGCCCTTATGTCCTGAACATTTCATACCTCCTCTCCCAAAATGTAAAATTCCTAAATTGATTCCAAATTTATTACCAAAGAAGAACTATACAATTCACTATAGAAATTTAAAGCTATATTTATCTTTGGGAATGAAATTAACTAAAATACATAGAGTTTTAAAATTTAAGCAAAAACAGTGGTTAAAACCCTACATTGATTTAAATACCGAGCTTAGAAAAAAATCGAGTAATGAATTTGAGAAGAATTTTTACAAGCTAATGAACAATTCTGTATTTGGCAAGACAATGGAAAATGTTAGAAAACACAAAGATGTTAGATTAATAACAAAATGGGAGGGAAGGTATTGCGCGAAAAATTTAATTGCTCAACCAAACTTTCATAGTTGCACCATATTCGATAAAGATATGGTCATTATTGAGATGAATAAAACAAAGGTATACTTTAACAAACCAATTTACATAGGATTCACTATTCTAGACATATAAAAATAATAACATATGACTTTCATTACAATTACATTAACGAGACTTTCAGTGATTCTGCAAAATTACTCTACACAGATACTGACAGTCTTGTTTATCACATCACAGTACCAAATTTTTATGATTATATTAAAAGAGATTTACATAAATTCGATACATCCGATTATCCTGAAAACAACATTTATAATATACCACTTGCAAATAAAAAAATCCTGGGTCTTATGAAAGACGAAAATAACGGTAAAATTGTAGACGAATTTATAGGTTTAAGATCAAAACTATATGCATTCAAGTTATGGGGTGATGAGGAAGCTAAAAAGAAAGCAAAAGGGGTAAAATATTCAACTTTAAAAAAAATAGGTTTCGATGATTTTAAGCATACTCTCAATGAAAATGAAAACCTGATCCGATCTCAGCACTTTATACGCAGCAAAAAACATGAAGTATTTACTGTCAAACAAAATAAAATTGATCTCAGTTGGCAGGATGATAAAAGAATTTTGATACCAGGGAAAACTGACACCTTTCCTTGGGGTTACCAACAGCATGATCCAATGGAAATAGATGAAATTGATGTATAAAATGTAAATATTTATTTAAAATGTAGTTTGTATTAGTTCTCTGCTATTCGATTTATACAATTTTTACAATAAATTATACTTAAAAAATATTGTAATTTATTATAATAAATGAATGTAATCAAAATAAATGTCGTTTCTTATTCCTGAAAACAATAAGGTTAGGTTAGAAATAATAATTACAGTCCAATTGATATTTTGTAATTTTATTGAGGAAAAAAATAGAATACATTTTAAACTAAAATACTTAAATATTACAGTTTTTGCAGAACCAAGTTTTTAAGTTTATAACATTCTGAAGAGCAGAAGTAAATGTTTTGTTGTTGATTAAATGTTTTGAACAAGTTTTAATACATGTTTCAATGTTTAACTTTTTTAATGAAGGACAATTTAAATCATTCATGTCGATAATTTCAATACAATATTTTTCATCGATTAAGCTTTTTAACCATTTTTTCTTCTCTAAACCTTTAACATAAATTGTCTTTGCTTCTTTAAACACATTTTCTAAAATTTCTTTTAAATAAACGTACGGTACATCACCAGCATTCCAACGAATACCATGGAAATTATTTTCTAACCAACGATTGATACATTTATATTTGTTTGTGACGCAATTCCATGGACAAGGAGGTTGGAAAACCATATTTATTGGTATTGAATCATTATTTACAGAAACTATAGCTAATTCTTTTAAAACAAATTTATTAATTGGCAATTTGAATCCTTGCACATCCATCAAGTACTGCATTTTTAAATCAACTAATCTCATTACGCGTAAAGAGTTAAATATATATAAGCTTAAAGTTAAACAATTTTTTTGACAATTCCACTGATTGGTTTATATTCAACGATGCGGTCATGCAAAACTAAGCAATAAGCTGAAGTATTGGCGGGAAAATTTTCTTTTGATTCAAATTCTAAGCGGATATCAACTGGTCCACTTTTTAAAGACTCATTTTGTTTTGAACAATCTACTACAACTAAAGGAGCATATTGTAAAAATTCTTTTTTTGATAAAATTGGTTGAGACTCTTTACTATAATAAGATGCTTGAAAATTTGTAAACATTTCATACAAAGTAGAGTACTGGTTTCTACCAATATTCAGATTCATGTTGCTATAAGGATAACATTGTGAATTTAAAAATAATTTGACATCAGATAAATCACAATGATCGAAACAACTAGAGTTTTGAACTGTATTATTTTTTCTGTTTCTCTGAAACCCTAATACAATAAATCTAGGTTTCTCTAATTGACTTGAAGTTTTTACACTCCAAATATGCTTAGGAGTAATTGGTAATAAAGGATATTCATACAATTCCCAAGTTCTAAAACTTATTGGAATAGATGGATCTTTTTCAATATATTTTAATAATTTAAATTTTCGAGCATCTGATAATTTTATGTATGGTAATAACCATTCAATTTTTTCAATAACAATTTTAAACTCTTCTAAAGGTGCTACTTGCAACACTGCGTTAGCATCAGTTCTTGATCTGATTAAAATAAGCTCATGTTTTGCGTTAATAATAACTTTTTGGTAATCTTCAGCAAAACCAAAAATCATACTTAAAGGAATACAAACATCAAAATAACCTTGTGCATTTGTTAAGGTTGGTTCATTGGTAAATTCTAACCAGCCAACATTTTCAAGAAATTTATTTTGACTAGCATCCAGAGAAATATAATTTTTCATTAAACTTGTAAGACCAACATTTTTATTTTTATCAATTTCTACACCAATAAGTTCATACTTTGCTTCTTCAAATAAATGACATATGCCATTAGAAATTAAATTTGTACGCTCTAGAGCTGTTCCATCAGGTTTCACAAGTTTTCCAGTGATGTGAATCGAGCCTTTGCTTGGAAATAAGCAATGATCCTGATTCTGTACCGTGATGCGGATTTCGTCACTATTGTTGTATGTTAATGAGGTGTATGGTTGTTGCGCATGAACTTC
This sequence comes from Leptopilina heterotoma, assembly GCF_015476425.1. Lineage (NCBI taxonomy): Eukaryota > Metazoa > Arthropoda > Insecta > Hymenoptera > Figitidae > Leptopilina > Leptopilina heterotoma. The sequence goes on from NW_025111061.1 coordinate 1,189,285, forward strand.
ATAATGAGCAATAGATTCATCAAAAATTACTGGTGAATCAATATTTAAAATTTCCCCTTCCATAGCAAATAATAATACGTTGAAATACAAAGGCACAAATACAAGTAAAAATAACCTTAAATCTCTTTTTTACTCTCTTCCTTTTTTTACAATCCTTAGACCGAGATTTTTTAGTAGTTGTAGGTTCTGAGGTGTTAATCTCTTCAAGATTCGCCGACGACTGATTTGCTTCTGGCATGGTGTCTTAATTTTATAACCAAAACCAATCCTTTTTCTATTATTAAAAACAATACCCATTACTTTAAGGATTTAATATGAAGCCTTATTGTTAAAGTTTCCCCTCGAAAATTAACTAAATTTCCGTCTTGGTCTACAATTCGCAAGTGAATATAGTCTATTGTCTTGACAGCGACTGGCAAGTAAATGACGTGATTTGGTACTTCCACTATTTTATATCCTGGTGGAACAATAGGAAAAAATTCATGAATTGTATGCACTTTTTCACCATTAATGTATGCTCCCGTTGTTATATTACATTCTACTCTTAATGAATTTATTTTAATGATTGATACTGGTTGATCAGACTCATGGTATTCTTGAGCTTTTAATTTGCGAGGAGAAAATCCTAACAAACTACCTATAGAATCATTGGGTTTAAAATTAATTTCTTCATCACAATAAACTGTACATTTCAATGTATTATTGTTTGGTTTGATTCTAAAATTAATTCCTTTATTTTTTAAAATTAAGTGCAAAACTTGATCAATATCACTAACTTCATAACTTCCTGTGGGTATAATAATTTCTTCATTTCCTACGTAAAATTTGTTCTTTCCAACATCTATATTAGGAATAGAATTAAAAGTTAAAAATTCAACAAGACCAAGAGCATAATTTTTAAAATTAGACAACTCTATTGGTGGAAAAAATTGAGATTCTAAGATGGAAGAATTTCCAGACAACGTTAAAATAAGTGAATCGTCCATGATGAGGTCAAAGTAATAACTAACGTTTAAACTAAGAATATCATTTATTTATATGCAGAGTATACAAATCAGGAATATTCAATTGTTTACATAAAAATTTAAGACATAAATGTCCGCATACATATGTATTATAGTTTTGATATCGTTTATGATTATATTTTATGCTACCAACACCAAAATATTTAACAAGATCCGAAGGTGGTCGAAGATTACCGAAGCTATCAAAATATACGATTTTATCTTTATTCTTTTTATATGCACACCAATGTGTACCGGGACCATTTTTATCATCTAGATTAATAATTGCAAATTCAGTTTCTTTAGGACCACGCATAGGTAGTTCATTTCGCATAAAAACTCCTCGAAAATATGGAATTTTTAAAAGCTTTGCAAATTTAAGTAAATCTAAGTCGGTTAGGGCTCGGTGAGGTAGCTTTACTTCAAGTTTTTTGACTTGCATCCTTGTCCTGCTTTATAAGGTTTAAGGTGTAACCCTAGACCTGTCCTATATGGTTTTAAATAGAGCCCTTTTCCTAAGGCAATAGACTCCATTGTTTGATTGTGTCGCTTGCTTTCCTCTAGTTGACGTTTTGCAGAATTTGCATCATTTACAGCTTTAGCTATGCCAGCTGCTCCCCCTGCTAGAGCCCCTGTTGCACTTAAACCCGCAAACAAAGGAATAAGAAAAGGTAAAATTCCTCCCACTTTAGAAGGTATCGGTAAAACTCGAGGTTTATTAATTTTTCGCCTGCCACCAGCAATTTTAACTGCCAAACGTGCACCTTCAAGTGTTGATTTAATAGTAGACTGGGCATTTGTATCCAATTTCATAGATTTTTTAGCTGCGGTTACAATCTTCCTCAACGTTGATTTTTTATTTTCCCTCTTTTTCTTCATATTTTCTTTTGACTTGATTTCCATACCCAATTTTGATTTGACCTTCATTGCATTTGTTATTGCGTAAGCTGCAGCTCTTTCACTATAATTTGCGTCAGGAGCAAACACACGATGCCAAGCTTTATCAGCAAGTACTCTATCAGCTGCGTTTCTCGCTTCTACACTTTCCCTATTTTTTGAATAAGAAATATCGTGCTGTTTACAAGCAGCGTCGAGAGGGTTGATTCCTGGATCACCTCGTGCTAATCTCTTTGCTAATTTTGTTCCTGGACCACAGTATTGATAGCCAGGTATATGAAGTTCGAAAGGTAATTTATTGATAATTTTATTCAAAATACCTCTACCTCGTCTTACTCTTTTCGAAGTTTTCTTTAAACTAATTTGTTTTTTATTTACACCCATATTTATATTCTTTACGGTTAGAAAACTTTTTCAAGACTAAAGGGGAAATCTATATAACCAATGTATTTATAGTTTTTTGCCATTTGACTACAAACAGTCGACCTTTAATGATCTAACAAAAAAATTATGACAGCAATAGTCAATTATCACAGTAATAGTCAATTATCCCAATTGCCTCCGACAGTAGGAAACGTGGACCTTGCCCAAAGCATGAAAGAGTTGACGATCGACACCAAATCGCAAACCTCTCCTAAAAAACTAGACCTAGCAATCAGATGCTGTAAAGTAGCATGGACCTTATTATTGGACTTGCATGCAAACGTTACAAGCGACTACAGTAAACTGACATTGAAACTATTAAAAACCTTGTATTTATAGTTTTAACCTCAGTTATCGTAAGAATGGAGTTCGAAGCACAATCGATTAAATTACCAGTTTACAATTTTGACACTCTTGTTCAAGATTGTAATAAAAAAACAGATAATCGTCATGGAAATTTATTGCCAAATAGTGTGCGAGCAATATTTTGTGGACCGTCAAATTGTGGAAAGACAAATGCTTTACTTGCTCTTTTAATACATCCCAATGGATTACGATTTGAAAATGTTTATGTGTACTCAAAATCGTTATATCAACCAAAATACAAATTTTTAGAAAACATTTTGCAACCAGTAGAGGGTGTTGGCTACTTTCCATTTAATGAACATGTGGATGTTGTAGAACCAAACAATGCGTTACCAAACTCAATATTTATATTTGATGACGTAGCATGTGAAAAACAAGATAATATTAAAGCTTTTTTTGCTATGGGAAGACACAAAGCGGTGGATTGCTTTTATTTATGTCAAACATATGCGCGCATTCCAAAACATTTAATACGTGACAATGTTAATTTACTAGTTTTATTCAAACAAGATGAAATGAATCTTAGACATATTTATGATGATCATGTAAATACTGATATGACATTTATGGAATTTAAAAAACTTTGCAACTCTTGTTGGAAAAATAAGCATGATTTTATAGTGATTGATAAAGATCGTGATATCAATGAAGGCAGATATAGAAAGTGTTTTGATTGTTTTATAAAATTAGAGAAATGATATTCTTTATAAACAGTTTCATTCAAGACATTGGTCAATCAACATGTCTTCTACACACTTGAAACATTTGCGAAAACAAAAAGATATTCTTGGTCAAATTGCAAAAGCCAGTGATGCTATTCGACGAAAGCATAGACTGATGAAATTGGGCAAGGAAGAAATTGAACAGACTTTAAATAATACCTTTAAACCTATAGTGACACCAATTCAGAAATTAGTTGACGACATTGAAATTGTCAAACAAATTCGACCAGTAAAAATTGAAAGAGAGGGAGACCTTCCTTTAGAGTTTGAAGAAGATCAACAAGTTAAGAGAGAGAATGATTCATTTTTAAGAGATGACTTATCATTTGCAACAGCTGCTGATGATGACGATAACGGTGATGATTATGATGATGATGATGGAGATGATAATGGAGATGGAGATAAATCAGAGAAAGATGGTGCTATTTTATATCTTCAAATGTTGGATGAAAAGAGAAAAGATTTAGATTCTTCATATAGAGTTCGTAAATTATCTAAAGGGCAATTAATGATTGGTAATTCAGGAATAAATTTTGAACAAAATAATATTAGTGTAGGTAATAAAACATATCCTGCAACGAAAGGTTTACTTGAGCTTTTATTCAAAAAAGTTCCAGAAGAAGCTGTTTTAAGTGTAGTTGATCGGGAAAATTATAAAAATATTGTAATATCAACTAATGCTCATAGAAAATATTACAAAGCAGATGGCGCTGTTAGAGATAAAAAGAGTTTAAAATATCTAAACTATATAGCAGTACATTCTGGTGAAGGTTTAATTCCAGAATATATGACTCAACAAGAAGATGCAAAAATTGATTATGTTTATTGGGATGATCCTAATGAATTGGTTGATCGTTTAAGATTGCTCTTGGCATCTCAAGCAGCTGGAAATCCCAGTCATAATAATGAGATTATATCAATTATTGAAGAGTTGAGAGAAGCTGGAATTGTTTATTAATTAACAGTTGTAGAAATTTTTATCATTTTCATGATGAGTATCGACATATTCGGACGTCAGTTTAAAAGCACAGAAACTTCAAATCGAGGTCCACCAGGACTTGGTTTTAAGTTGACTGCTAAAGGAGATTTTACTATTGAAAATAAGAAACTTTGTAACGTAGCTGATGCCGAGAGCAACGGTGATGCAGTAAACTTGAATATTGTAAACAAAGTTATTGAATCTAAAGCGAACGCCATCTATGATGTAATCGGTTCCGTGAGAAATGATGTAAATGACAATGTAGTAAAGATTTTAGATTTAGAAGATTTGATAAAAAAATATTTTGAAAATCTAAGAATCAGTATTGAAAGAAATATAGAGATGATGTCTACCAACAAAGACATTATTTTACAATTAGACGGCAGACTGCGCACACTTGAAGGTAATTAGCAATGGAGGATCAAAAACTACAGTTGGTGAAAGAGTTACATAAACCAGCGAGAAAAAATTATAAGCGAAGAAGTGTTGACATTCGAGGTTTTGACGAGACTTGGCAAGCTGATCTTGTTGAAATGCAACCTTATGCGAGAGAAAATAAAGGTTACAAGTACCTGTTAACCGTCATTGATACATGGTCAAAGTTTGCCTGGCCTGTTCCAGTAAAGTCTAAAAAAGGTGAAGATGTGACTGCGGCAATGAAATCTATTTTAATTAAAAAACGCATACCGAAAAATTTGCAAGTAGATAAAGGAAAAGAATTTTATAATTCACATTTTGAAAATCTTATTAAAAATTATAACATTAATTTGTATTCTACTCATAGTAATTTGAAAGCGTCAATTTGTGAACGATTTAATCGTACTTTGAAGAATAAAATGTGGATGCAATTTAGTTTACGCGGTAATTACAAATGGATAGATTTATTAAGTGATTTAGTAAATGCGTATAATAATAGTAAACATCGAACAATAAAAATGAAACCAATAGATGTAAATGCTCAAAATGAAAATAATTTATTGTTAAATGTATTTAAAAAAGTTGCAGTAAACAGGAAATATAATAAGAAATTTAAAGTTGGAGATAGAGTACGTATAAGTAAAGTTAAGCATGTTTTTGAAAAAGGTTATACGCCAAATTGGACTACGGAAATATTTACTATAAGCGATGTAAAAAATACTAATCCAAAAACATATATCTTGAAGGATTATCAGGAAAATGTAATAAGTGGATGTTTTTACGAGCAAGAACTTTCTAAAGTTAAATATCCAGATGTATATTTAGTTGAAAAAGTATTAAAAAAGCGAGGATCTAATGTATTTGTAAAATGGTTGGGTTTTGATAATTCTCATAACAGTTGGATAAACGAATCTGAATTATAATGTATTTAAGAAAGGTTAAAATAAAAATAAATTGAATTGTATGCATTTTTGTATTTATTTATCCTCTCTTTACAATAATTTACCATTGATATATTGAATATTTGACATTTGTTGAATAGCTTCATTTGATATTTGTTTACAGTGAAATGTGACAAGTTCCAGCAATAATGTCTCTAAATTTAAAACATTAGTTCTTCCCATCACTTTTTGAAGTATTCTACTGTAATGTTTTTTAAAAAAATCCGTGGCATGTTTTGTACACTTTACATTAATGTTAAATTCATTATTTATTTTAGCAATAATTTTCGGACCAAATTTCGTATCAATTTTTCGAATGTCTGTTACTTTATAGAATGCATCGATGGTTAACTCCTTTATGGTTTTGGTGACCAAGACTTTGCCTTGTTTAATTTATCGAAATTCATTTTTATCACTTCAATTTTTTCACTAAAATATTTAACTGTGACCTTTCTTCAATTAAACTTTTAACTTTATCAATTTCTTGTATTAATTTGTTTAATCGCACTTGAATTTCACTATGCTTTGCTAATAATATGTTCATCAGCCAACTTAAACTGAAGGAATGATTTCGTTTAGAAAAATAGCTCTCTTTATATACACAAGATATGACCTATTTAACTTTGAATTTAATTATAGTTTTCTTAGAATTGCGGTAAGATCAAAAGCATTTTTATGAAAAGTACCGAAAATGTTGACCGGAAGCAATAAATCAAAGATATCATAAACATCAAGTACATGGGAAGAATTCCTTAGATAAGAATCTAATAAACAAGATATCAAATTACATGTAAAACAATAGCTTAAATAAAGACAATAATTCCAAGAAATAAATAGGTATCAAATTACATGTGGGAAAAATTCCTTAGATAAATCAAAGACATTATAAACAACAAGTAAATGGTAAAAATTCCTTAGATAAGAATATATCAAATTGCTCAAGCAAAAATTCTAGGAAGTGTGACGCCATATCCATCTCAGCATCATGGTCTGAATCACACCCTCCCCCGTGATGTCATATCCGCCTCAGAATCATAGTCTGAATCGCACCCTCCCCCAAATGGTTTGAGTCTGGGCTAAAAGTGTCGGTGCAGGAATCTGTGAATGACGTCATTTCCGCCCCACACACAATGGTTTGAGTCTTGACTAAATGGTTTGAGTCTGGGCTAAAAGTGTCGGTAACATGTCGGTGCAGGGATCTCTAGTTAGAACCGGCACTGCTTATCTACTTTTATACATTACCACATAAATTTCCATAAATTTCCAAAATTAGTTTTTCAAATTTTCTTTTATTAACTATAAATTACCTTAAAAAATTTATAAATTACTATAAATGAGCCGCCGGATCGTAGAAGGGCACGTAAATTTTTCTCGGGCGAAATCTAAGTCCCCTGAACACTCAAAATTCAACTTCTGAATTTGAATATTTTAAATACACATCCTTATAGAAAATTTTTTTCCGCATCTTTTTTCTTATGAAATTTTTTTCTATCTATTACCGTTTTTAAAATATTTGGGAAAAACTGTTTTTTTTAACTATAAATTTAATGACACTTTTCACTTCAACTCGTGATATTTCAGACAATTTAAAAAATTTGTTAATGAAACAAAAATGAAAATACGTCTTAAGGTATTCTACGAATGATAAAAAAAGAAAAATTGGTTTTCTTTATAAACAAAATTGTTATTAATTTTTTTCTTTATTAATGTAAAAATCACGAACTACAATCTTCATGGCTCTCGTTTAACGGGGAAATTTGGAGTAACAGAAAACTTTTAGTGAGGAAGTTGTTCATTATGTTTCAAAAAAGTTTTCTGGAAAATCATAGGGCTAATAATTAATTAGTGTGGAAATGGTGAATGTTTAAAGTTGCTAGCGACCAAACGTATAGCACGCGTCACTCGCCATAGGTGCTTGGAAGTGTTGTTTCAGGGAGAATATTCTATAGGGTAAATGTGGGTATTATCAAGGAATTTTGTACACGTCATACATCCAAGTGGTTTAAAAATTATAAATAAATGTATATGGCTGTGTTTTTTTTAAATGAATATTTAAGCTTTCTTTTCTTCAAAAAAAAATTGCCAATGTTATAGAAAATAGTTTTAATCGTTAAATAAATAAATGATTAAATAGAAGACTCCTTTGCTTGTAATTTCGCGGGACTTGTAATGGCTTGAGGGTATTTTCGCGTGTCAAATATCGCGGATGAGTGTATTATCGCGTGGTAAATATCACGGATAATTTATTTATTGCTTTTTGGATTTTTGTAATAGTTACTTAATTAAAATGTAGTAAATATAAAAAATTAAAAGGAATAATAATAGTTTTTAAAAATATAAATATAAATATCGCAAGAACTTGAATTAAACAAAATTTTAAGCATTATAATAAATGGACGAATTCAATAGTAAACTAGTATCACAAGAAGAAAGATACTTGGTTTTATTATAATAATTTAATTAGTCTCATAATATAAAATAATACTCTGATAAAATATTCTAAAGCAATTATTATCAAATATTTCTAACGTATAGTCAATTCTCATTTGACACTTTTGCTCCTTTTTTATAGCTATTAAAAATTTTTTCCTTAAATATACAGATCTCACTTACTTTAATTTTTTTATCTTTTCCATTACTCTTTATTTTCTTGCTTGTATTTTGTAACTGTTATAAGATTTACTAAAATTCTGAACGTTCAAATAAACGAAATTTTTATTGTGTCTAAATGTGTTTAACAGTTACTGTGCAAAGTGGAAAAACAATGTTAATTCAACATTTATTTAGTTGAAAATTTATTTTTTTTTATATATATGTTACGTACAAAGCCCGAAATTGTACAAAGTGCGGAGTGTACAGCAATTTTTGTACACACCGCGTAGTGTACAAGCTATTTTGTACAGAGCTGGAGTTTCCGGGCTTGGTACAGATTTTTCTGTACTGAGCCAACTCGGTACAATGCCATTTGTACAGAGCCTTCGATATCAATTATAGTGTATAAAGGCGATTAGAGAATTTTGTTTACTGTTTACATTTGATTTATTAATATATCACATTAAATATTAATTTAATTAAAAATTAATTTTATTTTTGAATTTGAAATTAATTTAGTGTAATAGTAGCCTTCCTTGAAGATAGATTATTATTGCTTGCCAATAAAATGGATAATTTTGAAATGAAAAGTGAATTTGAAAAAGATTTGACGTATTATGTGTTAACGAAGAAAAAAAGTTAATATTACCATTAAATAAAAGTGAAAGTGATAATATAAAATATTATGTGCATAACAATGAAATTTTTGATTTGTTAAAAGCGGCACATGTTTTAACTCGAATTTTTTTTACTATTATTTTTTGAATCCAACACTTTTTTTATTATTTCATTATAATCGTTTTCGTTAGCTATAGTGAGAGAATTATCTTTAATAGGCAACTCATTCAATTTTTTTTCAAATTCACTTTTCATTTCAAAATTATCCATTTTATTGGCAAGCAATAATAATCTATCTTCAAGGAAGGCTACTATTACACTTAATTAACTTCAAATTCAAAAATAAAATTAATTTTCAATTAAATTAATATTTAATGTGATATATTAATAAAGCAAATGTAAACAGTAAACAAAATTCTCTAATCGCCTTTATACACTATAATTGATATCGAAGGCTCTGTACAAATGGCATTGTACCGAGTTGGCTCAGTACAGAAAAATCTGTACCAAGCCCGGAAACTCCAGCTCTGTACAAAATAGCTTGTACACTACGCGGTGTGTACAAAAATTTGCTGTACACTCCGCACTTTGTACAATTTCGGGCTTTGTACGTAACATATATACAAAGTACTTTTATTAAAATATAAATTAAAACAAGCAAAAATAATATCGGCTATAATTTCAACGTTTTAAACTTTAGAGACACACTGCTAACCTTACTTTCAAGGGTTATGATAGGATCCGCGAAAATACCCACATGTTAAAAAAAAAGATGTCTCCATTATCGTGACTGTAAATATTTAATAAAAATCAATTTTTTTTAACTAAACAAATTTTTTTTATGAAGAATAACAATAAATTTACCAAAATATAAAAAAAGAATCATCTCTTAGAGTTTTATAGAACATAAAAACAATAATCTTTGACACCACTGTAGAGTTGAATCTCAAACCAAGGTGAGTCATATTGAACTTTTTTCAGACGACAAATTTTAAAACATTTTTAATAAATTGATTAATAGAAAAATAATCAAAAATATGATGTATATTATAATGTCTTAGTTGTCAGGTTTAAGGAGTGATTTTTTAGTGTTAAAAATTTTTTATATTATTTGAAGTATTCATTAAAATATAAAATACCGCGATAATACCCACTTTTACCCTATTAATTAAAAGTGCCATTATTTTTAGAAAATAGAAATTATTTGACACATGCATTATTATCGGTTTTGTGTATATACCATATTATACGCATATATATTTATATATGTGTATATATATTGCTCATTAAATTGAAATTCCTGATAATTGAAGGTAGCATTTATTTGAAAATGAATTCAATGATCGAAATTTGGTGAAAAAATAATTAGTAAAATTGAATTATATATACAAATGTTAATGAATATACGAGGGATTATAAATTGGAATAGGGAAGGGGGAGTTGAGATTAAATTTAACGTAAGGTTCATTGACCTCTAAAAATAATATAATTAATAAAAGAAAATGGATATACACTACCTTCCGTGAGTATCAGGACGCCCCTTTTTTCATGAGTGGAAAAATGCTTCAAACGTAGAAAATAAGAATGACAAAAATTTTTCGTATTTTTTTCCTGACAGCTAATGAAATTATGAAAAGACTGACACCTGATCGAAGAATTTTCGTTGACTATTCTGTCAGATACAGAAAAAATACTGGATTTTGCATGCTTTTCGTAATTTTTTAATTTCTCGAAAACTAATAAACTTTTATTAGCGC